>NC_140211.1:16322508-16807508 GCF_951802725.1 Rutilus rutilus
AATGTACACTACAGTTCAAAAGTTTTGGAGAGATTTTTAAATGTTTCTGAAAGAAATCTCTTCTGGTAACCAAGGATGCATTTATTTGATCAAAAATTCAGTAAAATCTGTAATATTCTGTTCATACAATTTAATTTTTTTACTAGAATATTTAAAAATGTAATTTATTCCTGCGATGGCAAATCTGCATTAATATAGCATCATTACTCGTTTTCAGTCACACGATCCTTCAGAAATCATTCTAATAGGCTGATTTGCTGCTCAAGAAACATTTATTATATATTCTTATATATTTTTGTGGAATCTGTGACATTGTTTTTTAGGATTCTTTAATGAATAGAAAGGTCAAAAGAACAGTATTTATTTGAAACAAATCTTTTGTAACATTATAAATGTCCTTACTATCGCTTTTGATCAATATAATGCATCCTTGCTGAATAAAAACATTTCTTATTTTGAACGTTAGTGTAGTTAAAATAAAAGACAACGCATTGTGGTTTAATCATACCTTCAGTTTCACCTTCTGGAAGTCCAGAACACGGATCTGTGGGATTTTATTGATGACATATAACCTATAATGTTTCTTGTTGGTAACTGGATTCCTGAGGAGACTACAGAAGAGGAACACAAAAAACAGTTCAAATGATGATCTGAAGTTAAAACATTAAAACATTTGGGTGTAAAAAGAAAAGAAGCTTATTCAGCCGGTACCTGAGCAGGGACAACGATTTCACTGTCGCAAGGGGATCCAAATCACCCTGTTGAGCACCAAAAACAACCATTAGTACAAAATTCAATGAAACAAAACTTCAAATATGAATTAATGTGCATAAAGGCACAGCTATAGCTGAACTCACCAGCTCTTGAATGTTGTTGCTTGTGAGAATGAGCTCCTTCAGGTTTGGTAAAGCCTGCTCCATGTTCTCTCCAATACGGCTGCAATAAGCGAGACAGAAACACCAAACATTGTAGGGAAACAAACGAAAATCTTCTCTGCTTTTCAAGCACATGATATGATGCAAAGAAATGAAGATACGACTTTAAACTAATGCAATGATTTTTTAATAATCAGACGGTCTTGGTGTTCATTTTAAAACCATCATGCATCATTGCTCTGGAGAACTGCCCTCAGTACATATACAGGTGCATAGTGTTGTCTCATAATAAATATCCGTCTGATTCTCTCACCAGATCCTGTTGTTGTTCATCAGGAGTGTTTTGAGTCTCTTCAGCAGTGGAAACCCATCCAGTTTTCTGATCTCATTATCGGACAGATCAACGGTATCAAACTGATCGAGTGTGGCGCCCAGATTCTCCAGCACAGGGATCTTATAGCCTTATAACAAACACAAGAGCAGTTGATTTTAGACTAACGCGCATAAATCGTTGATTCACATTTCACATATGAATGATGCGCTTAAACGGGTTTTAATGAAGGTGCTTCGCTTACCGCGCAGGTCGAGCTCTCTGTCCCGCACAGGGTTCGTGTACTGCGCCGCCTGCTCGATTAATTCTGCCGTTAGCTTCACCATGTCAGCCGCTGAAAGAAACAATGAGTCTGATCAATAAGAGATGTGTTTGATCCAAAGTTTATTTAGCACGTATTACGCTCACACACGCTGCCGCCAAACGGAAGCGTCTGTTTTGTTCTTCTCGAAACAAACTCTGGGTTAGGAAGGAAGCCACAGCGCCACCAGGCGGACTGGAGGAGAGATGCGCCACTGCCAACAATGATTCTGATTCTGATGAAGAGTCTGATGTGGCGAGAACATGAAATAAATATTTGTCTATTTTTTGCAGCTGGGGTATGTCAGCTTTGTCTGATCACCCTTATTGAGCTGTTTGCCCGTTGGGTGTGCACACTTTGTGTTAAATCTTTCACCCTGTAGCCTTACAAATAGAAAACATGAATAACTTTAATAGACCCTTTTCTGTTGTAGCCACACATTATGAAAGGAGAGTTAAAATAAAATTGACTCACTTTTCTTCCATAAAATTAAAAATTTTTATTTGACTATTGGCCTACATTATTTACTAGAATACTAAAAATGTATTAAAAACAGCAAAGAACATTACAGTATCATTAAGTACAAATAAAAAAGGTAGGCTAAATAATATGTAGCCTAATAGTGAACTAAATTAGATTATTTTATATTGATAATACTTAGTACTGAATTTAAAAACATTGGATAAATGCAATATATAAGGTGCTGCATCTGTATGCATGCACTATTCATTTCACTGTCACACAATGCACAGTAATTTATGACTGCAGATTATGTCAAATTAAATTTACTCACTAACAAACTGAATCAAATTATCCAAAGAAAACCCATGTTAAATAAAACAAAGATTATTGGAGTGTGTTTTATAAGAAAATATTTCAGTATTTCTACTTTAAAATTACACTTTTAAATTAATCCAATGCATACTACTGTGAGTGTGCCCAGTGGACAGTTTACGCTGTTACGTAGACTTAGTACATTTTTCAAGTATGTACTTTACTGGAGTATTTTTATTTTGAGAAACATTTACTTTTTCTTCACTACATTCCAAAGCATAATATCGTAATTTTTACTGCTACATTTAATAAAAAATATTTTGAAATGGAATAACGTTAAACGTCACGTGCTCCGAGACGTAATAGTGTCCGATTCATTGATTCTTTTCAATGATCCTGTTAAATCGGTTCTCAAATCGCACCAAATTATTCATTCGCATATTGTACTGATCCGATTGCAGCTTTTCACTTCTCACTGATTTAATGATAGGTTTTAGAGCGAGTCTCTAGTGAATGACTGTACAAATTTGACTAAAAATGAGCCTAGAACCGGGAGATCCTCAGAACTTGAGTGCACGTGCGACCGATGGCGCTAAAAGTAAGTTACAAATGCCGAATTTTTGGATCGATACTTGTATGAAACTCATCTTTAGGTCACAACTGTCAGTTGTTTGTGAACTAAATATGTTGTAAAAGGCTGAGCTGTAATGCTTGAATGAATGCGGGCATGTCCATATCACCATCTCTGGTGGTGGTTGAGGAGAGATCCCCTGACATGATTGTAAAGCGCTTTGGGTGTACAGTAGTACATATGAAAGCGCTATATAAATGCCTCATTCTATTCATTCTATCTCTCTACGTTGTAGATTTTAAGTAAAAAGAAGACACAAAAAAACATTAAAATAACTCATTGCACTTGCATTTTCCCCACTACCGTCGCAGTTTCAAATGATGTAGCAGCCTTTAAATGTTATGCATTTATCCCTTTAGACATCTGTTTTTATTGTTTGTCAAAACACATTAGGCCTACATATTAGCATGCATCTGCATCCACGAATTTTCCTTATGACTTGTGCTGGCTACTTGACAATACATAAATAATAATTAATAATGATGATGACCCAGCAATTCCCACTTCCCTAGGTATTTTGAGCAGAAGGATTATATACTTTTACTCAAGTAAAATTGCACTTTTACTCAAGTAATATTTTATTAAGGTATGTACTTTTTCTCAAGTAGGCCTACTTGATTTTCTGTACTTCGTCCACCACTGCCTGTGTCCATGCAATTTACTAGCAATACATTTTAAATTAGCAATCCTTTTAAAAGACATGCCTGGCTGAAATCGCAACACACCTCTGCATTTATAACAGAACATGTATGGCATCCTGCTAAAAATAATAATAATAATTGTATGTAAGCAAATTCCTGTTCCTGGTCCAGTTCTATAACCCTGTATGATCAAGGAGAGCCATCTTCAAAGAACGGAGTGAAAGAAGAGCAACGGGGTGGAACATTGGACAGGTTTGGATGTCACTGATATGGAGCACGATTTGCCCTGCAAACACACTTTACCTGATGAGTGTAAAATCAGGATGGGTTTTATTCAAGAATGAAAATGTCCCATTTACTCACCCTCACATTGTTCCAAACCTGTATAATTTTCTTCTGTGAAATGAAAGGATGAGGACCAGCTGTAATGCTTCAAAAAGGACACACTATATTCTAAATTGATCTGAAGTCATACGACAGCTTAGAAATTGACAAATATGTTAAAATCTTGCATTACTTGACAGCTGTGGTCACTGAGTGTATAGAAAAGAGAGGCTTGGATGTTCTGCTTTATATAACACCTTTTTGTTCTAAGGAGGAAAAACAGACATGAAACAGGCTGGGACAAGGTGGTTTCGGTGTGGTGTACGAAGGGAGACGTTTGAATGATGATCTTTAAGTAAGTAACAGCCTGTCTTATTGTCATCATTTACTCCAAGTCCTCTTACTGTATCTTTTTTAATTTTTTCATGGTGGCTTTGAAAATATGACATGAAATGTTTATTAATTGTAACTTGTAAGTACATTACACTACATAATCAATATACAACATCTCATATTAACTTCAATCACAGACAAATTGAATAACAAATCACTATTTGGGAAATCACCTCTATCTAATGATGATGAAAACAGTCTGTATTGTAGCCTGGTGAATAAAGGTCCCAGCGTGCCTGCTGGACTGGCAGGACCACCCTGACCCTGACCACATTATGGTCCTTGACTGTCCCTCTCCCTGTGAGAATCTGGTACAGTTCATGAGGCAGGCGGCTCACGCTGCGAACATGTGCTGCCTTCGTGGAATACTCCACCGTGACATTAAACTGGATAACCTACTGATAAACAGCGAGACATCCGAAGTCAAGCTGGTTGGCTCATGCTGAGGAGTTCATTCAGGTCATACTCTGGTATGTATTATAGAATTAGTTTATTTTGTGCTAATGGATACAAAAAAATCATGTTGCGTTAATGCAAACCTCTGGTTTTGTCTACATATTTCCTCCAGGCATTGCAGCGTACTGTCCTCCAGAGTCCCATGTCAGGGGGATGTACTATGGCAGACAGGCATGGTCACTAGGGGTTCTGATGTTCCTGATGTTGTGTGGACATTTCCCTAGAGATGATGCTGAAATGGAAGCGCTGGTCCAAACCCAACCTGTCAACGGGGGAGATCTAGAATGAATAATTTGAATCATAACATGATCAAATGGAGCAGATGTAAAGTTTGAGGTAAAAATCAGACATCCCTCTCGTCTTCCTGTACAGAATGCTGTCATCTGCTCAGCGCTCTCCTGTAAGACAAACCAAGTCGACGACTTGTTCTGGGGCTAATCCTATCCCACAACTGGTTTGAGGTAGTGAAACCTAAAATCGTCTAAAAAATAATACATTTTCTCATCGGAAGAATTTTCCAAGTCAAATCTTTTCTTTTTTTTCTGTTTCGTTCAGGTCGTTGCATAAGGCCACTCCGGTTGGCGTCTCTCAAGCAGCTTGGCGTCTTGTGGGCTGCGATGGGCGACGCTTCTATCCCTCCACTCGCCTTTGCGTCTTGCGGGGCGAGCAAGCCTTGTGTAGCGTCTTGCACCTTGGTTTGAGGGAGCTGTATTTGCGTCGGGCGGCACTGCTTCCGGAGGGATGTGCACATACTTCTTTTGGTTGCCTCTTTTTGTTTTTTCCATCATGGCCACTCTGTTCCTGAGGTTCCTGTCTCACAGCTGTCCAAATGCCAGTAACAATTTAAACCATTTTTATTATTTGTGAAGTAATGTTCAGCTTTTCTTTTTAATAGTTAGCTTATTTCAGCAGTCTTCAAGCTTACAGATACAAAAATGTACCTTTAATTTAAGCTGTATTTATCTCAAGATTACAATTTCTGATTGTTTATTCTGTATTAAAATGTTCAATTTATGCTACAATGTAAAAATAAAAACCTTTACTGAACACTGTCACACAAATGAACACACAATCCCTCACGAGGCCACCAGAGCGCAGCACAGTCCTGTCAGTCCAAACCAGTTTCTTCTGTTCATCACTGAAACATGTTAACGGTCAGGGAGTAAAAGAAAACCACAGATGGTGTAATGAACATTTAAAAGTTCATTCCTCTGCTGAAACAGTTTCATTTGTAAATAATCTACAGCGTCGTTAGACTACATCTGATATTCTGCCCAAACGTGGAGGTTCATTTTGTTTTCGTAGATGTTCATTATTTTAAGAAAAGACAGTTTGATAAAGTTCAGCAGATGTTTTTAATGTGAGAGTTAAGATTGATACAGCAGGGTAAACCATAACTGCAAGGTATTTCATTCCTTAGGGCTGGCTGTGCTCACAAGTGAAATTTATTTGTGTTTCTCTTTGTCGTTTTTCTGTACAGTCATGTTTCATATTTCATATCAAGCTCTTTAATGACACTGTTGTCTCCTTGGTAAAGTACTCTAACTTATGAATTAAAGGTGTATTGCACTCTGTGTAGATTATTTAGGTTGAATATGATTTATTTATTTTAAGTTTAAAACATATTTATAATATATACTTTAATTTAATTATGCATTTTCATAGTTAAAGATCGAAAGTCTGGGTCTCAGGAGAGAGAAAACCAATAAAATATACACCAAAAATTTTCTTTTTTTCAAGTCATGATAAATGCATTTTTAATGTGACCTTCATACTGTATGTATGGTATAAATCACAAATCTCACAAAGATCTCTTTAACCCTGTACAGCCTGACAAATGAAATAAGTCAATTGAAAAAATGATAGAATGTCTAATCAAAATATTTAATAAGAAAATCTTGTTGTTTGTAGGCTTTTATGGCTTATATAGTATGATATAGTAAGTGAGAATATTGAGCTACTAGTTGAGGAAGTTTTATTCAGAGGTCCGAACTGAGCAAAAATATGCATTTTGGTGCTGATGTTATTATTCATATAGCTAAATAGATGTAATTCTGATAGCTTTTAATGTAAATCAATAAGATCTTTAAAACAGTATGACAGAATTCTTACATAAAATGCACGTAAATATCAGGTGTCAATATATCTCCCAATAATGTGTCGAACAATGCTCTGTTTTAAAACATAATACAATGATGATGAACAAATACATTTTCCTCAAAGGTCTGATGTATCATTTTTAATACTAATATTTTAACATTTTTTAAAAATATCTATGGATAGTTAAGTAAACATGAGTTGCTTTAGTCCAGTATGTATTAATCTTAAAATATTACTTACAGTATTTAAGTTATTCTTATGTTTAATTGATAAAAATCAAAAAATATTTCACAGCAAAGGTACGTGAACCACAACCTGAAGGTGGACATATATTTACGATTATACTAAAAGGCCTTTTACTTGTTATAAAAAGTATGAACTTTCAATCAGACGACAGAAGGCATGAAGTAAATTGTGTACAAAGTTTTGTTCCTTTTGCAAAGTATTGATTATGTTGATAATTTAAAGGTCTTAGGAATTTGTGCATCAAACATGATACAGTAGTTTAATATCTCAATTGTGTCTCCTAGAATGCCATGAGATTAAATTGATTTAAAGGGATAGTCCAAACAAAGATGAAAATCCTGCCATCATTTACTGTTGCTCCAAACTTTCTAACTTTCTAATCTGTGGAACACAAAAGAAGATGTTTCGAAGAACTTTGGTGTGCGATCAACATTTGACCCCTTTGACTTGCATTTTATGTACAAAAACATTCTTCAAAATAACTTTTGCGTTTCACAGGTTTGGAGTGACATTAGATTGAGCAAATTATGAAATTTGCATCTCATCGGTTTAGTTGAAATGATGGGGGAGGAGGAACAGTGAAAAAGACCTCTGTAAGGTCACACGTCTCCTAGAGAGATTCAAAGATATCAGCAATGTCTCAAGCGGTGCTCAAATTTGCCAACATAGAAAGTAAGAAATCTCAGTAAGAACATTTCTCATCAAATTCTTCCATAAATTATCTGGGCAGCTCTACAAATTTATTTTATAACTCTGGACAATGGACTCATTTCATTTTTCCTGAGGAATTTTAGAAGAAACCATCGAGATGAAGTTCACACTTACGCAAGCAAAATTAGTAAGAATTCATAAACAGCATCTGAGCTATAAACATTTCTGATTCATCTATTTATCATTGAATAACATTATCAAATTTCCCAAAATCTGATAGTCTAAAGGACTCCATGCCACATTTAAATAAAATAAAAAGAATTAGATCAGGTATGACTCTAAATCTAACTATAAAACTATGCTATATATAACTATAATATGAACAATAAGAATAGTGATGGCTGACTTAGCATAAAAAAATTATGTTTTCAACATAGTTCTGACACAAAATCAACCTATAAATGTTTTACTACTACTTTCCCTTCATATTAAGCAGTGATTCGAGTGTTTTACAATAATACACTTTATTTCAATGGTCCACTTTAGACATTCTGCTAACTATAAGTAACTTGTTAACTAGATGTCAACTAATAGAATAAGTTGACATGTAGTTGCAAAGTTACTTTTAGTCAAAAGAATGTCTAAAGTGGACCACTGAAATAAAGTGATACCAAATCCTTTTTATATCTCTACACAATTGACTAATTTCTGTCCATTTTTATTTCTCCTGAGGAATTTTAGGAAACGGGGAATTGTATGCATGCATTATGCACTTTTTTAGCACTAATTTAGCACTTAACACCAAAAAGTTATCAAAATTCAATTGAACGTACACATTTCATCTTTAAATTATGCAATAATACAATGCAATGATGAACAATAATGATCACCATAGGTCAGGGTTCATTTATAAAGCAGCACGTAGTTAACTGTGTGACTGGTTATCAGTCTCCTGAATCAGTGACTCCTGAATCATTTAAGAGATTCACTGAAGCTTGAAGAGTTCACTAACATGAGGAACATGCGTCACTGTCTGTGAGCTGTCATTATTAAGAGCAGCTGTAAACCTTCATTTCAATGATCAGTGTGTGGTTGTTCATCAATTGCCTTTCAGGACGCTGCAGTCAAAGCATCACTGCGGGTTCATGATGCACTGCAGACAGTTGTGTCCAATCTAAATATTTACAAGGTCTGATATCAGAACATGGAGAGACACTGGAAAACCTAAACAAACAAATGATCGTTAGAGTTTAAACACGGACCACCAGCACATGCATCCTCACTGTGGGAAAAGAAAAACTCGGCCACACGTTTTCATCAAGGAAAGGTTTATATTTCAGAGCACTGATGGACATATACCACCTACAAATATTTCAAATATCATTAGATACATAGTTTAAAATGTACAGTGTCATTATGCTTGATGATCCTTGAAAGCTTAATCTCTCTCTTAACATTGCTATATCACTCGAAATGTTTTATGACATACACCAACGGAATCGTTCTCCCTGGAAATCACACGATCAGTTATGAGAACGGCGGCTCCAGATGGAGCCCATATACAATTATTTCATAATTCAGAGCGATGTCTTTGAATAAAAAAGAAGCAATTTATACATGTACTGCATGTTTAAAAAACAGACAATCTTAAAAATATATCTTGATTAAATCAAATAGCACCCTAACGGGGCTTCTTGAAATGAGGAGTATTACTTCTGTCATTAATAATCACAGTATAGCTAGGTTAAAATGTACATTAGATAATACAACCATAGAGAGAGGAGGTTTTCTTGCTGTCATCCAGCGGTCATCAAACACGTCCGGCAGCAGAACTGACGGAAGAGCTTCTTCTCACATAATCGGTTTGACTTGACCATCTCGCAGAACACTTCATCCGCTGGGAAAGAGAAAGAGAAAGGTCAGACTTTACTCACTGACGTCTGTTTAAGAGTTTGCATGTCCCAGCATGTCCCAGCATTTAATAGTCATTTTGTGTCACTAACTTCAATCTCAAATGGCACCTATGGTATAAAGAAATACAGAGTGTATCCTATTTTCCTCAAATAGGATGCAGCTCATATGTTGTGCACTGGATCACCATTGTCAGAATCAATGCCGCTGACACCAGCGGACCGTCTGCTGTCCTCTTTCTCTTCTCAGGGTGAGCTGATGGTCATGTTATGTAAGTTTGGACAGAAAGAAAGTTCCAGAGGAATGAGAGGCAGCAGCTCCTGGTGAAAGCATTGTTGCTGCCCTGCCAAAGCTCTGCCTCGACCCACACAACCGCCGTTTACAACAAATCCCTGTTTTATCCAGCCTCTCAATTTACGCATGACCCTCTTTTATCTTTTCTCCGTACGTCACTCTCTTCTGAAATCTTCCTACCGATTGTGTCCATCTTTTCTTTGCTCTCTAACTGTCAGCTTTTATAGTTGTGCAACAAACTGTGTTTGAGAAGACAGTATAATTATGTATAATGCATAAACATGTTTTTCTCCCCTTTAGAGAACACTTTATTGTTCAGTGTCTTTACATTTAAAGAACATTAAAAGTCACCCCTGATTTTTGAATAAATTCTTTAATTCTCAAGCCATCACGTTTAAGAATTTGCTTTCCTCTGCAAGGGCCGTTAACATTGAGCTCATGTCAGTATACACCAGCTAAGTACCAAAGTGCATCTCATTCTCATGGACTGCAACTGATGTACCAGTTCTTGCTGTGAGATTTTACTCCACTTTTTCACCAAGGCACTTTCAAGTTCTCAAAAATGGGGGGACATGGTTACACATGGTCAGGCACTGCAAGGACGATCAGCTGTCACCTGTTTCCCTGTAGAACCGTCTTAAGGCGAGACACTACAGGTGAATAGGGTAAAATATTAAAATAACAGATATCACCATGAAACTTCCTCAGTTGATTACTTACACAAGTATATAAAAATAATGTATTACAAGTTTTAGAAATTTGTATGTTTAATTATGCAAATTAGGCATTATCTCATAAATATGTGTAAACGGTCATCAGCTGGAGTGCCCTTGAGAGCCACCTGAGGGGACTCTACATCAGACTATCATTATTTCACTCACAACTACATTTCCCATAATTCACTGCCCGGACTCATCATCCCTGATTATCACATTCACCTGTGTCTCATTATATTGTTTAGTTCACCCCATATAAGCCTGGTTCACCTCATCATTCCCTGCGAAGTCTTGTACGTTATTCCACTGCATTTCTGAGCATTTCCTTTGTTGTCGTTGTTCCTGGTTCCTGCCCGTGTCCTGGTTTTCCTGTTTCTGCCTCACCCTCTGGATGTGTCTGTTTCTTGGATTGCCTGCCTGTATATGACCTTTGCCTGGATTTTGATTACGATTCTGTATAACCCTTTAAATAAAACTGCATTTGGATCCTCAACCTTCGTGTCTCGGAGCAGTACGTAACAATATGCACGATTTTGCATATGTTTTCGGTAGATAGATCTGAACATATGATAAAGCTAGGTGCATTTTGTTTACACACAAGATGAAGAAAAAAAAATTCAGAGGGATTTCAGGATATATGCTTTCATTACCTAGGAAATCAAAATATATTTTGCGCCATATTTTTTGGATTAAAATGTCACATAAATCAGGCCAGGAATGATTTATTAACAAATCCCTCTGAAAATATCTTCAGGATACTGCTAAGTGTATAACTGGGGCTCGTTCTTCGTACGTTGCTTATTACATCCGAGATCAAATGACACATCCAAGATGATTTCATCGTGCTAATCATAATCCGGCTAATTGAGTTCTTCGAACACACTTGCCGGATAGGATTAGTATCGCTGGATTGAGTTATCTGAGATAACTGCGCGTTCACGCGCTGGCTTAAAAGGGGATATGTATCGATAGTGGAAACATTGATCAGCAACGCTGCCATTGGCTGCTCAGCGTGGCCAAAGAGCGCGCACAGTTTTTCTCATATTATATCTATGTTTTTTTCTCCTCAGCAGAGCAAGAACTAATAGTCGAAGTTTATTCGGAATTTTAATGTTTTAATCAAAACGCCAGGGAACACCTCAAAGTCTGCAAAAGCCAGGAGAGAGGGCTGGCAAAAAGTAGCAGACAATTTAAATCCGTTAGAAGTGGCCATGTTAGATGTTTTTATCACTTATTAGCCTATATTTTTGTATTTTAATAATTGCATAATTACTTTGTTCATTGTAATGTCAGAGTCACCACACTAGAATATGGGAACAAATAAAAGTGAAGTACAAAAATATTCTAATGGTAATTTTTAGTTATATTATAGTCTCTTTTATGAAAGGCACTGTTAAATAAATGGTTGTCTGTTTATAAAAGCAACCAAGAAAAAGGCTGAGAAAAAAAAAGATCTTAGTAGCCTACACTGTATTTTTGCTGCATTAAATTAAGGCCATATAGTCATTTCAGCTGTTAAATCTTGAGCAATGATGAATTGCTTTGACTTGTGGAAGTAAAAACTGATAAACTTATGTTAATGTAAAAATATGTATTGAAGAAGAGTTCAAAAAGAGTTATTGATCACATTTTTCCCAAGTGTAGTTCATTGTAATGACATTGTGTTTTCCTCTTTTGTGCACTTTTACATAATACACCAACACTTGTTAACTTAAGTGGACATTTTCTAACTTTCCAAAGGAAAGAAAGTATAAGACTTTGTAATGTCCATTTGTTTCCATTGCACTGGACAGTGAATAAACCCTCTCAGATAACTGTCATATGGAGGAACTAACCTACCTGCAAGTGCATAAAGAACTTTACTTCATTTATACTTGTATGCTTTATGGCTGCAATATAAGTTTAAGGATTCCACATCTACAGAAAGGCCTACAGAAGAGTCTGCACAGACAGAGGAGACATATGCCAACAGGTGGGCAGTGGATAGCCAACTTTTCCTTTTATTTGTTGCATGAGGCATGTGTCTAATATCTCTTGTTGCAGGCACTTGACCACTGGCTTTTCTTTACAAAGAACAATTGAAATAAAACTCAAGGAACTAAGCATATTTGTCTTTTATTAAACATTTAATGAAAAGTGTATTTTTTTTTTTGGCAGTGTTGTGTAATATGGCACATGCAAAAGCAACAATGTCACAGGCCCTGTCAGGTGTGCAACCCTCAGACTTTTCAGACACTGAAATCTTCCCTTTAGTTAGCCAAAGTTCATTTCATTGTGTGCCCTTGTCCTGGCTAGAGCTGCATTGTAACTGGTTTGGGTCAGGGAATGGGGTCTTAAAACACCTGTCTGCAGGCAGGAACATGTCATAATCACCTATGAAGAAATGCAGTTCTGTTAGGATCAGCATAAGTGTATGTAATACAGTGAGCTTGATATTTAATTTTGGAACTTTCCTTACCACTTTCAAATAATGTGCATACATGTGAATCTCTGAAAATTCTTAAGTCATACACAGATCCTGACCATTTTGCTTTCACATTTGTGATATGGAAGATTTGTCAACTGCCTTTTTTTTATTTGATATAATATTATTAATCTGGAATATTAAGAATCACAATAGTAACTGGGCTGCACATTTACATTGTGAACCCCCTTTCTGTTCACATAATCCCCTTCATTGAGGCCTTGATGGCAGTCTAGCCTATAAGCCTGAGTGACATACTGTAATCAGCATGGTCATGATCGCATGATCTTCATAAAAAAATATTTAAATAGTCTAATAAATAGTAGGCTATCTAATAAATAAAATAAAATAAAAAGCTGCTTAAAAAAACTGATTTACATTGGGTCTTCAGTGGCTTGGAAATGCCACAAAAAAAAAACAAAAAAAAAAACTAAAACTGTTTTTTAAACCTAAAAGCGCCAGGTAAACTCCGAATGACACGACAAACAGCACTTTCCATCAAGTTCTCCGCATCTCCAATAGTGTAAAGGAAAGAGCCACTCGCAATTAATCTTAGGGTACAGTTTGTGCTGTAGTTAAAGCCCGACTCCGACAAGTCGAAAATAAATGTGCGTTTCCAACAAATTAATAATGTAAACGACAATCTCATGAGTCACGAGGAAAAAAAATATATATATCAGAAAGTGCACTATCGCACTGCGCTGGACTTCCCGTATCATCTCCGTTTATGAGCCGCAGTCTAATCCTGTTTACATGAAATAAGCCTGCTCCCGAGCAGGTTTAAGATTGCGCACCTGTTGCTATGACAGCAAGTCCAGGATGAGCGTCGAAGAACCAAACAATCCAAGATCATGCCAAATCGTCAACAATCAAATCCAGCTAACTGAGTTAGCGACGTACGAAGAACGGGCCCCTGGAAAGTTTGGTGTACATAGGCTGAGATGTTTATACTGGAGAGTGACAAAAAACTCATTTTGAGAAAACGGCAGTTAAAGATTTAAATAGCACTAAATGAGATTTCGTCGTTTGCTTTAAATCCCCCTTTGGACATTCACGATTGGTTACTGATAGAAAGGAAATGCCCATATATGGGCTACATAGCATTGTGCAGGAGACTCGGAGCTTTACAACGATACCGGTCATGACAGACTTCAGTCAACAGACGGAACTTGGCAAGTCGCGTTGGAATGCTAACTTCTTGGTAAATTCGGGAGAAACTTACTGCCACAAGTAAATAAAATGTAATAAAATGATTTATTATTACGTATTTTCAACGTTTTCTTTATAGCAGCTTGAAAGAACACATATTGAAGGAGTAAACTAGCCCAAAATCTCAAAACTGACCACTGCATGAAAAATCTATGTTTTTGCCTGCCGTGTCACGCCTTAAGCATCCTATAATACAGACTAGAGCTGAAGATCTTTGCCCGAACCCGACGGGACCCGACGGGACCCGACGGGACCCGACGGGTTTGGTCGGGTTCGGTCTTAATTTCTATTATTTTACACGGGCTCGGGCCGGGCTCGGGCTCGCGCTTCGGGTTGCGTGGTAAATGAGCGGTCAGCTGATGTGTTTAGATTAGCGTGAAAATGGATCTTGAGGAGGTGAAATGGAGGCTGGTCTCTGGAGGACTTATTTTATTTCTTTGTTCCAACTTCCAAGTGGCCTCTAGCCTCCGTTAGTCATGAATAAATGATGTTAAAAAATGTATAAATTACTCCTTTTTTTTACGAAAGACAAAGCTGTGTGCGTGCGTCTCTTTTTTTCTTTCTCTCCCTTTTCCGCCGAGTGGTGCGTGTGCCGGCTCGCGGTGTGAAGCGCGTGTCCGCGCTATTCTCCGACACTCTTATCACTGCTGATAGACGGCCTTTTGGACAGTCGGGCTGTAAACGGGTTCGGGCTTTTAAAAAGCTGTCAATCAAAATGTACTTGTCGGGCTCGGGCCAAACTCTGTCGGGTTTGGGCCTTTTCGGGCCGAACTTTTAAGGCCCGATTACAGCTCTAATACAGACATTGCAGTTTATTGCTCCGGCCACATCTGTAGTCCTCATTCCTCTCTGCAGCAGGACTATGCCATGTTCACACAGGTGATCAGGGACCCTGGCCATCTTTCTTCTGGTGTTATTTAGAGTCAGTAAAAAGATCTCTTAAGTGTCCTAAGTGACCTTAATTGTCTCCTGCCTGTAAACTATTGTGTCTTAAGGACTGTTCCACAAGCACATGTGCACATATTGTTTATGGTTCACTGAACAAGCATGAAAAACATTATTTAGCCCATTTCTAAGAAAGATATGTAAAGCCTATTTGTATTTTACAAAATGATCTTTTCTCTGCTGATGGGGTCTGTGTCTACATGTGAAGAAAACCGGAGTACAACAAACATTAACAGCGACGGCTGTTCAAAAGGAGCGTACCGTTGTTACAGGTGGCGTTCATGATGCACATCCGACTGATGAGGCTGTATCCGTCCTTGCATTGCGTGCAGCTCGTTCCAGGACCCTGACAACTCAAACAGTTCTCCTCACACCTGAAGATGGACAGAAAAACTTCACATGAGTTTCCTCTTTTCATGTCTAAAAAGATAGATGAAAATGACAGATTTCCTGAAAACACGAGGGAAGCCAGACGACCAGAACAGGAGCATCATCACATGAATATGTATGAAGGTATGCGGCCGACCAGGTCTGATGCATCAATGCCAGAGAATGACAGCCGTAAAAAGAGCGAATGCCTTGAATCATAAAATGGTGTTTTAGTACCTTTTAGTATTAGTTACTTTAGTTAATATGAGTCAAACTGTGATATTGGATCTTGGAAGAGGAACATTAAACTAAGCCCCATAAACTTGAGCTCAGAGCTTGTTAATTCAACCGCCCCATATAAACACATCCGTGCTCTACATCCACTAGTCCAGGTCATTACTTTCCAAATTGAAAGAGGTCACGTACTCGTACTCTGATGTGCTGCTGACAGCTCAGAGCATTCACTGTGAATGAGAATTAACGCTCATTAAGTGGACACCTCATTCACACCGGACAACTGCAACTGAGAGTCAGACTGATGCTGCTGCTGCTAGATATCTGACAAACATCTGTTTTCATGGCATTATTAAATTTTCATACGTTCCTTTAATATGCATATAAACTTAAAGGAACACGCCGACTTTTTGGGACTTTAGCTTATTCACCGTATCCTCCAAAGTTAGATAAGTCCATACATACCCTTCTCATCTCTGTGCGTGCCGTAACTCTGACGCACCCACCGCTAGCCTAGCTTAGCACAAAGACTGGAGGTAAACGGCTCCAGCTAGCATACTGCTCCCAATAAGTGACAAAATAACGCCAACATTTTCCTATTTACATGTTGTGATTTGTATAGTCACAGCGTGTACAAATAACAAAGTTACATTAGATACAGCCATCTTCTAACCGTATACATACTGGGAACTATATTCTCAGAAGGTGAATACGGTGAATAAGCTAGTCCCAAAAAGTCGGCGTGTTCCTTTAAGTTTATATGCATATTAAAGGAAAGTTCACCCAAAAATGAAAATTCTGTCAGCATTTTAGCTACTCACCATCATGTCATTCCAAAAATATATGAATTTCTTTCATACACATTTGAAACGAAATGAGTGAATAAATGACTGCATTTTCATTTGTGGGTTAAATGTTCCCTTCATCAAAAAAATATTGAAATATTGTTTTTTTTAAATAAGTCTCTTATACTTACCAAGGCTGCATTTATTTGATACAGTTAAACAGTTATTGTGAAATACGATTACAATTTAAAATAGCTGTTTTATTTTAAAAAGTAATTTATTCCTGTGATGCAAATCTGGATTTTCAACATCATTACTCCAGTCTTCAGTGTCACATGATCCTTCAGAAATCATTCTAAAGTTTTCACACAAAATGAATAACGAGCGTGTACATACAAAACAAGTTCTTCCACTCTTTCCAATGACAAATCTTCAAGTAAAGCATGTGTGCCACTCTCAAAACCAGTTATAATACAATAAACACCTTTTATAAGGCCCAGGCCCATTGTGATTTGAAGGTGGATAAATTATCATTATAAAATATACAAGCTCTGATTGGCGTAAAAAATGACAACAGCTCCAAGGCCATTCATAACAGTTGAAGTGTTGAAGAACAGCTGTAAAAACGTCCTTGGCACTCCATATGTGACCTCTGGGCACTTATACAGTATTTACTATATGTACTTTGTCATTTGCTGGTATATGAGTTCAAACAGGATGTCTTTCACTGTAGATTGGTTACCTCAGGGCCGTACATTACCTCTGCTTTACGGCTGTCTGATCTATTTGCCTCCAGTGAACATCAACCATACTCAGAGAAGAACCCGTCTCTACTGCAATCACCATCCATGACCTTCATAAAAGCCTCTATTTGCTTTAGACAGCGTTCATAAAGCAAAAGACTGTTGATTTATAAATTGTGCAGTGCAGAGGCGGCTATCCTCTCCCGCCTCCCTTATGCTGCACATTACAGGAATCTAAAATGCCGTGATGGAGTTGTAAATCTCACCCATACATGAAAGATCTGTGCTGGTTCTCTCTGATTTTATCTGCAAAACAGATAGCTTATTGATCACTGATATGGAGATTAAAAAATAAAGCAGGTATAAACTAAAGTTATTTTCCTCATAAAATGTATATATATTTTTTTTTTTAATGTAACCTTTAAATATTAAACATCTTTAACCATAAATATCTTAAGAAAAATGTTTAATGAAATGCTTTTGCATTTTAAAGCATCATAAAGGTGTGCTCCAGTTGTCACTTTCAAAAATGTATAAAAATGCATATTCATAACCCAAGAACCCAAATGGCGAGTGAGATCCCAAGTAGCCAATCAAATCGCCGCACTGAGAAGCCTTGTTGCCATTCACTATATTGTCCGTCAAGCTTTACTGAACTGTCAATCACATTCAAACTTTTTTTTTTGGCAAATTCCTCATGCTATATGGTATATTTCAAATTAAATCAGTGTGCGCGAGGTGAGAATTATTAAAAGGGGCATATTATGCCCTTTTTCAAAGGTACTAGAATAGGTTTTTATGCTTGTATGTTAAAAAAACACAATGTTTCTCATATTTGACATTGTTGCAGCACCTCTTTTCCCCGTCTGTCAGTAACGCTCTGGGGTGCGTTTCCCGTACAACTATATAGCTCGCTGCTTAACTACCATAGTACGATGCATCGTTGGATAAATCAACTAGCTAGTCACGACTGTTTCCCGAAACCGTATGTCGCAAAGTATCGTTCAACCACGTTGGTTTATGACGTCTCGCACGTGGTGGACTAATAACTTATTTTAATTAATCTGTTTGAGATCGAATTAACGCTAGGTTTTGTCATATAAGTTACAGACATGGCATCTGAAGACCATTTCTAATTTTTCTCAGTTATTTTGCTTTATTACCAGACTCAATATTTGGCTCGTTCTTACATAGTAGAGCACGTTCGCACATGCGCAGTCTTCAAAAACGGTGCTTTAAATCTCTTGACAAACTAAAAGACGTAAATTACATTTGAATGTATTCTAAATAAATAACACAGGTTGTACTGAATGTCAGCTTGCTTATTTTGCTAAAGATAAGGATTTATTCAGTCTACATCTCATTTAAACTAGAAACTATGCATCTAACCACAGCTCGAGAGCTGTCGTTCCAACCACACAAGTTTGCGATGCTGTTTGCGAACGTTCGTTGGAACGATGGTTTCGGGAAACACCAAATCGTTGAACTATGCTGATAACGACGGAACTTGCGACCATAGTTGGCTAACGATGCTTTCGGGAAACGCACCCCTGTTTAGCTCGGGTCTCTATGAAGCCCCTCCTTCTGAAAAGCACAATGTGCTCTGATTGGTCGGCTGGACCAGTCTGTTGTGATTAGTCAACAGCTTCAAGCGTGTTTAAGAAATTACCATAACCGCGAGTTTCAACACACTATTAAAGCATTATTTAATGATGAATTATTGAATTCAATATGAAATGAATTGTTAAAATGACGAATATTGTGGCATGTACGTTCCCGGAAGAAAACTGGCGTTTCAGGGCGTTCAGAAACAGTGCTTACATAGAGAATAACTCCCTTTGAAGTGAATTTGTGCTTTGTAATTTTGCAGACCTTTTCCATGGAAAAAAAACAAAACATAATGGGACCCTTTTAATACTTCGTTAAACTTTATCAGAAACAATCTCCATAAAATTATTGGTGGTAATTTGTCCTATATGCGTAGATGTTTATTGTTTACATTCATTTATACATTCCACCACAGTGAATGTTTGGAGGATAAAGGCTCTTGCTGTTACACTCCTTTACTTCATTGTAAGTTTGTCAACCACTGTGTTAACAAATATTAATGTTACTGTAAAATGCAGAATAATACAACTGCATGGAAATACTAGGCTAGATACGCCAAGACTTGTTGCCTCGTACGATCATAATGAAAGTTCATTACGCCTGCCACTAAGAGGCGAATTCCAACACTGGTGTCCGAATGTCATGTGCAGTGGAATGGCGGCTTTGGTTTCGGTCTGAATGCACAACTTTCAATAGTACAGTCGTCATTTGAGACGTGTGCATGACTCACTTGCGGCACATCCTCTGTGAGAATCCCGCTGCCTCGCTCCTGTAGTATCCAGGAGCACATGTCCGAACGCACCGCCACTCCTGCTGTAAGAAGTCAGGCGCACACTGAATACACTCCTCCAGTCCCGGGCCTGCAAACACAGACACACTATTAGCTCAACGCTGGTGGTCTGGAATCGGTTTTCCGTTATTTATATTTGTGTTTCATTGGGTTCTTTGCTTGAGGCGTATTTGGGAGGGCTGGTGACAGAGGTTGATGTTAACAATGTTATCATTAATCAGTAAACAACAGTGGCCTGACACAATGTAACGGGTTCAGCTGAAGATGACAGATGATTCGCTGCACATCAAGATCAAAGTCAACAAAGGCCAAATACCAGCTGATCAGCTCATCTCTAAAATTAAAGCAAGACTACAAGAGACTTTCTTCTGTAGGTCAACCATGTGATCTCTTTCAAAAATGCTTGCATATGATCATCAAAAGCACGTATTCTATCATATAAAAGTTTGGGGTCAGTAAGATTTTATTTTATTTGAAAGAAATGTATACATTAATTCTTCAAGGATGCATTAAACTGATCAAAAAGGTTTAATGACAGTAAAGGCATTTATAATGTTACAAAAGATTTTTATTTCAAATAAATGCTGTTCTTTTAAACTTTCTATTCATCAAAAAATAAGAAGCAACACAACTGTTTTTAACAATAATTAATTCATGATAATTGATTATTTTAAATTGTAATAATATTTCATAATATTACTGTTTTTATTTTGATCAAATAAATGCAGTATAAGAGACTTCTTTCCATAAAAAAATCTTACTGAAGTGAACACCCTACGTATGAAGCACGACTGTATGCACACAGTTGATTTCAATATTGAAACTACTGAATGAAGTAAACAAGTCTCCCGCTCAGTCTACCAATTTAGATGGAATATGTTGCAGTGCATTGAGGGACCGACGTCTCCACAAATGCATGCCATGTTACTTTATGTCTTAAAATGCTGCCTACATAGGCAGCTCAATATGGGGTTTGGGAATAGAGTCCATGACTATGTTAAATGAGGTAGAAACACACACACACACACACATTCGGGTTAATCTGTCAATTTACTTCCCTCCGCCACGCTGTCTCTACAACATCAGCTCTCCACATTTCAGCGAACTTGGAAAGCAAACAACTCACGGCTTATCAGTCGTCTCTGGTGGGTTGGTATAATGAACTAAGTTAATTAAGTTCTATGGCTGAGCAGCAATAGTGATACAGGACTGGCAGGAGCTCTTTCACTCCTGCTGTCCTGAAAACAAGACAAACTCTTTACTCTTGCGTTTCTTAATGCAAATTGATTCTGCTCCTGTGGTAAGCAAGTTAGGCAAGACATCTGATCTCATCTGCATTCAGTTCATTTCATATTCTACAAGTTATCCGGGTTTCTGCAGGTATCTTCAAATTCAATTTAATGCTTTTTAATGCCATTTTTTTATTTTTAATGCCATACATGATCCATGACTAACCACACACACACACACACACACACACACACACACACACACACACACACACACACACATATATATATATATATATATATATTTGTGCTGTCAATTGATAAAAAAAATTAACTCAATAAAAAAAAAACTGTGATTAATTGCAATTACTTACACTTACATTTTTGTAGGTTTACATATTTTATAATGTAATAATTTCACAGTTAATCTCCAAATTAATGTAGAAACAACATAAAGACAGTATATTTCAAATACTTGTTTAATGCCATCTTTTTTTATGAATGAAGGACAGTCTCACTGATACTAATACAGCTACTGATGTCTGGATGAAAACGATCAATATACAGAAATTGAATAAAGTTATCAAACAGTCTGCAGGGCGTAAATTATAGATTAAATATAGACTAATCCTTATTAAAATACAAAAGTTCTTTAGTCAAGAGCAGTGAGTAATTTTCTCTGTTCCCTTGGTTCTTTAATTAACATTAATGACAGAGAGAATTATTGGCTGCTGTCCCTTTAAGATCTGCCGCTGCTGACAGAGACACGAATCTCACACGCGCCTCATTCTCTCACAACTCTTCACGTTCATTTAAGACTTTATTTAACTCAAGACTGATCTTATGTTATGAGGATACTCGACAAAATGGACATTTTGGCATAACTGTGTGTGTTACTGTTCATTCAAGCCAAGTTCAGGTTCAAAGCATTTGCATAACGGATGCTGCATACGTTAAATGTTTTAATGCGTTAAACTGTCTTCCAGCCACTTCTGCTGGATTTGCACTTTCCCATTTTTCTGGTCTAGTTTTACTCCTGTTATTTCTGCTGTACAAAATGCCTGCATCACCTCCGCATCACAGCAATTTTGCTCCGGCCGGAAGCGTTTATCACGCTAACGTACATATTTTACGACAGCAAATAATAAAAATGATTAATTATGAAGACTTTATTCAAATAAATTGATAGTATACAATTTTCTTCAAAACTATATCTATAAATTTTAATGCCTGTAGGATTAAAATGTTATGCTTTTTAATGCTATTTAAGGCCTTCATTTTTTAAAAATCCATTTAATGACTTTTAATGCCCCGCGCCGCGGATACCCTGGTTATATTTGAGTCGGCTCTGCATATGCAAAGTCCTATGAGTGAACTCAATGATTCTGAATGAGACTCACAATCATATATTGATGTAAATCAAGGTTTCTAAACTCTGGCCCTCAAGGCCCTCTGTGGCAGTTTACCCGTTTGTAATTTTCGAATAATCCTGAAGATCTTAATTAGTTTGTTCTGGTGTGTTTTTGTTCAGGGTTGGAGATTAACTATTCAGGATGGTGGACCTTGAAGACCAGAGAAGAAAAAAGCAGAGAAAATTGGGCCATTATCAATTAATCTGTATTAGCCGTTAAGATACTACTAGGAATGTTTGTTTATTGTTTGTTGTATAAAATTATGCGTTTGTTCTGAATATAATTTATTAAAAATGACTTGTGGCTGTGATATTTACAGCAAGTACATCAAATTGGAATAGAATAGAATAGAATGGAATAAAAAAAATGACCTGTGCATGTGGAGCAGGAGATGTGGCAAGGGCTGCACTTCATTTCCTCCAAGTTAAAATAAGTTCCATTGGCACACTCCGGAACGCAGGTCATTCCTGCCAGACTTTAATCAGGAAAAAAGAAGAGAAAGGTTAAACTCATATCACAATTCATTGCAATGTTTTCACAGTTTTAAAGTGGTCACATCATGGAAAGCAAAACAGTTATATCAGAACATTAACATGTGATGGCCACATTTACATATCAACACTTGTTTACGCAACTTAAGACTATTCACACCAAGAGAAAAACAAAATATATAATTGTAATTTTGTAAAATTGTATAGCTAATAATATTAATTACTTATTATTTTTATACCAGTGGACTATCCATTATATTATAGAAATAAATAATAAAGTATTTTAATATTTAGAATAGTATATTTGTGTATATAATGAACTATTTCCAAGTTGACACTGTAGCCAACATGCACAAAAATACTGTTTACCATCATTATTATTATTATATTATGACATTGATATATTATAGAAATAAATAATTAAGTTTTTTAATAAAAAAAAAGTATATTTGTCACTTTACCATGTCCATTATTTTACTAACCCTTAAAAAATATAACATTATTTCCAAGTTCACACAGTAACCAACATGCACAAAAATAGACCATTAATTTGTTAACTGCTATTATCACACGGCTCTGTGAAATACTTGATTCTGATTGGTCAATTGCGCCATCCCCCGATAACAACTGGTAAAAACTGATAACACAGGCTCATCCGGGTAACTGTCACTGAAGTCTGCTCTTTACGCTTGCTAAGAATGGTTTTGCGTCGTGGAAGCTTCGTGTTTAAAGAGCTAATACAATATTTCGGATCAGATCAATATGTCATGTCTAATTATTTACTTATGTGGCAAGTAGCCATTTAATAAACGGGATAATGCACATCGAGCCGGTTGTTAATCGCAGAATAAAACCCCTTCAGGCTAATGCAAGATCCTGATCACCCTGTCAGGGTTTATTCTGCAATAACAACCGGCTGGATGTACATTATCCCTTATTTGTATTGTTTAACAATTAACATTATTCAATTAATCCAAGTTATTATTACAGAGTGGACTTTCTATTGTATATTTTACAAATAAATAAAGGATTTTAATACTTTATTTTAATTCTTGTCACTTTAACGTGTATTATTTGACTACCTTAAAGAAAATAATACATTATTTCACACTATATCCAGCAAGCACAAAAATAGTCAATTCAATTGTTAATTGCTTTGTTTAACAATTAATTAATCTCCAGATAAAATGTATAATTGTGACAGCTCTAGCTCCAAACGTGTAGATGTGGTCTCCCCTTTAAGCTTTTAGTGCTCTAAATATGGCACAAACTAAAACTGATGTCAAAGTACCAGGTACCAAAGTACCAAGATACCAGTTAATCTGAATCCAAGACAAGGCTTGATGTGTGGCTGAGCAAACAACTCAACAACCTTCTTCACGCTGAGTCTTGGCTCAAAGAACTGTTTTGCTAGGGAACTGTGGGTCAGTGGTTGAAAATGACAGGGGAAGAGAACCGTTTCAATAATCATTCGAGCAAGTATGACGCAGAGAATGCGAATCTAAAAGACTCCAGGCATTCGGTCTCTATCCGCACTTCAAAACACAGCACATCAAGATATATATAACCCTGACAGATTAAATGCTGTAGAGAGGTCACGGCGTAAAGCATGCAGCGTTTTACCCTTCACAAGACCAGACTGTCTTTCAAGAACTAAAGCCCGGTCTGTCTCAGTACGGCTCGACTAAACCACAGTAAAGACAGCATACATAAAGATGACCAGATGCATTCTAGATGTCCTAAACCGACACAAAACCCCAAAGCCTCACTTCTTACGCTATTTCATCTGCACCAGTACGTCATGAGAATTCAAAACTCAATATATATTGTGCAAAGAGTGCAAAGAGGAGTCACAGTTCTGCAAGTGAAAGTTTATAGGTTACAAGAGACTTTTAAATGCTTAAAAGGTACACTGTGTAGGAATTTCTCCCATCTAACAGTGAAATTGTATTTTGCATTCAAACAAATAGTGCTCTCGAGCGCCTCGCTTTTTCAAATAAGTGTTTGCTACGGTATCCGTTATGTACCAAGAAGCTATGACAACATGTCTTCCAATAGCACTTCATCGAGTTTTCTTTCGGGTGATGAGGTTCGTTATTTCAAACAAACTGCAACTTGACACACAACGAACAAACGAATGTTACAGTATGAATCACAGACTGTAAAAAGCATGAACTATGCTAATTAGTAGTGATACATTCTTTATTCGTTTATTTTTCGATGTACGTGCATTATTAGATATCATCATCAGGTGATTCAATGGTAGGGAGAAGAAGAGGTAGATTTTTTGGCGATGAGGATTCCTTCTCCTGTGGTTCGGCATAAGTATGATCCCGCATTATGAAGTACCGTGCAGTGCAGCCTTTCAAATTTGCCGGGACAGTGACAGGCGCCTCTCACTGATCTCCTTGTCCGTTTCAGCTGGTTTCAGTCACGTGGCGCTGGCTCTGAACGAAAACGTGTTGTGGAAACGCGTTGAGCTAGGCTAGTGCTTTTTGTCCCTCTCTGCTATTATAGTTTTTCAAAATGGCGGAACGGCATGGAAGCCTCCTTGGACTTACCCGTCTAATGTAAATAAAGATAAGAAATTCTTCGCTTACGAGGAGAAGTCAGATCATTGGCAGAGGTATTTACACAGTGTACCTTTAATAGTTGCAAACATTTGCTTTTATTTAGACTGCAATTAAAGGAATAGTTCACTTAAAAATGTAAATTCTGTCATCATTTACT
This sequence comes from Rutilus rutilus, assembly GCF_951802725.1. Taxonomy (NCBI): domain Eukaryota; kingdom Metazoa; phylum Chordata; class Actinopteri; order Cypriniformes; family Leuciscidae; genus Rutilus; species Rutilus rutilus. The sequence goes on from NC_140211.1 coordinate 16,348,162, forward strand.
CACCCTCAAGATGTTTCAAACCTGTATGAATTTATTTCTTCTGCTGTTCTACCAAACAGTTGATGGACCCCATTGACTTCCATAGTATTTTCTTTTCCTACTATGGAAGTCAATGGGGTCCATCAACTGTCTGATTACCGACATTCTTCAAAATATCTTCCTTTGTGTTCAGCAGAAGAGAGAAATTCATACAGGTTTGAAACAATTTTCATATTTAAGTGAACTATTCCTTTAAGCAACAATCCAGCACCAAATACAACAACGATCAAATGTTCTTTGGATGCATTCTAAATGACCACAATCTGATAGCAGCAGTTCAACACTGGACATGAAGTTAAGCATTTCTTTCTAATCAGGTTGTTTTGTGCAAATGTTAATTAAGATAATGATTTTTTTTTTTTGCAGTGAACATGATTTTCATTTGTATTACCTGAAGCCATCCTTACAGGTAGTGCATCTGTCTGCATCTCTCAAGCATTTCAAACAGTTCTCATGACACTTCAGGCAACGTCTCTGGCCTGGAAAGGAAAAGTGACAGGAAGATCACATATAGACAATCAAAGATAGACATACTAGCGTACTACTCATACTATAGAGGCATGACGTCACAGTAGGCAGAAAGAATCACTGTGGTTGCACCAACTGAGTGGCAAAAAGACTGAGTGGCAGTGTTGATGTTCAGCTTTAATGCTGCGAAAAACACATCTAAAATGGGACAGAGCTTTGAGATTGACTGTACAAATAGACTGTACAACAACAAATAAGAAGGCTACAGAAAGCTACAGAAAAGACAAACAAGTGGATTCCTGCAATTCGCAGAAACAACTGGAATCCAGGCAGTGAAATGTGGATTTGCTGTTATTATTTTGTGTCAGATATGTTGAATTTGGGGGTAAAATTATACCCTAGGTTATATATTGTATTGAAAACTCGTCAATTAATTATTCACCATCTTATATTCTACGTAACTGTAAAGTTTTTGTCAGTGTTTATAAAAATAAAAAAATAATTATGATGAGCCTTGTGTTCTACAAAGGGGTTGATCCAGGAACATGCTGCAATTGGGGAAATTAGGTTCTGCTGGATAATGTTAGTCAAAACCAGTTTTCCTTACAAAGCAAATTTAGATAGATAAATAGATATATACACACAAAGGAGTTCTTAAATAGGTTCAATTTACACCGCAGAACTGTTATTAGTATTTTCTTCATGACGCTAACAGCTGACAGTTAAGCTGACAGACTTTAAAAGTGTATATAAATACAACTAGAAAATCAATTGATGTCCTTGTCACTTTTATCCCATCTTGAAGTTCGATCAAGAATCAAGTCAGCACTTACAAACAGCTTTACATAAAGTCATAATGTTATGTCTATAATGCCTCGGTGCTTTAATAAGTTTTATGGCTGGGCGATAGGATGATATACCATTGATATAAGTTATCATCTGGATTTAGACCTATATTGTATTTATAGTGTTGTGGCGTAGAGTGTTCACAGGCTTTGCTTTATGTATTTCCCTGAGTTCGAAATCAGTTGCATATAATGTCAAGAAATCGATTCCTGGCCACATCAATGTCCACAGACAACTGGTTATTTTAAGTTGTAAGGAACAGTCGAGTTCAACTGCCTTTAATTTAAGCAGATAATTGTTTGTTTTAATCCCGTTTTCACAGTTTCCCCAATTAAATCCAGTCACACGCTGCAGGATGTTTTGCCATTCAGTCCTGCTGATGGGGCGTCTCGGCGAGAAAGTGACGTCAACGCATACCCTTTATACCCACAATATTGCTGCAGTCTTCACGGTTCATTCTTCACGAAAATGTTTTTTTTCTGTGCACAATAACATTTCTCATTTGATATGTGTCCTATATTTGTGAGAGTCACCCTACCATATTTGTGTTAAAATGTGCAGCATACCAGATTGTACAGGGTACGGTTTCCCACAATGCAATGCTCTCAGCTCACATTACAATAGTGATGCATGAATTACAAGCAATATCTGTGAAACATCTCATTCTTTATTCATCATTTGATTAGACTGACAAAGTTAAGATGCTTTTATACAAAATTTGACAATAATTTGACAACAATTAAATATATATATATATATATATATATATACACACAGTGCAATGCATAAGTGAATACACCCATGCTAAAGCTGACTAAAAAGAGGAATAAAAAATCATATTTTGGAAATTGAACTTAATGCCTTAATTAAAAAAATTAGGAAAAATCCAACCTTTAAGGACACCAATTTTCTTTGTGAATGAATAATGTATCGTAAATAAATAAATGTTCTTCCTTAAAATACATGGTGCATAAGTGAGTACACCCCTATGTTAAATTCCCATAGAGGCAGGCAGATTTTTATTTTTAAGTATTTTTTTTTTTTTTTTTTTTAGGATACTATGCATCCTGATAAAGTTCCCTTGGCCTTTGGAATTAAAATAGCCCCACATCATCACATAGCCTTCACCATACCTAGAGATTGGCATGATTTTATTTCAGTTAGCCTAAAAGCTAGTTTGATTTGCATTGAGAGATGATCTTATGGAAAGTACCCCATGCCAATCTCTAGGTATGGTGAAGGCTATGTGATGATGTGGGGCTATTTTAATTCCAAAGGCCAAGGGAACTTTATCAGGATGCATAGTATCCTAAAAAAAAAAAAAAAAAAAAAAAAAACTTAAAAATAAAAATCTGCCTGCCTCTATGGGAATTTAACATAGGGGTGTACTCACTTATGCACCATGTATTTTAAGGAAGAACATTTATTTATTTACGATACATTATTCATTCACAAAGAAAATTGGTGTCCTTAAAGGTTGGATTTTTCCTAATTTTTTTAATTAAGGCATTAAGTTCAATTTCCAAAATATGATTTTTTATTCCTCTTTTTAGTCAACTTTAGCATGGGTGTATTCACTTATGCATAGCACTGTATATATATATATATATATATATATATATATATATAAATAACTTTTAAATGCTTATCGTTGCAAATTGCATACCAGCATTTTTTAGTATCATTAATATACCATTGCAGATTTTATTGTTGAATTCGTTTTTATTTAAAAAATCTTGCCCACAGGGTTTCGAATTTGGATTCTAGAAATCTAGAATGGTGAACGGAAGATACTTTAGCACAAGGAAAAGCATGATGCCAAAATACTTGAGCATGATGTCACCACTGGTCCCCCATGATTTTTGAGGTACACCAGTGCTAGAGCACTAGCATTCAATTCCCAAAGTAGTCTGAAAGACAGTGGCGAAGTCATAGTTTTTATATTGCTTTTAATTTTCACTGATTACCAGTGAGTGAAATATCTAGATGCATCTGGATGCAATTCATACTTGGGTATGTGCAAATTTCATCCATTCAAGTTGCCACTAAACACATATCCCATCATCAACATCTGTTTCACATGCACGGCTCGGCATGTGTTCAACAGCTGAGGACAGCGTGCACAAACAGTGATAAACCAAGTCTTTGCTGGCTTTTATCATCCTCGTACACATCACAGGCGGACTGTGAAAGACGTTTAATCAACAAGCTGATTTGTGGAGATAACTAGAGCACATCTCCATCCCAGCATCTGTTATCAACAAGATGGAAACAACAAGGGACAATAAACCCAGAACATCCCACATGCAAATGCAAAATTAGTCAGAAAGACGTAAACGACGCTATTCTTTTGCTCTGTGCCCATGGGCCGCCACGCTTCAGTGCTGACTGATGCAAACATGCTCAGTTCTGTGATTATATAGGCAGTATTTTAAAGGAAGATGATAAAAAATAAAAATTCTGACACTATTTATTCACCATCATGTCGTTCCAAACCTGTAAAATCTGCTCATAGTTTTAACATCGTTATTTTTATGTTTAGGTGAACTATTTCTTTAAGGCATCATTAGCATGTTCCAGACGTTCTCTAATTATATATATATATATATATATATATATATATATATATTAGGGATGCACAATATTGAAGAAAAATACGATTGCGATAACTCATTATTCGATACGATAATGCTTTAAGTGTGTAAAATAAATTATGTTTAAAAACTGAAACTGATATAACAAACATACATGTTTCACATTCTTTTTGTGAGAAGAAAGCATACCTACAACTTCTGAAAGTGAACAGCTGTAGCATTAGCTCCATAAAAAGTAAGTGTTATTTTAACGTCAGTGTAAACCAGATGGTTTAGGGTTTCAGTAGGCCTACATAAGGTTTATTTAACAACAGAAATTGGAAAATTAAAAGTAATAATAAAACACGGCTTAGTCTTCACTGTATGAATTAAATATATAATGATTATTTTTAAATGGCTCAAGCTGAAAGGCAAAAGTAACTTAAAAAAGCACTCATTACAACCGAGATCTGCAGAAGAGCATCTCTGAACGCACAGCACGTTGAGCCTTGAAGCAGATGGACTATAGCAGCAGAAGATCATACCGGGGAACACTCCTGTCAGCTAAACAGGGAACTGAAGTGGCAATTCACACAGGCTCACCAAAATTGGACAACAGAAGATTGGAAAAACATTGCCTGGTCTGATGAGTCTTGATTTCTGCTGAGACATTTAGATGGTAGGGTGAGAATTTGGCATGAATCAATCCTTCCTTGTATCAACGGTTCAGGCAGGTGGTGGTGTAATGGTGTGGGTGACCTTGTTAAATTTATACCATGAAGAATTCAGGAAGTTCTGAAGGCAAAAGGGGGTCCAACCCGGTACTAGCAAAGTATACCTAATAAAGTGGCTGGTGAGTGTATATTATATATACAACTTTTCCTTCAGAATAATCTTGTACGTGGCTTGAGTTATGCATCATTCTCAAAGATGTATCTGTCCGATTCTAGCCTTACTGAAGAACCACCAGATCATCACCAATCCTCCACCAAATGACTCCAAGTGTGTGAGAGAGACCGTGGGTTATAGGCCTCTCCAGGTCTCTGTCTAACCTTTAGTATGTATTGTTGACTCTTCTATGATTAATCGCTTATGATGTTTCTTATTTGTAAGTCGCTTTAGTTTAACAGCACCTGTTAAATCAATATATGGAAATAAATGGAAAATGACCACATGACCTCAAATGACCCTTAATGTAAAAAAAAAAAAAAAAAAAAAAAAAAAAAGTAAATATTTCTCCTTCATAAAGAAAAATATATTACACCATTAATTTGACAGACCACTGACATTCTTGTTGGTGCACTGTAAACAACATGAAAGGATTATTGGAGTCTTTCTGTCGATTTCACATTTAATTCAATGTTTTATCATTTCTTTGTAATTCGTTGTGAAATTTACTAGCAAAATCTGAATGAAAATGGTTTTAAAGTAAATCCTACACCTAATTTATTGGACACATATGGTAATTCAGAAAGTTCAGCTCAATAAACACATAAATGCAATGCAACTATGGGGAGTCCCATCTTTGTTGTACTCACCCTCGTCATTGAAACAACCAGTGGGACAGGTTTCCACACAGGCGCTCTCCTTTGAGTAGAAATAAAGACCTCTACGGCAAGATCTGCACTCATTCGGTCCACGACCGACACATTTCTCACAGCCTCTGTTACAGCGACGACATCTACGGGCCTCTTCGTCCTCAAAGTAGCCCAGTGGACAGTGACTAACACATGTCCTATGCGGAGGACAAGAGATGAAGAAAAATGAGGGAAGAATAAATCTATTTGAAAATGGGGAAAGCAAAAATAAAATTCTAAACTAATATACTGTATATTCTCAATATATAGTTGACTATTTTGCTTAAGTACATTTATAAAGTACCATTATGCTATAGTACCATGATATTTTAAGTGGGAAACACTTGTGAGTATTTAAAATTAGTATTTTGAAATACTCATATACCATGACTTTGGACATTTGGACTCATTTGGACATTCTGCCCACAACTATCTATAACACTAAAAACAGTTTAAATATAATTGTCCTCATTCTAGACGACAGCTTTACCTGCCAGTTTTGAGGCTGCCCAGACTAAAGTGAATGCAGTTGAGGCAATGATCAGCGTCCGGCCCATCGCAGCCCTGATCTCCACATTCATGATGACACGGACCTGAAATTAATGACAAACAAATATATTTCATGTAACTTATATTTGTTATTACTAGTTTTTGTTTTTATTATTAACATTCAACTTCTTTTCAGTCCATTATATATACACTAACCGTCCAAAAGTTTGTGATCAGTACGTTTTTTGAATGAATTAATACTTTAATTTAACATGGATGCATTAAATTGATCAAAAGTGACAGTAAAGATATTTATAATGTTAGAACAGATTTCTATTTCAAATAAATTATGTTCTTTTGAACTTTCTATTCAGCAAAATTCAGCAAAACTTTTTTTCATCTTGAAAAAATGTATCACTGTTTCCACAGACATATTATGTAGCACAACTGCTTTCAACATTGATAATATTAAGAAATGTTTCCAGAGTAGCAAATCAGCATATTAGAATTAGTGATGCGAAGTCTGGCTCTTTTCCGAACTGGTTCTTTCGGACAGTTTGGTTAAATAACCAGTTATTTTACATCCCCAGGAATGACGTCAATCACACAGTTATGTAATAACGTCAATTCTATCATATCGATGGATGAAAATACACTCAAACACATTTAAATAAAGTAATTTGGATAATCATCATCATCAAGTTTCTTGCATTTAAGTTTTCCAACTAAAGCACCCAATACAGGCACTGATGTGCAAACGTGGATGTTTTACATCTAAAAGATATAAAGTGAATAAACTAGTCTTCATCAGCTTTTTACAGAAACCATGATCCAGCTCATAAAAACTTAATATATAACCTGCATACACAATAGTCAATAGTAAAATTAATTTACATGTTTTGACTGAACAGTTGTTGCATGTGTTTAATATAGCCAGTTACTGTGCATATTTCAGTACATATGTTTGTTATTAAATAAATGTACATTTCCCCCAATTCGCCCCCTCATTTATGTCACAGTATCAGCACAGCATCATTTGTCCGAAAAGAAGTTTGGTTCAGACAGTGCTGTCATGCTCAGTATCACCAGCTCATCGGTTCTCAGTATGCCGGATGCGTCCGAAAGAAACCGTTTTCGGTTCAGCGTACTGGTGATTCGAAAACTGTAGCAACCTATTCTTAGGTGTGTTCGACTTGAAGAGGCCCTGCTCAGACTGATTGGTGTATGACATCAAAGTACATGAGAGCAATTCGAAAGCATACAGAGCCGTCTGCTCCCTAATCTCTCTCGGCGGTACTTTGATGTCATACACCAATCGGTCTGCGCAGGGTTGCTTCAAGTCAAACACACCTCTTGACTCGAGAAGCGCTGTAGCAGTGTGTGTACTGTTTGTTTGTACATGCATGCTCAGTATCAGCAGCTCGAGCTCATCAGTTCTCTCAGCACAGCATGTCTTAGTTCAGTGTACAGTTAGAGTAACTGGAGTAACGAATAATCCGGGATCTTGATTTATTTTGAGTCGGAGTGACTGTCAGGCACATCCGAAAGTGAGAAACTTTAGTAACTTGTGGATCAGTGCTGACTCAAGATGTGAACGGTTTAGAACGATTCTGTCTGATTTTGTGAACTGGTTTGGTGAACGATTCCTTCACGAACCAGACATCAATAATTAGAATGATTTCTGAAGGATTATGTGACACTAAAGACTGGAGTAATGATGCAAAAAAAAAAATTCAGCTTGTTATTTCACCATTTTTACTGTATTTTTGATCGAATAATTGCAGCCTTGACGAGCATAAGATTACAAATAGAAAAATCTTACCGACCCAAAACTTTTTAACTTGTCTAGGTATTACTGAGAGTACCATTATATTCCTCCTCTTCCTCCTCTTCATGCTCAGGAGCTCCTGGCACAGAATCTGGGGTTTTCAGCTCCTTGCCTGCTGTAGGAATTTCCAGCATCCTGGAACGAGAGTGGTGGGAACCCTGGGTTTGGTAGGGGTGTTCAGACGAGCCGTGAAGGATTAGTGTCCACTCTTTCAGCTTACCTGAGAGAGAAGAAAGAGCAAGAAATAAAAAAAAGAAGTCTGTTACGCATTACAATGAATCACATCAATCCTGACGAGAAACAGAGGAAAAAACAACTTTAATCTGTAGCAGGTCTCAAAGAAAGTAAAAAATGCAATTCATTTAAATCAGAAACATACTTGATGCAAGCACAAGAATGCAAACAATTCCAAATAAGCGCACACACACAAAAAAAAATCATGGAGTGGCTTATGAGTTTAAAATTTCATTAGGATGCTGCCTAATGGCGCTTTTCCACTGCATGGTACGGCACGGTTCGGCTCGGTACGGTTCGGCTCGGCGCGGAACGGTTCGGCTCGCTTCGCTTTTCCACTGCGTGGTACGACTCGACTCGGTACGGCACGGTTCGGTTCGCTTTAGCTCGGTTGCTTTTCCATTGCAGTTAGTACCGCTTCAAAATGGGTGGGACTGATCGTTATAGTTGCCGCCTCTACTGCCATGACATCATCCTAAACGCGCCACATTTCAAACACACAACACGGGGGATGGTGCTCTTGATTCTCGGCATGTGGATGTTTTTAAATTAAATTAAACGTTCTTATAATGGTTTACTATATGGAAGGAGAATTCTTAACGTGTAATTAAACGTTGCGTTCATATTCTGGGCTCATCTGATTTTTTGTACATAGCATAGCCTACTTTATGATTTTAGTATCATTATAATGATTAATAAATGCACGCACAATTATCCGTGAACTTGATTTGAACAAATGCCTTTCAACTTGTGTGTGCAAAATTCAGAATTAAATGAATGTGCAGCAATCTTTACAAATAGAGAGTCTAGGCCGAATGTAGCCTACTGTTTTAAACTACTGCCATTAAAAAAGCGCATTTAATGTTAATGTTATGTTATTTTTTTCCATCTGCCTATGTTGATTATGAAAAGTGAACAGCACGAGACGAGTAGAGAGACATGGAGCGAGTCAGACATAATTTTGACCACTTCATTAAGTTTTGTTCACTTTGTTTTCTTTAAGTGAATTTCGTTTTGTATAAATTTTATCTTAATTTTAATAATTTTTTCATCAAACAATTGCCTGGATTGAATAAGATGCAAAATAGACAATTTAACAATTGAGGCGCCCGAGCGGTCACTTGCATTGTACGTTAACTGGAGCGCATCTCATCCTCAAATACACAAAGCTTGAAATGTCTTTAAACGAAATAATTCAAAACAAAAAGAAATAGGCTACTCTCTTATGTAATCCATTATGTGCATTTCTCTCTATAGGCGCGTTTACTACGAATATGGCGATCGTCAACTTCATCTTTGCCATGCACAGACACTGACAGAAAACACTATTTTATAAATAAAAATCAGTGCACGCGTTTTAATAAAATTAAAACTTTAATTGTGATCATTAAAATAATTGAATATTAAATAATTTGTGGCCAATTTTTGCTCATTTATTAATAGTAGGCTATATATATATAGGCTATATATAGGCCTAATTTTATTAAATTGAACAAGCGCAAAATTCAGCATTCAATCAAATATTCAAAAAGACTTAATAATAATAATGTTATTTCAACATAATATCTCGTTATTTCGACATAATGTGCGTGCAACAAGCAAGATGTGCGTTTGTAAATCCGGGGACGCGTGCACTGATTTTTATTTATAAAATAGTGTTTTCTGTCAGTGTCTGGCAAAGATGAAGTTGACGATCGCCATATTCGTAGTAAACGCGCCTATAGAGAGAAATAACATTATTATTATTAAGTCTTTTTGAATATTTGATTGAATGCTGAATTTTGCGCTTGTTCAATTTAATAAAATTAAAACTTTAATTGTGATCATTAAAATAATTGAATATTAAATATTTTGTGGCCAAGTTTTTCTCATTTATTAATTATATATATATATATATATATATATATATACACACACATATGTGTGTGTGTGCCCTCAGCACATGCGTTAAAAATTATCCGGCGCCGCCCCTGACTGCAAGAAACAGTTTACAAGAAACTTTTGAACTGCAAGACACTACAGCGTTGGCTGTTGTCTACTGGCTATTTAAATCTAGCGGGTTTGTCTCGTGCATGGTCTCGTGTCGCAAATACAATGACACTGGTAGTGACGATTCTGTCTGACCAATCAGTGATCTTCAGTGTTTTCACGTCACATTTTAGTACCGGTACGGTACGCTTGGAACCTCAACAGAGGTGGTACCATTTAAAGCGAGCCGAAGCGAGCCGTACCGTACCGTACCATGCAGTGGAAATGCGCCATAAGCGTGCCGTACCGAACCGAGCCGTACCGTACCATGCAGTGGAAAAGCGCCAAAGCGTGCCGTACCGAACCGAGCCGTACCGTACCATGCAGTGGAAAAGCGCCATAAGAAATCAGCTGCCCATTGAACCAGCAAAGTAGTTTACTAAGGTTTTAAAGGAGTCATAACCTGCAATTTTCACTTTTCCACGAGAATCAATGTATGTTATGATCGACTAACGATTATACACTGGCCGGGAAGCCGATATTTAAAAGTGAAGCGTTTGTTTACCTCAGGGTAAATAAACCAGCGCGCGTGCACGCGCACTCAAATACGAGATTTTGATTTCAGCTCCCTCTTGACGTCATGAGGTAGTAGTATATACCATATATGGACACCGCAGCAGGAAGCCCCCCTTCCCCTCTCCCCCTCATAGTCAGTTCAGTCGAGAAAGATGGAGAAACCGAGTGCACACCGGACTTGCTCTGTGGTTGATTGCCATAAAAAACATGTAAATGTGTTTTATCTCCCAAAATCGGACGAAACTATCAGAGACCAGTGGATGAAATTCATTTTTAATGACGCTGTCCCAACAACCCTTTCAACTGGCGTGCAGAGCCATATAGAGCGTCCACGACAGCCAAAACATCGCATTGATCTCGCGAGACAATAATGCCTTCAGAAATAAGGGTAAAAGTAGGTCTGTGTTTATTTTTTTTTTCCACTTTTCTTTTTTAGAAGGGCCTGAAAGACTATAATACAGCAGTAGGTATCCAATGTAATACTAGGTTATGACTCCTTTAAAGGGGTGGTATAATGTCCCCTTTTACAAGATGTAAAATAAGTCTCTGTTGTCTCCAGGGTGTGTATGTGAAGTTTTAGCTCAAAATACCCCTCAGATAATTTTTTACAGCATGTTAAAGTTGTCCCTTTTTGAGGGTCAGTAAAAACATGTTGTTTCGTGTGTGTCCCTTTAAAATGCGAATGAGCTGACAAGTACTAAAATGTCAGAAACTGTTCTGCCTTTTATGTTTAAACTGGAGTCTGACATTGATGGAGAGACTCAAGAAGAAGTGACATGTAGAATGCAACAGGACGTTTCTGAATGGTTAGTTGATGAATTTGTTGCTGATGTGGAGTTAACCATCTTCAAGTCATTGATTAGCATATTCTGTCATGATAATCTATAAGTTGCTTGTGTGGAAACTGTTGTAAGATGCCTACAGAGTGACATGATATTGCATTTGTGTTACGTACTCTATTGCATGTGAAAAGACGGATGGGACAGCTTGAGCAGACTCACAAATGTGCTCTACTCAACAACTCTTCCTCTTCTCAATATGGACAGTGTGTTCACAGCTTGAGCAGACTCACAAATGTGCACTACTCAACAACTCTTCCTCTTCTCAACATGGACAGTGTGTTCACAGCTTGAGCAGACTCACAAATGTGCTCTACTAAACAACTCTTCCTCTTCTCAACATGGACTGCGTGTTCCCGGGGGCGGGGTTTATGTAAATTTTAGGATTTGTGATGTCACTAACCCGGGAGGAATGTTGTGTAGTCACTACCAGCCGTTTGTTGTAGTCCTTAAAAACCGATTTCTTTAAAAGCAAATATCTTCCTTTGCTTTGAACTTTGAACGTTGCATAACTTTGCAGATGTTGTGTATGCTCAAACGGCAACATTACATGTTTTAGGATTACACTATGTCTAGACTAGATATGATTGGCATTGCACCACACTGGTTGTCTGCACTGGAAGCATTCAGTTTGAACTTTATTCCTCCATTCATTCCTTACCCAACACCTCCGGGTTACGCAGCTGAGAGGGCGAGTCGGTTATCTCCAGGGTCCACGTGCCCTCCGCTCTTTCCCCCCAGCAATGCACCGTCATGAACTCCCAGTTCCTGAAGCCCTCGTTGGAGCTATCAAACAATCTGGAAGGCAGAAGAAACAGAGTGGTGAATGTTTTAGAAAGAAGAGGAAAGCAAAAGAGGATAATGAAAATAAAGAAAGTCATCTCTCATTTCTGCATCACTGGTAACTGCACGTCATTTCCAGTTTTGATCCTTCAGAGGAGGAAGTCTGAACATCCTCGAAAATGTACACTAAATAAATGCAACGATCTATAGTTATTAAATTAACTGTTGTTTAAATCAATTTCTTACTAATATGCAGATGCATACATTCAATTTTAATTGTATAATTTAAATGTATTCAATTGTAATACATTTTAATTGTTTAAATGTATTAAAATAAATTTAAATGTATTGGTAACACTTTACAATACTATATAAAAATACAACTGCATATTAGCTAATTTTTTATTTTAATGTGTTAGTAAATGTTGAAATTAACAAGATTAAATAAGATTGATAAAATGTATAAATGCTTTAGAAGTATTTTTCCATTGTTAGTTCATGTTAGTTAAATGCGTGATTTCCCCCCCCAAACCAGTTAAGCACAAACCACGCCCCTTAACCGAAAACTACGCCCCGCAGCGATGACTCGCGTCTATGCTCATTTCATCGGTCAACTCTGTCAGTCACATCTGAGGTAAAAAGTTAAGACATCAGCTAAATGTATCCGATGCTGACAAACGGTAAGATATGCCTGGTTGTTTTCGGTATAATTTTATTAATATATGTATTTGTAGGTTTATAATATAAATTATATAATTTTTACTTATTTTAAAATAATTTTAACTTATAGAAAAAAACTTTGTTGCATTATTTTCATGTTATCACTGTGAAGCTGCTTTGATACAATCTGTATTGTAAAAAGCGCTATATAAATAAAGGTGACTTGACTTTCTATCTTGCTCAGTGGAGGATTCTTGTTCTGGCTACGATGAAGACCAAGCTTCAGATCTAAAGGTTACGAATTTGAATTCAATTAATTTGATATAACACCTTTCTGATTATTGTTATATGACGCTTGTAATATTATTTGTTTTAATAAACTTTGTTTACTGTTATGTCATGTGTCGAAACGTTGGGACCATCTATGATTATTGATGAAATCTCTGCCAGCTTTAAATAGCAGTGGCTAACATTTCTTTTTAATTTACAGAAATTGTTACCTCCCGGGTACAATTATCATTTCTGCACTCCAAAAGGCCAATCACACCTGGACCACACAAGCTTTGAGACGTCGTTCAGAATTGCACTGACAGAAGTTTGGGAAGTGAAGGAATGGGTGAAAAAGCTTGGGGAGTCATCAGGAGTTTTGCTTTAGTTTGCCAGTAAGAAATTATGGATTGATGGATGGGTGGGTGGATGGATGGATTATCGTATGCACAGGTAGTCTAAAACAGTATGGTCCACACACTGATCTGATCTCACCATCATGGAGTTCATCTGGGGTTAGATGGAGACTAAAAAAGATGAGATAGACTAAATCCTGTGGCAAAATCTCATATGTCTTCAATGAGAAATCTACCTGCAAATCTAAATAATACAATCTAAAACAATACTAAAAAATAAAAAATAAACACTTTACAATAAGGTTTTATTAGAACTCCTTGTGCGTACAGAATTCTTAGTGGATTATTACAGTTAAGGGCAAAATTAAAATTTGGAAATGTAAACTAATATTTCCTATTGGCACACTAATGCAAATTATATACATATCTAAATGGAAATCTAACATGCCTAAGACTTTTGCATAGTTCTGTATATTTAAACATTTATATTCTATCTATATCCATCCATAGGCTCATTATAGGTGCCAACACAATGTTTGTGCCCGATAAGGCACAGCTAATCATAGACGGCTCTCAAAAAATACATGCTGTGAGGCTAAAATGGTTTGCACTCTGGTAAAGACTATAGACAAAAGGGGAGGATCTAGTAGGTGGGTTAGCAATGTGATTTTTTTTGTCAGCTACTTTTGTCAGCTACTTTGTAAGATTTGTTTTTATTTTTCAGGAGCAATGATCCCCATATACCCACCTACCCAGCTTCTGTGTGCTTGTACAACGTACATAATCATAACATCTTTATTGCGGAGGCACTAAGGCACAGAGATGTGGGGGTCAAGGCAATTGAAACCCTAACTCAGTTGTTTGAGATTGGGCACAGCCCTACATCAGCTCTGGCAGTTCTGAAAAATGACCTGTTGGCTGAGCATGGCAACAAATATGTATATGCCTCAGCTAACCGTGCCCTTTGCCCAGACCTTCAGTTTTGCTACAGGTATGTGAAAATGTACTTGGTCTTCAAATCAGTATTTTTGACAGACTTATGTAGTAAAACAATCAATTTAATGTGCAGACTGTATCAGAAGGTGAATAAGCTGGAGTCTGGAGAGCAAAGTGGGGAGGGAATGCTATCTGCTTTGGAGAGGCAGGTAGAATCCTACAATGCAGCATGTGATGACAGCTGTGCCAAGCTTAAAATGTCCTCAGCAAGAACACCACTAGTAGCCATTTGTTCCCCATTAATGAAACGAACACACAGCCTTTCCACTAGTGGAGAAATGTGTTTTATGGATTCATCTGGTAACATGGACCGGGAGAACTGCAGGGTGTTTCTGCTTCTCACACACACTTGTGCTGGTGGTCTTCCTCTTGGGATAGTGATAACCCAGTCAGAGGATGAGAGGGCAATTAGTGAGGGATTGGAGCTGCTGACGTCCTAACTGACAAAGGATGCCTTTGGAGGGCGAGGTGAGGCAGGCCCTTGTTTGTTTCTTACAGATGACTCAAAGGCAGAAAAGGGAGCTATAGCCCAGGTCTTTCCTGAAGCCACACAGCTGCTCTGCATATTTCATCTTCTGCAAGCTGTGTGGAGGTGGTTGTGGAACAAAGAACACAACATTGAGATGAAGGACAGGCAGACACTGTTCAGCATAGTAAAAGACATGCTTTATGTCAGGGAGATGAGTACAGTTGAATTGATGTACCAGCAAGCCCTGGACAACCCTTTGACCAACAGGTAGAGAAAATAGTAGACAGGTAGAGGTACTTGATATGATCACCCTCCAGGCGCCTGTTTTTATTGTTTTGAATTTATTATTTGTCTTAACTCGCTACAGATACAAGAAGTTCCTTACCTATCTACGGGTTCTTTACAATCGACGTGAGAGTTAGGCTCTCAGCTATAGGAGAGACTTGCCAACATGTGGCAACCAAACAAACAACTATGTGGAGGCTGCAATGCGTGTTTTGAAAGACAAAATACTCCAAAGAACAAAAGCATTCAACCTCCTTCAATTATTCAACCTTTTCATCACCCGACTAGAGATGTACTATGAGGCACGTGTGACAGACGTTGCACTTGGCCATTGGGAGGCATTCCAGCGGTCAAGATTCTTTGCTACAGAAAGTAACATTAAAGGGTCTGATATTTCTCAGGTGAAGAATAATTTTAAAATATGAATCATTATAAAATTGTCAGATCTTTTTGTAAATATGTCTGTATGTCATGTCTTCATGTCACTGTTAGGTTGGAGAGAAGAAGTTTGAGGTGAAATCCTCCACATCAGGAGACACCTATACCGTGGACATGGAGTTGGAACTATGCACATGTCCAGTTGGCCATAGTGGGGCACCATGCAAACACCAGGCAGCAGTAGTGCAAAATTACAACATCACCTCCATCAACTTTCTCCCCACAACAGCTGAAATGAAGGCTGAGCTGCTGAAAATAACAAAAGGTAATTATTTCTTTGCAGAATCACTTGTAACACATGGGCTGACACATGTGTTCAAATATCTAAAGAAGGTATTTAAAGACAATGTCCGGTTCATCTTCTTCACAGCCTTAGTTTCTCTTGACTTCCTGAACCCTTTAAGGCAAAATATGCCCAAGCCAAGCACATTAGCACCAGGTAAGAAAGCTTAAGACAAGTGGGACATAGAACCTTCATTATACATGCTTAATTCTAAACAAAACAACTAGTCAGCAGTTTGACATTAGTAGACATTTTTTATAGACATGCCTCCAAGACAAGAAACCTGCAATACTGATGGTCAGTACAATTTCATTGCTCAAGATGATGGTCAGTATAAAGGGAGGGTTGGTGCTGTTTTGTGTTTCAATTTATTCTTTTTTTTTTTCTTGTTTCCAATGGTGACATAATGAACAGAAATTTACTTGCAATATTTATTTTAATTTTGTATGTATATGTAATGAACAGTAGACATACATCAGCTGGACCGGTCTTCCCCCAGCTCATCTACTCTAGAGACCTCAAACTCCAACCAACCCTGTATGCACAGTAACTCAGAGGGAGGTGAGTTCATGAAGCTTAGAAGAGATAAAGGAACAGTTCAAAACAAAAAATGAAAATTATCCCATAATTCAATCCTAGATGTATCTGACTGTCTTCTTTCTGCCGAACACAAATGGAGTTATAAAAAATATCCTCAATACATTTCCATTAAATTCGAAGTGTTTTTATATGTAACTAACATTCCGAAACTGTATTTGAAACTAATTGATAAGGACAAACAAATAAGTAATGATACAAAAAAAACATAAGAAATAACATTTATTGATTATGACTGATTTTATTTGACATACACAACACAGACCGATGGGACAGATGCACACAGCGGCGCGCTGTAGCCATCCTGTAGCACCCATCGTGCGTGTCGATGAGCCGCTAGCAAGGCAATCTATTAAAATAATGTTCTGTTCTCTCTCTTAAAATGTAAGCGAGTTTAAATGTCAGCATTATCATACGTCTAAAGAATTGAAGTCTGTCAGGTAAAAGAGCTTATTGATGCAGTTCAGTCTGCCTGCTATTTTAGTCCAACCACTACTCCTGCTTGGAGGCTCCAGTAAATATTTTGTTTATACAGAGTTACACTTCAACTTAGTTTAATGGTGCAATGCAAAAATATTTAGTAGTGCGTAAGTTGTATCTTAGTGCCCATTTACGTAAAAAAACTAGGCTAAGTTGTAACTTACTGGCGCAACCGGCCCCTGGTCCAAGTGTTTGTTGCTATTTAATTTAATTGTTTTTAATCGTTTTCTTGTTAAATAGCATCTCTACCAAATTCTCCTGTGAAGAGGATGCTTGGACTACTTGGTGAACTGCCATGACTACAATGGCCAAGCAGCTTGAAAAGATGCAGCACAACCCAACCCAACTGGTCTCTGCATTTTACTGTTTTGGGAAAGGGATGTCGGTGTCAAAACATGCAGCAGCGTTAAGACGAGCTGCTAGACGACCAGGTCCCATTATTGGCTGTCAGCCAACAGCAGTGGCCCGAAGATCAACCAAGACTGGTTCGAGGCGTCATTTGACAGCTGGACGCCCTAGAAAAATTACTTCTGGTTCAGAGCATGACTATAGTAGACATACAGGAAAAGGAGGGAAAAGGGTTGTCAGGGTACGCCACAAATTGTCAGAGTCTGTGGCAATGAATTTCTCGCATCAAGCTTAAAATGGCACAAGTTTGTATGTTGTGTGTGTGTGTTGGAGGGAGGGAGGGAGGTAATTACAGGTACAGGGTAATTAACAGTGTTTCAAAATGTTAATTAGTAGATAAGTTAAAAGTATTATTTAGTATTTATCAATTCTGTGCTATGAATTCTTGTTAACAATAGCAACTGCACATAAAACTCATTTCTTGCATCCTTTTAAAGTTTACTTTTTTTTTAGATATTGTGAATTGTATGTAATGTTGCTTTTTTATGTACCCATAAAAGGCAAACACGTGTAATCAATTTTTATATATATATATATATATATATATATGTTGTACATTCTGTGTAACTTTTAATTTTGGATACACACTTCCCTTTTGTATTTTGGGTTTCAGCGATGTGAGGCCAATCAGCGCTTGATAGAGTTGACCAATGAAATCGAGCCATAGACGCGAGTCATCGCTGCGGGGCGTGGTTTGCGATTAACCGGTTTGGGAGAAAAAAATCACGCTAGTTAAATTAACAAAAAATGGAACCTTAGTGTAAAGTGTTAGTAGTTTTTAAATAAACTTTAATGAATTTAACATTTTGCAGTAGTTTTGGCAAGAATTGAGAAGCAGACCCGCTTTATGAATCGTTTTCTGATGCGCACACTGTCCTATCAGAATGGATATGCAAATTAACCTAACATCGTGTTACCTTTATGGAGGTAACTTTTTTTTTGAGGTATCCAATCCAATTAACTGGCTTTCAGTATCACATTAATGTTTGTGGTTAACGCAATAAAAAAAAAAACACTAAAAGGAAAACAAAAAACAGTTAAACTGAGCATGTTTGATCAATTTAAACCTCAGCCTCTGAAGAAATATCCTTTACTTCAGTCAATTAATTAATGTGCAAAAAGATCAAAAACAAATGTGCTCCTCGTCATCTAAAACAAAATCACAATCACATGCTGGCGCTGTGCAGCAGGGCTGACTGGGAACGAGTCCATGAGCCTGATTTGTGTTTGCACCTGTGAAGCATGAGTCGACGTCACATCACTGCATCATGGTGATTGAGCAGATGGATGCTTTGGCTCTGTTTGTGTGAGCTCGGAGCAGCTGGTGCGACGTAGTGCTATAAACTTTGCTCAGGTCAGACAGATTATGTTACATCGTAGGTGTGTTACTGTAAATACATTTTCCAGTTTGTCTTTACCAACTGAGGGACAAGTCAGAGTCTGTGGTCTGTGGTTGACATTACAGGGATACTCCACCCAAAAATATAAATTCTGTCATCATTTATTCACCCTCATGTTGTTCCAAACCTGTATGACTTACTTTCTTCTGCGGAGCACAGAAGATATTTTGAAGAAATGTTGTTTGGTTTGGAACCAAACAACACTGGATCCCATTGACTTTTATGGAGAGAAAAAAACAGAAATATCTCAAAATATCTTGTCACATTTCATATAGAGAAATCATATAGAATTGGAACAACATTAGGTAAATGATGACAGAATTTATATTTATTTTTATTTGCATTTCCCTTTTCCCATGCATGAAAATGTATGATTCATAGACCATTAACTATTTCCCTTGTAAGACTGGAGAAACTGGAAGAACTGGAAGTAAGGGCAACTCTCTGAGAGAACAAAGGAAATCAACATTTGAACTCACTCGTGCACCATTCGAGACGCAAGTCTCACCTCAGAATCTCACCTCATCCTATTCTACATTTCTTTCCCTCTTCCCCCATTCATTCTCTCTCATGCTGGGATCACCAAAATACACCCAAGAATCAATATAGTTTAATGTGAATAATTATCATACAGTATTACATGTTTGGTATCATTTGAAATGTCTATCTTACTAAATGTCTTTGTAAAAGGTACAAAGGTCTCATTCCCAAAGAAGTAAAACAAAAGGTAATAAAGTTTAAGAGTTTAGAGATAAATTGCACACAAAGGAGGATGGGTCTTCCAGGCAAATGGCCTCCTGCTCTCAAAAGGTGTAAATGAATGCAAATTCCCATTGTTAACAAATGTTTATGTCTATATAATGAAATGCAACAAGAGTCTGTAACCCAGATCAGCCCGTGATGTGAAGTGTAAGCAAAACACTTTGCATCATGTATTTTATAATGTCAAGGTATTGCATCTCTCTTTATTCCAGAGCATTTGATGTTTTGTATCTATTATCTTTGAACTGATTATGAAATTGGCATGATACATTTACCTGACATATTAAATTAGATTTTATTCTAACTGACATTATTTTCAGTAAAGAGTTAAAAAGAATAGTCAAACATTCGCTCACATTTAATGATGCACAGATACCTTTTCATTTATGGAGTCAGATGAACTAACGAGGTAATACATATGAAAAAATTTATTTCATTTAATCAAATTACTTTGCCACACGCAAAAACCTTCACCCGTATTATTGGAGACCGTCATTTGGACCGATAGTTGGTCTTACACCCTTAAATAAATAAATAAAATCCAAACCTACTTTTCAGCCTTAAGTGTAAAGCATAATAATTACATCCATTCCACAATATGAACAAATTCATTTTTATGTATGTATATATACGGCACATACATACGATGTAAGAAAAGAATCTAAAAAATTTTAAAATTAAAAAAAAATAAAGAAAGTACTGGTCATTTTCTGCCAGGACATTATCCATTAAATTATTGGACATTTAATTTAACCCTAAAACCAAACACAATGTGATGTGTAATTCAATATATGGGGAAAACACCTGTGAAAAACTGAAAAATAAACAAAATATACAGGAGGAACTGCAATTATTGCTGTAACCTTCATTCAATTAACCGCCATTCAATTATTAAACTATTGGTATGTTTTTTGGAAAAAATGCATTACCTTTAACAGTAACCAAAAACAATGACTAAAAGCTATTAGGTTCACTGGGTAATAGGTTCATAGGCATAGCTAATATCCTATGGGGCCTGGGTGATGTCAGCAGAAAAAGTAAGTCACAGCATGAATACAAACATTTAAGATCCATTAACAAAACATCATGAAAATCATTTGTTTCCAGTATTTTTTTTCTTATCTTATTCTTATCGCTACTTATGATCAGCATGAACTTGCTCTCTAAGTGTCAGATATCAACAAAAGGGCGGCTCACATTTGCTCATGCCTGCTGTCAGACCCCTAGCGCTTCCTTTGAACTGCACTCATACTGATAAAAACACTTCTTCCCCTTGAGCGGTCCACAATCACACTACTAATGAGAGCTTTGCAAAACAGCCATTTCTGAACTTGGCCCTTTCAAGGCCCTTGTTAACAGACTTGGACAGTATTTACATCTGCGTCTTTCTTCTCCCGCCACCAAGTCGAGGCGGTGTGCGCTTTAAGGAGATGGTAAATCTGAACTGCATTTGGCTCTGGCAGCGTGCATGTTGAATAAACGAGATGAAGGGAGGTCCCGACCACAGCATCCCTCTCCAACCGGAGCGATAATTCAAGGCAAATGTCTTTCCTGGCAATTCGCAGGCGTCATTTGGACGACACTCCATCAACTCTACAATTCGACTCTTAGCACTGAAAGCCCAGGGTGAGAGAGCAGGAGAGCGGATCGACTCCTGGCCATTAATAAATACTCTCCAAACGCGGGAAGCCCCATTAGGCTGTCATGTCTGTTATCACAAAAGCAGATGCTCTGTGGGAGATGTTTGTGCAGGGGAGGATTCTGACAGGTCTTCTGTCTCCATGCGGTAAATAAGACGTGGAGCGTCAAAACAATACGCTTTCTGAGAACAATTGAGAACTGAGGGACTTTCACACAGACAAACTAGAGTGACAGACATTGTTACGGACAGTGGCATTTTATTTGTCCAAACATTTTTGGCATTTCATGTCTGAAGAGCCATGTTTCCCATAATAACAATTTTGTTTTGTTTCAGGCTTATGCTGAAATGCTTTATTTTATGTATTTGATTTTAGTCACATTCTTGGCAATGTCTGATTAGCCACATTTCCCCCAATAAAAGTTGTGTAATTTTCTCCAAAACCAAGAAAAAAAACTATGCAAGATTAAAAAAAAATAAATAAAAAAAAATAATAATAATAATAGTAATAAACAAATAGAGTGCATTCAGAGTATTATAAGTACTTAGACCTCTTAATTTTTTTTCACATTTTGTTTTGTTGCAGCCTTGGTGAAATGCTTCAAATTATTTTATATAGATTTGATTGTAGTGACATTTTTTGCATTTAATGCCTGAAGACCCACATTTTCCATAATAAACGTTGTGTAATACCCTCCAAAAACAAGAAGAAAAAAAATGCAAGATTTAAAATAATAATAATAGTAACCGCAGAATATTTTATTTTATTGACATTTTTGTTTACTGTTCTGGTCCTGTGTTGTGATGCCACTGTAAAAATCTGCATCCTGAAGCAAAAGCAGCTGAGAACGAGTGATTTGGATTGTGTGAGAGCTTTATTCGTGAGGGCTATGAGAATGAGTCTCAGGATCATAACCATGTGGGGAAAACTGCTAAGAGAATACTAAACTACGCTGAAGCGGAGAGCAGAGAGATTTGGAGAGCACAGAGCGTCAAGGCCAACAGAGAGGATATCAAACTGCTGTGTGATCGACAGGATGAAGCTTCCTGTGTGACAGAAACCAGAGCAGCCAGATCAAAGCCCGTCAGCCCATGTGGACCCCTTTAGAATACACTACGCTAAAAGGAAAATATTAACATGTTAGTGTGCATGTGTTTGTATGAGGGACACTCAAGTTCCAGGAAACTAAAAGTAGTTAATTGTCATATGACATGCAGGTAAATTTTTTCTTTTTATTAAGCGTTTTTAATGTAATTTTACATTTTTATCATTTAATTACTTAATAGCTTTTCATTAAACTCACAAACCCCCTGCAGTTCCATCACGAACCCCAGTTTGGGGAAACCCTGACGTAATACATTAATGTACTTCATGTTGTTGATAACAAAGAATGGAACATATTTTGTTTCTCTTTGTATTTTTATGTCAATATGGTACAAGATTATCCCATTCAAATCAATGTGAAACGAGTTAGGTTAAAAATAATCAAAAAGTTGTCCGATTATATTACCCTAAGGGCCCTATCTTGCACCCAGCACAATTGACTTTGTACACCGACGCATGTATCATTCCTATTTTGCACCCGACGCACAGCGGACTTTTCCCTCGACAGACGCACGGTAAATTAGGGAATAAACTTGCGCTCCCGGGGGCGATGCAGCGAAAAAGAGAAGGCTTGTGTTCCGGAGCAAACGTTCCCTGGTGCTATTTTGCAGTTCCAGAAAACAATTCCGCCACTGACCAGGAAAAACCTAGTCTAAAGTCAGTGGCGCGTTCAGATACTATTTTAAGGGCGCATGCTTGGCCATAATGTAGTGTGTTCACAACATGCATACACTTTGCTTCAGCAGTGTACACTTTGCTTTCGCAGCAATTGCCATTTTTGCAAACCATACATAATTACTAGGGGTGTCCCCGACTACGGATTTTCATAGTCGAATCAGAATCGTCAAGTCTTGCCTATAGTCGACTAATAGTCGAATCATGTGTATGGGGGCGGGGCTTTAACATTTCAAAGCCGCGATGTACAGAAAAATCACACAAAGATATAGAAGAAAATGTATAAAAACATTTTGGATCAATAAAACTAAGAAATAACATAAATAACTCCAGAAAGGCTACACTGCAGACAGGATTTATATTTCACATGCAAATCAAATTAAATCGGATAAATTACCTGTGCGAGCAGGCTCTAAGTACAGCACAACATCGATGCACCGAAAAAATAAACAATTAATTTACTAAATTAAATTAGAACAGAAAAACTTTCTAATAAATAAAAATACAAAATGAAATAAATCAGAATCAAGTCACAAGATGAGGAGCAAATGTGTGCAAAATGCCTAAAGTGCAGGGGAACATATATTCAAAACAAAAGCCACAAATAGTTAGATTAGATAACCCTGACAGATCAATAAATAAAATAGAAATAAAGAAATTATTAAAATAACGATAGTAGCCAGAATTTTCAACTTTGTCTTTTTAATAACAATAAATGCTAAACTGGAGTGGCAGTCTTTTTAGCTAAAAATGTTCACAGCATCCAAAAATCAAATTAGAACCGGCTGAAAAGTTTTGAAATCACTTGTACCCGTCCCTACCTGATCGAGAGAACAAATCCAGTCTTTCACTCTGTCTGTGTCCGTTGGAGTCTTTTCAAATTGTGCGCGCGGATAAAATACATTCTAAAACACTTAACGTGAAAAACGTTTAACGACTTAATCTCCTAAAATAGTTAAATTAAAATATGAAAACGCTTTACTATAGGAGGAACGCATTGCGTTCATATTCTGGGTTCATCTGCTTATCTGCACATAGTATGGTTTCTTAAAAGTGTGTACTCTGTGTACATGCATTAAGCCACGTTAAAGTAACTTTTAAGCGTTTTAAAAGCTTTTTTCACGTTAAGCATTTTAGAATGTCCTGTGGAAAACCAACTTGTTAACATTGGCAGGCAGAAGTGCGATCATGGTTTTCCTGATGCTAAATCCAGCCTTGGAGAATATCCTTTCTGATGGTGTACATCCACACTTTAGATTTTCTTATCCCAGACGCTCCTCTGTAGGTCACGGATTGAAAGTGAAACTTAAATCTGTCACGGGGTGTTTGGATTTATTCACGCACGTTAAAAAATATTATATACAGCATTATCATAATAGGCTGAATATTAACTTATTGACAGAAAACCGGTAGTTCTATGTGAAATCAGACATTGAGCGCCCTCATATAGCAAAAGTGGCATGATCCTCGTTTCATAACACCTCTGCGAAGATTCGACCGTGAGATCGGTAGTCGAATCAGGCTCTTCCTATCGAAGCATCGAATCTTCGACTATTCGGGGTCACCCCTAATAATTACAAGGAAAAATATTCCACATAAGGGAAATCATTGTGGTGTCCATGAAGATGTGAAAAAAAGGCATAAATCTAGCTTACACATTTACCAGAATTATTATACGCCTGTTTAACCGAAGCTAATTTGGGTGGGTTTCTCCCATCCCTATACAATGTCACTTCTCTGTCTTTTACGGCCCTGACGAGAACGTCGGTCTC
Organism: Rutilus rutilus; assembly: GCF_951802725.1. Lineage (NCBI taxonomy): Eukaryota > Metazoa > Chordata > Actinopteri > Cypriniformes > Leuciscidae > Rutilus > Rutilus rutilus. The sequence goes on from NC_140211.1 coordinate 16,372,974, forward strand.
CTCGGCTGTGAACCACTCGTGGCGTGCGCCTAGCAAATCTGCCGTTATAATAGCAATCCACCATGGAACAAACGCGCCTGCTCTTAACCCTTTCGCACGTACGATCACACCGGTGTGATCAGTCTAGGCTGGTCCCTGGAGCGTACGATCACACCGGTGTGATCAGTCTAGGCTGGTCCCTGGAGCGTACGATCACACCGGTGTGATTAGAATGGTCAGTGCAAGACGTGATCAACTGCTAAATTCGAATGTGCTTTCGCGCGTTGGCTGGCGCTGAGCCAGAGACAGGCGCGCTCAGAGCTGTCATATATCACAGCTTTTCAGTGTTTTCAACCACATAATGTTTATTTTAGGTTTCAGACATATAAGTACTAAAAAAACAATACATTTGGAGTTTGTAAAATACACACTGATGTCAAAGGAAGAGGCAATAATAATCCTTTCCATTATAATTAGACATGTTTTATTCATATCAGATACACATTGTGTAAGTAACTTTACAGTTTACTCTATTCCTCTCCCAGTTCACCAGCCACTTACTTTTATGTATTTCGGGAGAAGTGGATGAATTCACGTGTTGTAAATCCAACAGATCCGATTCTCTGAACTACGGCTGCGGCACAAACTAAGATAGCGGCGCCCATCGCGCATACAGCTCAACTAACGCGATCGTTATAAAGGTGTTTAAAAAACAAAACACTTCCAATTGCACATATTTGACAATCGGAATATCAGATATTTTTCATGCCATATCAAACAAATTTGTGAATATTTTGAATAAAAAAGGAAAAATGACACAAAAGCAGATCATCATTCATTCAGCTCACGCGTCACCATGGAAACCATAAAGTGACACATTCTAAATAACGGTCGCCTTGAAAAACTCACGCTGGGGGGTCAGCCAGAATATTTTAAACTTACGTGTGAAAGGGTTAAAGGTAATGTGAGAAAATGTTCTGATTGGTTTATTTCACGTTACGCCCAAACCACACCTATGAATAATGTAGCTACTTCAGACCAACCCATTTTAGATTTGCGTCGGAATCCGCCCACAAAGTTACTTGCGTTTCGCGTTTGATACTTGCGTTTCAGATCGTTAAAATAGGGCCCTAAATGTGTAAATGTAATGTATTACGTTACTAACTGCAATTTTTGTCATGTAATTTGGAATCAGTAAACGACTACAATTTGTAAGCAATCTACTTAGTACTGCTAAAGGCCTGGTGGTTGGTGGATTATGTAAGATATCAAAATCTTCCATCATTTCCTGTCCTCTCCACAATCCAGTCAATAAAAAGTGACAAAAAGGACAAAACAGTGATGCTTGACTTACACTAAAATTATAAATTCAGCTGTATATACATGTTTTAGAGTGTTTTGTCGTGTGTAAGTGAGCATCACCTCTGACCCAGTAGCTGTGATCGCGTCCCTGAGGGTGATATGAGGTTGATCTCCAGGTCTCCTCTGCGAGGGTGGACGATGAGGACTCGCACAACCACATGCTCCAGGAACACCACATGCTGATCAGCCTGTTCGCTGCAACCTGTGGTCGACATGCTGGCGTTCAGTTTCTGATCTGCTCGAATGTACCTGCAAGAGGACCCAAGGGAGTCAGTGGAAAACAGGTCAGAATCTAAAACACAGATCTGAATTTATCATGAGTGAAAATACGAAATGAAGATTAAAAAACTGTCAGGTTATATTTGACAATATAGCATAAATGGTTACTGATTTTTAAAAGATTCTACAAAGCTTTTAGAAACCTGATATCAACTAAAAGTGGATAGAAGAAATCCGAAAAGAATTTAATCACTGAGAAAAGGCGCATGAACGTGCATATATATTTAGTTAAAAAATATATTTAGTTAACTGACAGGTTAAATGATAAACAATAAACTGGATAATTTATTTGTTTTTTAAAAAGGCTTTTAGAAACCTGATATCATATGTGAAGGGCAGATGCTAATAATTTTTAAAAGGAGAGCGTAAAATAAAAAGGGAATAGTAATTTATTCTGTCGAAAAGGTCAAATAATACCATAAACATAGTCCTTACAACTTTTGCACCATATGAGCTCTATTGTAGCTACTTGATGATACTTTTATGGTGCATTTTTGTTCATTTATACAGTTTGGCAATGAAACTCAACATCCACTTTCAATGTAGAAAATGCATTTTAGTGTATTTCTTGTGTGGCGTAAATGACGGCTGCTTTGTGTAACCACTTGTTTTAAAAGGGAAAAACTCCCAGTTTTCCCGGCTGTCCTCAAGTATTACAGGGGTAAAGACACTCACATTATGCAACGACAGAGACAAAATGTCTCTTAACATGATTAATGGCTGAACTTAAGACCGAGCAGTGTGTTCTGAGGACAAGTGGCCTTCTGGGAAAGTCCTGCCTCCTTTGATTCATTGTCAAAAACCACATGACTTTATTTACATCTTTTGCTGTAGGATTTACACTCTTCCAATGAACAAAGTGTCACTGCTATAATGAAGTCATGTCAGGTCATAAACACTACCACAATATCCTAATTATCAATTTTAATCTCAGTTAAGACAGATTTGCAAATTTCTTGGTGCTTCTGACTGCACTGAACTAATTTGTTTTTTGTGTATTTTGTGACTACTGGTTTAAGAAGTGACAGGTTTGTATGACTAAACTACATGTTTCATAATCCTTTGTGCACCTAGAGCATCACACGTAATGTGGATCATTAAGCTGAAAAAAGCAATAGAGAAATTTTAAATGGCCTGACCTGATCAGTTTATTTCAACCTAAATCGTTTAAATCACATAGTAAGCATCAGAGTATCTGTATTACACATATCCTTCCCCTTAATAGTGTGAAAAAAGAAGAATAAAAAACAACACAAATTGTCATTCACAATTCCGTTTCGTGGCTCATTAAGCTACAGGATCATTTTTTCGGGTCAGTCCGGAAGCTCATTTTGTTTATTAAAGCCTTTTTTTTTCTTGGGAGCAACACCGTTTCAACGGTTTTATTATAGCAACTGTGCCGTTTTATGGTTCTGCTGATAAACAACACCGCACAGATGGCAACAAAATTAGTCACTAGAGGTCTGAGCCATTATTTAGCACAGGTTCAGTAGCAGTATCACCCAGAAATACTTTGAGATTGGGCTATAGCCTTGTTTCAATCTTGTGAATGATATTCAAAGGAAAATGTGCTTCAAATGGAAGGCTGTGTCCCTTCAATTTACTGTAACATGACGGCTTGTGGTTAAATTTGAGGGGAACTTCAAGCTTCCCCCCGAGCCAAAACCTGGGGGGAAACGGCATCCATGTGGAGACCAGGCATTTCCCTGGGTTCAGATAAATCTTTAAATACACATATGTGTGTGTGCGTGCGTGCGTGTGTGTGTGTACAATTATTTTTTGAATTTACCCTAAATTTATTTTAACCTTAGAAATACATTTTGTAATATATAGCTTAAACACTTTTTTTTTAAAATTTTTCAAAATTTATTTAATTAAGTCATGCTGTACAGTTCTGTACAGTATTAACTAAAACTATATATAAATTAAATAGCTACAGTGAGGAAAATAAGTATTTGAACACCCTGCTATTTTGCAAGTTCTCCCACTTGGAAATCATGGAGGGGTCTGAAATTGTCATCATAGGTGCATGTCCACTGTGAGAGACATAATCTAAAAAAAAAATCCAGAAATCACAATATATGATTTTTTAATTATTTATTTGTATGATACAGCTGCAAATAAGTATTTGACCACCTGTCTATCAGCTAGAATTCTGACCCTCAAAGACCTGTTAGTCTGCCTTTAAAATGTACACCTCCACTCCATTTATTATCCTAAATTAGATGCACCTGTTTGAGGTCGTTAGCTGCATAAAGACACCTGTCCACCCCATACAATCAGTAAGAATCCAACTACTAACATGGCCAAGACCAAAGAGCTGTCCAAAGACACTAGAGACAAAATTGTACACCTCCACAAGGCTGGAAAGGGCTACGGGGAAATTGCCAAGCAGCTTGGTGAAAAAAGGTCCACTGTTGGAGCAATCATTAGAAAATGGAAGAAGCTAAACATGACTGTCAGTCTCCCTCGGACTGGGGCTCTATGCAAGATCTCACCTGGTGGGGTCTCAATGATCCTAAGAAAGGTGAGAAATCAGCCCAGAACTACACGGGAGGAGCTGGTCAATGACCTGAAAAGAGCTGGGACCACCGTTTCCAAGGTTACTGTTGGTAATACACTAAGACGTCATGGTTTGAAATCATGCATGGCACGGAAGGTTCCCCTGCTTAAACCAGCACATGTCAAGGCCCGTCTTAAGTTTGCCAATGACCATTTGGATGATCCAGAGGAGTCATGGGAGAAAGTCATGTGGTCAGATGAGACCAAAATAGAACTTTTTGGTCATAATTCCACTAAACGTGTTTGGAGGAAGAAGAATAATGAGTACCATCCCAAGAACACCATCCCTTCTGTGAAGCATGGGGGTGGTAGCATCATGCTTTGGGGGTGTTTTTCTGCACATGGGACAGGGCGACTGCACTGTATTAAGGAGAGGATGACCGGGGCCATGTATTGCGAGATTTTGGGGAACAACCTCCTTCCTTCAGTTAGAGCATTGAAGATGGGTCGAGGCTGGGTCTTCCAACATGACAATGACCCGAAGCACACAGCCAGGATAACCAAGGAGTGGCTCTGTAAGAAGCATATCAAGGTTCTGGCGTGGCCTAGCCTGTCTCCAGACCTAAACCCAATAGAGAATCTTTGGAGGGAGCTCAGCGACAGCCCAGAAACCTGACTGATCTAGAGAAGATCTGTGTGGAGGAGTGGGCCAAAATCCCTCCTGCAGTGTGTGCAAACCTGGTGAAAAACTACAGGAAACGTTTGACCTCTGTAATTGCAAACAAAGGCTACTGTACCAAATATTAACATTGATTTTCTCAGGTGTTCAAATACTTATTTGCAGCTGTATCATACAAATAAATAGTTAAAAAATCATTTTTTCCAGTGATTTCTGGATTTTTTTTTTTTAGATTATGTCTCTCACAGTGGACATGCACCTACGATGACAATTTCAGACCCCTCCATGATTTCTAAGTGGGAGAACTTGCAAAATAGCAGGGTGTTCAAATACTTATTTTCCTCACTGTATTTATAAAACCATAATAGAAAAAAAACGTAAAATTGAAAAAAAATTCATTGTTGCCGTGGCAACTAACTGAAACAATATATTTAAGTGGAAGTATTAAAATAGTTTAAAGTAAAAAAAAATAACAAATTATGGCTAAATAGAAACAAAAGATCTAAATGACTATTTAGGCACTTAAAATTAAAACGTAAAATGGAAATATAAAAATAAAAGCCAATTAAAAATAAATATGTTAATAATACTGAAATAACACTGGCTGTTTACAGCATTTATTATAAATGGAAAAAAATGGACACCAAGATTCCTGCATATAAAGCAATAATTGGTTCGACCGGACAACTCGTCCGAGAGTTGTGTAAGTGTAAGCAAACCATCTAATCATCAACAGCACAGCACCATTGTTTACAGGGTTGGGGAGTAACAGAATACATGTAACGGCGTTACGTAATCAGGATGCAAAAATCTGCTGTCTGTTATTTGTTACGATTACATCAAGAAAAAAAAACTATTTTATTTTTTTTAAATAGTAAAAAACTATTACAATAGTTTCACTTAAAACTGAATAAATTTGTATTTTGACATAATAATGCTATATTGTCAGTAGTGAAGCACGGATCGCAGTTATATCCTTGGATTCTGCGGATAATGTGTGGGTCGGGGGAGCCAAGTAATACAAAAATAACATTCCAATTAATAGCGAGTGGGTCACAGGTCGACGAGAGATAAATCATTAATGTGCTGATTTTAATAAAGACACGGAACTCTCATTTCACGGTAAAACGCAACAAACGTCCTTCACTCTTTTACTTTCGTTTTCAACAACAACGCATATCTTCAGGGAAAAACAATAAAGAAAAACATATGCTAGAGCACCTCCTAGTTTTATAATTTTCAGACTTTCAGTAAGCTACGCAGTTGCAGGGTCCACTTGTTTAAGCAGCAATGTAGGCAAAACTGATCCGAGAGAAATTTCAAAGAGGAGAATTAAAAACAAAAAAGAAAGGAAAGATAAGTACAGTGTAGGAGCATTTTACTCAAATAGTTAACCAGGATGAATCAAATGATAGGTATGTGATGTGTAACGGCTGTGAAATATGTGAAGCAACGCTGTATATATGACAAACTCATAAGCTAAATATTAATTTAAAAGCAACCTACTTCAGTGTAATATGTTACCATAGTATCATGATTAACACTGAGAATTAGAATAATTGTAATGTGAAGCATCCGTATAGTGGTGCTCACGTGAACAGCGTCGGAGACTCTTTTCTGGGTGTGTGTTCACTGTGTGTGTGTTCACTACTCACTGCTGTGTGTGGGTGTGCACTTGGATGAGAGAAATGCAGAACACAAATTCCGAGTATGGGACACCATACTTGGCTACACGTCACATCACTTGGAGGAATCCAAATGTAATCAGATTACATTACTTTCATATTGTGGTACTTTTTAAGTCATTTGTAATTGTAACGTAACCCTCCCAACTCTGATCGTTTATGGCATACAGCCATTACATTTTTCACTTCATAGATCCAAAGGAATGAGACTGTAAATCGGTAGATGGCAGATCCATCAAACGAAATTCTAAGCATGGCCAAAGCACCAGCTAATTCCGTCTCGATAGCCATCCGAGCGTGAGATGCTATATATAAATCCCAATCTATGATCAATTTCGATGACCGCAGCAGTCATGCACACAGACAACACTGCACACAGACTCTCTGTGTTTTGAAGCAGTAGACGAATGAAAGATTTGATGGTTTAAAAAGAGAGCCAGTTCAACAGGGGACTGGGGTGGACATTGTGATCCTGGATTTTCACTCTGCATCCTTCATCAGCAAATCAATTTGAATGCAAAAATCAATCTCATGATTCCATGAAATTTGCTATTCAATGCTATGAGGCACAAAATCAATAACCATATTTTAGGGGATAGATGTGGGGGAGCTAAAAATGTGTGTCAGCTGTCAACTTATAAACTTAGATAATTAAAAAAATAAAATATAAAATGATTTTTATATTTTTACCTTTTGCCAAAATGTATTTTAACATTAGAAATCTACATTTTGTATTTAAAAAATATATTTCACGAAGTCACGCTGTACAGTGTTGTAATTGTTAACTAAAACTAAAACTATTAATAATAGTTTTTGTTAATTGAAATAAAGCTGGAATAAAATTAAATAAAATAAAACATTTAAACTTAACAACTTAATTGAAAATGTAAAAGTTAGCCTTGGGAACACTGAAATTAAATAAATTTAAGTTGCAGTTGATAAATTTAACTTAAGTTGAAGTATTAATATTACTAAAAACTAAATTAAATATAAATGAAAGCTAAATCAAATCAAAAAAAAAAAATTACGTAACATTTTTATTTGTATTTTTAAAATTTGCAGCAAGTCACACATAAGAGTGCTAACCGCAATAAAACAATGGATATTTTGCATTTGATTAATTTAATAACTGGATTTCAGGGAATAGATGTGGGGAAGCTAAAAATGTGTTAGACAGGACAATGTTTTACTCTACACCTTGTTTGTCCTTTTACATCACAACTGCTGCCATAGGGGCGACGCTCTCAGAGAAACAGCCGCAAACAAAAAGGATGACATCTTTACAACACAAACACAATTTAATGAGGGTGGACTTTTCATTTATTCTTTATTGCTTTATCAAGCTCATTGATCAAACCCCAAAAGAAAGAGTGAACAGAAAAAACAACTATTGTTGGAAATCTTATTTAGCTGACATGAGAAATGTACTGGCTAAAACAACAATGTTCTTTTATTGTGTTTACACTACGGTTGACCAGATGTCCTGAATTTACAAGCCACATCTCATCCTGGTAAAGTTACATAATGTCATTATTATCCTTAGTTTTAGTTTGATTGCTCACAAAAATTCTCATATGAAGGCTCAGAATGTAGTGCACATGTTGTATGCAAATCTTCAATGGAGATTTAACGGAGACTCTGCTAAACTTCTCCTCTGGTGTTCCACAGAAGAAGAAAAAAAGCCATTCAGGTTTGAAAAGACATAAGGGAGAGTAAATGATTGCAGTTTCAATTTTGGGGTGAACTATTCCTTCCAAGTTAATAAGAGTGGGTGGACTGTAGTTCTTTGACCTGTTAACAGAAGAGTACGTACTACATCTGCTGTTTCCTCCTCTGAATCTGAAGAGGTAAGAAAACATCTTCTGTGCATGTTATGCACAACAACATTTTGGTTTGAAGAAATATATGCACAACTTTTATTGGCTGCCATTTGACAGATTAATTTCAACCATCTTAAACCTTCTAACTCTATGCTCACTTTAATAAATCTGTCTGTTGATTCTAGTGTACATGCAGCTGACAGACAACAAGATTAAGGCACTAATTAACCACCGCAAAGTGTAGTCAAATGCTGATCTACACAATTATTATTAGCTGTTTTCTTATTGTGTTGCTTTGCATTTTCACTTTCAGTGTGAACTCTTTTTCAGGGTATGTTTACACAACAACAATGTACTAAAAATAGTAAAGTTTTTCCTTACAGACGACAACCAGACGATCCCTGATCAAACTGATTCGCAGACAAGACTAAAAAGCTTTATTATGCATGCCAGGCCAGTAGTTGGCAGTAGTTTTCAGGCCCCAAAAACACTGTTGTAAATGAATGTCTAAAACGCATATAGGGCCCTATTTTAACGATCTGAAACGCAAGTGTCAAAGCGCAAGTAACTTTGTGGGCGGGTCTTGGCGCTGTTGCTATTTTCCCGGCGGGATAAATGACTCTTGCGCCTGGCGCAAATCTAAAAGGGGTTGGTCTGAAGTAGCTTCATTATTCATAGGTGTGGTTTGGGCGTAACGTGAAATAAACCAATCAGAGCGACATCTCACATTCCCTTTAACAGCAGGCGCGCTTGTTCTAAAGCGGATTCCTATTATAACGGCGGATTTGCCAGGCGCACGCGAGGAGCGGTTCACAGCCGAGGAGACCGACGTTCCCGTCAGGGACGTTGGGGATGGAGAAACCCACCCAAATTAACTTCGATTATTACTATCTATCTATCTATCTATCTATCTATCTATCTATCTATCGTAATAATGTATGATTTGCAAAAATAACTGCTGCGTCTGTGTGTAGATGAGAGAATCAAAGTGTATGCGCGTTGTGCACACGCTACATTGATTAAGGCCAAGCATGCGCCCTTAAAATAGCATATGAATAACATGCGCAACACGCCACTGACTTTAAACAGTTTTTTTTCAGTCAGTGGCGCAATTGTTTTCTAAACCTGTAAAATAGCATGAGGGAACGTTTGCGCCGGAACACGCCTCCTCTTTGCGCTGAACCGCCCCGGGGAGCGCAAGTGTATTTCTTAGTTAATCGACGTGCGTCTGTGGAGGGAAAAGTCCGCTTTGCGCGGGTGCAAAATAGGAATGATACATGCGTCGGTGTACAAAGTCATTTGCGCTGGGTGCAAGATAGGGCCCATAATGTTTTCCATTTTTAGTTCAATGGAATCAGAATCACAGTTTTAATCTAAAACAAATAAAATGCATCATTTTTAAATATTATTAATCAGTCTATGGCATAGTCACAAGAAAACGAATACCAGATTACTATCCTAAAACACTAGATTATTGCTTTTACAGAGTCTTTGCAAGCACATTTTTGTTGCTTCTGTGCATTCAAAATTCCCTTTCTCTCCCTGAAAAGACTGTCGCAACTTCTGTTTCATGACAACTTTAAATCAATCTTAAAATAATAAAAGTAACAGTAACTACAGCTCTGAAGTTAAAATTGCCATTATTTACTCACACTCATGTTGTTTCAAAGCAGTAGCCTATGATGTCAAAGCACCAATGTTTAACCCTAAATAATGTTCAGTTTAGTGGAACTCAGATAAACTTAAAATTCATGTCATTCATAACGTCTTCAGGCATTATAAATATAATAGTGATATAGCAATGCATTTATACACACCGGAGGTTGGGGATCATCAACTCAAGATTAAATCCAATCTGTTATCAACCAAACCAGCAGTTAAAAACAACTACCTGTCCAACCCGGGTGATTCTTGACAAATGTCTACATTCTTGACATGTCTAAAGAGTTTATTGAGAGATGTGCTGCTGACAGTTCTTTAATTCAATCAGTTGGCTCAGACACGAGGCCAAGAGACGATCAATAGCCGCTGCTTCATTTTGACAATCGATTTCTTTCAACACACATCACAAATTACATGGACCCCGACACAGAGGAAGAGTAATCAAGCCATGTGACGTCCTTGACAGAGGACAGATGATGTTATTGACACAATGGATTAAAGACGTGCATCAAAATGAGCATAAATGCGTCAATGACTGTCCTAGTTTGAATGCAATTTTAAATGTGTTGATTCTAGTACACAGCTGACAGAAGACAAGATTAATGCACTGATTAACCACTGCAAAAGCTTAGTTTAGTTTTCAACATTGATAATAATAAGAAATGTTTCTTGAGCAGCAAATCAGCATATTAGAATGTTTTTTAAGGATCATGTGACACTTAAGACTGGAGTAATAATGCTGAAAATTCAGCTTTGCATCACAGGAATAAATAACATATCGAAAGAACCCCCACCCACCCATTAAAATAGAAAACCGTTCATTTCAATTGTAATATTTCACAATATTATGTTTTTTACTGTATATCTGATCAAATAAATGCTGCCTTGGTGAGAATTCTTTAAAAATAGCATAAAATGTATTAAAAAACATCTTACCAACGACATGCAGATACAGACAGACTCTCAACACTTCCACAAACATTAAATCAGCTGATTAAGCAGTTTATAGCGGCACTTTGGGGTCAAACTGCGTGCAAATTAATTACCATTTGGATTGTAAATGTGATCCACCCCCATCTTATTTAAATTAGATTTCACGAATAATCAGGTTTGTACAAGCTGGTGATAGAGATGGCCTAGTCCTGATAACCATTCTAAAATTTACAACCGTTATTAAAGTACGGTTCCATATTGTACACCTTTCTTAAGTTTTATTGTAGGTTGTGATGTCCTTAAGAATATATTTTTGCGGTATAAGTACCAAAAACCATCCCAATATATTTTTAAAGCTCCTTTCTCAGGAGCTCTGCTAAGAACAAGTCGATTTTGGCCTGTCTAATTAATATTCATGAGCCTCTCTTCTGATTGGCCTGTTGTTTTCTGAGTGTTGCACGGCCAGGCCAACCAAAGTTAACTAGGGTCATGTATGCTGTAGCCTGTTGTGGCTTGGAGATGCTCACAAGTAAGGTAAATAAAACAATTGCAATTGACGCCTAAGGTAAACTTGTAAAACTATGAACTGTAGGGACTGCAGCATCTTTGAGGAGTAGCTTCTTTGAAAAACCGGCCTGATTGACGAAGCATTCACTTGTGAAATGTGCAGAACAGACGGTTAAGGTCGAACTAAATTGCTGTGGTATTTCTGAATAAATAAACATTAGCCACTGTTGTCTTATATTAATGTTGTCCGGAAGCCTGTGTAGTTTCCTGACAGTGGGCAGTGCTTGGGGTGGGACTGAAGGCGGTGACTGAGTAGTTCTGACATTACATTTATATGGAAGTCACAACGGCTCGTGAAAAGGCACAGCTACTTTATGCAGGGTGTGTGCATTAGTCTGTGGAATGTGGATTGACTGTTTTGAAACATATATGGTAGTTTCATAGCCCCTAGACCTCTGTTATCATAAAAATAAAAATAAAAAAAAAGCCAGGAAATTTCAGTTTTGACAATATGGGACCTTTAAAGAAAATACGCAATGCAGTAAGACAGGAGAAAATGCAGGCCTTATATTATCACCACTAAAACAAAACAGTATAAAGCTTTAAGGTCACAATGTTTCATCATGCCCTTCAACAGATCACCATAATAATCTGCCTTTCAATGCAGTGACAGCACATCCTCTGAGGCCAGATATGAAAGAATAGAAAATCCCTTTCAATATAAATCAGTAGTTGGACGTGCCCATATGAGATATCACAGTTCAAATTAGGCCACACAGAGCAGTCGAGTATTCAAACTCAAATGCTATAGGACACTTGAACCGACGCATTCCCGCTCGGCTGGAATGTAAGCTGTTTTTGTGTTGACACGGAGATGTGACACTGTTGTGTTTGCTTGAAAGAATACAACGATCCAAGACAGCAGAAACCGGTTCATGCAAATAAAATAACTATGCTCAAGCTCAATAATGTACAAAGTGCACTATGTAGATGCTTCTTTAAAACTGTACTTTGCCACGATACAACAAGCTACACACAATTTAAAGTAAACACTGGTCACGTAAATCATGTAAACAAATAATTGCTAGCCACACTGAAGTTGTGTAGGGATGTCACAGAGAGGAAATTTTTACATTGGTACATGAACTCTGAATTCACGATCACGCATATTCTTTCTATAGGCCTATAACTTGTGGACATCAGGGAGCCACTATCTATATACGGGGTATTGAAATCACTTTTGAATGCTCGCTCTCTTTTCACTTTCGCATTCGCAGTCACAAGTAATCTGTGGGACCCATTTTCAGCCCGGAATTTTTATGCCCAAGACCAGCCCCAACAAACTTATATAACACAAACACTATTTTTAAAAATGCCAGTATAAGGTGTAGCTAGTAGCATCATACGGAGCCCCTGGCCTAAAGGAACATGGTGAAGGAAAAAAAAAAATGAGATGGGAGGAAAAGTTATATGTCAGTGCTTTTGCGTTCTCTCGCAAATGTTTTGCGTTCCCCGAGGAACTTTCCACGCCATCGCAAAACTTTTGCGTTTCCCGGCTAAACTTTGCATTCTCTCGCAAAGAACAAGTTTTGAAAGCTAACGTAAAAGTTTCTCGGGGGAACGCAAAACTTTTGCAAGTGAATGCAAAAGCATTGAAATATAATTTTCTTAAGGGGCTTCGTAGTGTCACTACTTACTGTTAGTTCCTCCCCTAAACAGACCTAGAAATAGCATTGGATCAAGTTTGACCGTTCGAAAAGGTAAAGTTTTGCAGAAAACTTCTACTTCCTTTGTATGCAGGGACCATCTGCTTAATATCCAACAGCACAGTGGCGCTGAAAAATTTAGATATTCCTGGAAATGCGGTCACTTTGTTATAAAGCCTTGAGGTTTGCCAAAATATCTCAGTAATTCAGACCTCTTACAGGTTATATCGCAGGGATTTAAATTGAGATTTGAAGTGTTGTACTGAATGTGTAAGTGATTCATGGCGCTCAAGTGGACTATCTCAACATGTCTGCTGATTGTACACTGCTCATAAAACCACCGTGAGACGTCGTTCCTCTCTGAGGTCGAAACGGAGCAGTGATTCATGTTATGAGCTAATAAAGCTTAGACATGCTCCAGTTACCACCACTGACCTCCTGATCATAATAAATGCCTCTAATTATTCCCATTAGAATCAGATATTGCTTATAAATGAAAAAGCAGTATTTGTTGCAGAGATGGGTCAAGTTTGAGAATAGGGTGTCTGGAAAAGGATCAGTAGACTGTTGTTGTTTTTTACTTCAATGAATGATATGAGAGTAGCTGGAATGGGTATATCAGTTTCATAATGTTGAGTCTTTTATTAAAGAATCTGAGACTTGTTCATTTGTTATGAATAATCGTCTTTGGGTTTGTGGCCATTACATTTTAAACTGAAAGAAAAAACAATCAAATGAGATGAAGCACCTTTCATTTGTATTTAATTAAATTGAATTACCAACAATTAGGCATTACCAGAATGAGCATTTAGTCTGGGGTCAGGAAGTCTTTTATGCTCAACAAAGGCTGTATTTATTTGATAAAAATACAGTAAAAACAGTAATATTACGAAATATTATTACAAATTAAAAGAAGTGTTTTTTTTAATACATTTTAAAATGTAATTTATTGCTGTGATGCAAAGCTGAATTTTCAGCACCATTGCTCCAGTCTTCAGTGTCACATGATCCTTCAGAAATCATTCTAATATGCTGATTTGCTGCTTAAGAAATATTACTTATTATTATCAATGTTGTGATACTGTAAGACTGAAAATACTGGTTGAGGCCCTGGTCTGAGACAAAGGGCTAATTACCATTTGACCTCCCCCATACGACCTCACTTCCGCAAACTACTAAGAACTCACACAAGAATATGGTTTAATGTGAATGTTTATCATTGACTGTTATGTTTTTGGTGTCATTTGAAATGTCTCAAAGTGAGTGGTACAGATATCTCATATCCAGATAGATAAAATAAAAGGTAATAAGGTTTTAAGAGTTTATGGATAACTGACTTACAAAGGAAGGTGGTCTCTCAAGCAAATGGTCACCCACCCCCATGAAGGTGCGACCACTGCATGCAAATTTCTTTTGTTAGTACGTTTCCTTGTGAAAGGTTTGTGTATATAAGGAGATGCAGCAGAGAGTTCGGGCCCTTTTCTGTACTTCAGATCGGCCCGTGAGGCTGAGAGAAATAAATCTCTCAGCCTCACGTATTTCTTAAAGTTGGGTTTGCATCTTCTCTCTATTCCAGAGCATTTGATGTTGTGTATCGATTATCTTTGAATTGATTATGAAATTGGCATGATACATTTACCTGACATAATAAATTGTTAAATTTGATTATTCTAACTGATTTTGACATTGTTCATTTAAAGGGTAACTAAACCCCTGGTCAGAGCCTGACTCCACCCACTGGCAATATTTGAAAAATGCTAGAAAAGTGGGCAGACCCCAACGGAGATAGAGGGGACGAACCGTGAGCGGAAGGGCGTGCACCTGAGAGTCCTGCTGTCAGACTGTCTAAAATGGAGAGTTTGCTCACAGGGTCGCAAGACGACGTAAATGCATCTGATGAGTTTTATCGAGTTGATGTCAATAGCGCGCGCTCTGTATAGGCATATTCATATTTTGCAGCTCTGTGAAAAAATCCAGCAAAATGCGCCGACGCGTTTGTCGACCCCAGAGGATTAACTTTAGCCTAACCATAAATTGTGATTAAAATATATATGATCACTCACATCAAGACGCCGCTGCGGTGGTGGAGTCCATGCAGGATCGAGGAACAGCGTTTGGCACTGCGTCGCTGTTCAGCGCGAGCTGTGTGGAGAAGCCAATGTCCACCTCTATTGCGTTGGAAAAGCAATTCCGCGTAAAACGCAGGTTTTACACTCACGGTCTTCCAGGCCAAGTGCATGCAAACACTGGCGCCTAATTTCCAAGTCTGCTGGAAAGCTATGCAGTTGCACCCAGCAACACTATACCTACCACTGTACTAAATACAGATAAATCTACGCTAGCTCATCCAAGGGCGTGGTGAGCTCGTACCAAGGGAGGGCGTGGTGAGCTGGAACCAGCCTACGTCACGCAGTACCGTTTACGTCACGCAGTACCGCAACATCCAATAGGAAAATTCAACTGCAGTAGCCACCGTTCAACCTGAAGAGGGCAGCACTCAGACGTTTTTACACCATATATTGTAGAATTAAAACACTTTATACCCAAATGTCAAAAAAGTTACTCGAATCAATGAACAACACTAATAAAGCCCCATTCTTACAGATCATTAACTAAAAAAAGTTGGTTTAGGGTTTAGTTACCCTTTAATGGTTAAAAGGAATAGTCAAACATTCGCTCACTTTTAGTGAGGCACAGATATTATTAAATTCTTTTCATTTATGGAGTTACGAGAGAATACATGATTAATGTATTGCATTTAACCAACCAATACTTTGCATGAGAAAAGGACAGTAACACGTGATACCTTCCCCGTGTATTGGCGAACCGGCAATTGGACCAATATAGCGGGCCTTACAATACTTAATTTTTTTGTGGAAATGGTGAAACATCTTTCAGTATTTTTGATGCAAAGAAAGTTCAAAAGAGCAGCATTTATTGTCTTTAAAGTAATTTATAAAAAAAAAAAATACGTAAAAACTGTAAATACTGCCATACCGTTGGTATGACATAAAATTGCTCATACTGTAATTGAAGATTTTAGTTATGCCAGTAATGCCACCCACCTCTACAGAGATACATTATTGTGCAGAAGTGAGTTCTATTTGCCAGTGTGAAAGAAAAAGTGAATCTCTCCTCACCGGGTTCTGCGGTCTGAGGTCTTGGTGCAGGTGTGCTGAGGAGGAACATTTCTCCACTTCTTGGCTTCCACCACCATGGCCTCAGCATCCACCAAACCAAAGCCATACAGATGACTGACTAGTAGCCAAACACACAAATACAACAACACACATACACATTATTAACCAGGTAATACTTGTTACAATCACGGCTGAAGCAGATGCAGAAGCAGGATCCAAGCGCAGCAGGTTTATTAAACAAACTCAAAAGCTAACAAAATAACAGTTACTCAGGACACAAGAACAGCCCACATACAACGTTAACAACTCACAAAGACTGAAACAAGACACAGGGCTTAAATACACAGACAGACAAGCTAAACAAGATAACAAGGGGGCGTGGTTAATAGAAAACACCTGGGAAGACTAATCAACATAACGGGGAACTCCAAAACATGGGACAGGACAGAGGAACACAGACATAAATCATAACATAACCCCCCCTCTTATGGGCGGCTCCCGACGCCCATAACAACACAACCCATAGTTCAGGAGGGTGGTGGAATGGAGGCGGACCGGGGGGCGGGATGGAGGGCCAGGCCCGTGGAACGGCAGAAGACCTGGAGACTGCGGCAGGACGGGAGGCCAGGGCGGATCAGGCAGTGCAGGAGACCAGGGCGGATCAGGCAGTGCAGGCGACCAGGGCGGATCAGGCAGTGCAGGCGACCAGGGCGGATCAGGCAGTGCAGGCGACCAGGGCGGATCAGGCAGTGCAGGCGACCCTTCGGGCGGCCAGGGAGGAGACGACCCTTCGGGCGGCCACGGCGGAGAAGACCCCTCGGGCGGCCACGGCGGAGAAGACCCCTCGGGCGGCCACGGCGGAGAAGACCCCTCGGGCGGCCACGGCGGAGAAGACCCCTCGGGCGGCCACGGCGGAGAAGACCCCTCGGGCGGCCACGGCGGTGAAGGCTTATTGCCCTCCCCCCAAATTTTCTTGGGGAGGTTAACGGACTTAGGCGCCGGGTAGAAGGAATCCAGTGGCGAAGGCGTGTCAGGGCTGGATGAGACAGGCGGTGAAGGCAGGTCAGGGCTGGACGAGGTCTGTGACGAGGGCAGGTCAGGACTGGACAGGACCAGTGATGAAGAGGGCTCTGAGCTGGGCAGGACCAGCGGCGAAGAGGGCTCTGAGCTGGGCAGGACCAGCGGCGAAGAGGGCTCTGAGCTGGGCAGGACCAGCGGCGAAGAGGGCTCTGAGCTGGGCAGGACCAGCGGCGAAGAGGGCTCTGAGCTGGGCAGGACCAGCGGCGAAGAGGGCTCTGAGCTGGGCAGGACCAGCGGCGAAGAGGGCTCTGAGCTGGGCAGGACCAGCGGCGAAGAGGGCTCTGAGCTGGGCAGGACCAGCGGCGAAGAGGGCTCTGAGCTGGGCAGGACCAGCGGCGAAGAGGGCTCTGAGCTGGGTAGGACCAACGGCAAAGAGGACTCTGAGCTGGTTAGGACCAGCGATGAAGAGGGCTTAGTGCTGGACGAGACCAGCAGTGAAGGCTCTAGCTTGGCGGGCATGTCGCTTGCTGTCTCAGGCGCGGCGGGCATGACGCTCTCAGTCTCAGGGGTGGCGGGCAAGACGCATACTGCCTTGGCTTCGGCAGATTTGCCGTGAAGTGCGGGCTCGGCTGGACTGGCGTGAAGTGCGGGCTCGACTGGGCAGACGACTGGCTCTGGCTCGACTGGGCAGACGACTGGCTCTGGCTCGACTGGGCAGACGACTGGCTCTGGCTCGACTGGGCAGACGACTGGCTCTGGCTCGACTGGGCAGACGACTGGCTCTGGCTCGACTGGGCAGACGACTGGCTCTGGCTCGACTGGGCAGACGACTGGCTCTGGCTCGACTGGGCAGACGACTGGCTCTGGCTCGACTGGGCAGACGACTGGCTCTGGCTCGACTGGGCAGACGACTGGCTCTGGCTCGACTGGGCAGACGACTGGCTCTGGCTCGACTGGGCAGACGACTGGCTCTGGCTCGACTGGGCAGACGACTGGCTCTGGCTCGACTGGGCAGACGACTGGCTCTGGCTCGACTGGGCAGACGACTTCTTTACCATGTACTAGACTCTGAACTTGACTTGAATCAAACTTGACTAGGCTGGTGGGATGTGGAGCATAACGGCGAGTTCCCCGGACGGATATCAAAGGGGGGTCGATCAACTTGGATGCCAGATCAGCACTGTTGGAAACCAGCTTGCGTGCTCTGGGCCAGACAATCCCCGCGTCAGATCCCAGGCGGATACTGAGCTCCTGCTCGGTGGGTTTAACTGGTTTGACGAGATGAGTGATGTTGGTGGAAAACGCACACTCAGGGAAAAAGCTGTCCCAGCAGACAGATATCGCCTCCCTCCAGTTTAGCCCTGAAAGATCGGGGAGCGGTCGTGGGTCAACGTACTGGGCCCCGATCTGGTAACAGGTGATGATGATTTGATCGCTCAGACCACAGTCAACCGCCAGAGAACAAAATCCAGTTGTGAATTCGAACAGATCGCGGCTGTCCTGAGCCAGCGCCGCGATCAGATCCCAACACATCCTGAGCACTTAAGCTGAATCTTACTACGGCTGTGGCCGGGTATTCTCTTACATAAACCCTGCTGCTGGATTCATGGTCTTGGTGAGTTGTTCTGTTACAATCACGGCTGAAGCAGATGCAGAAGCAGGATCCAAGCGCAGCAGGTTTATTAAACAAACTCAAAAGCTAACAAAATAACAGTTACTCAGGACACAAGAACAGCCCACATACAACGTTAACAACTCACAAAGACTGAAACAAGACACAGGGCTTAAATACACAGACAGACAAGCTAAACAAGATAACAAGGGGGCGTGGTTAATAGAAAACACCTGGGAAGACTAATCAACATAACGGGGAACTCCAAAACATGGGACAGGACAGAGGAACACAGACATAAATCATAACAATACTAGGGAATATATCTTGAATCAAGTTTAATTTTCAAGTTTGTGATTTATGCTTACACAATATGTATACACACACAGTATACATACACAATATATATAGAAAGAAAATGATTGAAAAAATATTTTTTTTGCTGTGTAGATTTGCAAATCCCTCTCATGCATTCAAACACATGGTTTGGTGTTCTATTCCACAAAAATAAAGAAGTACTAAGAGTTCCATTAAATGACTATGCATTTGGACATACAATACAGCATGTCTCATGCTTGTGTCAAAACCATCTAAAATCAAACTGATCATGAGTGCACTTTATTACTCGATTGTGGCTAATAAAATAAATGATACTACAGTACACACCACACATTTACATTTGAAATAGTAAAAATACAGACTATACATTTCTGAGGCTTTTACCTTTATGTCCGGCAGCATTGGTTTTCCAGTCACTAGCTTTCAGGTGAGCCTGTCTCGATGTCTTTACAAGGAGATGCTGGACATCTCTCCATGTTATCAGAGGACTGAAAAATAAATTGTTAAAGAAAAGAGAGAACTTTTTAAGCCTTTTGAG
The DNA here is from genome assembly GCF_951802725.1 of Rutilus rutilus. NCBI lineage: Eukaryota > Metazoa > Chordata > Actinopteri > Cypriniformes > Leuciscidae > Rutilus > Rutilus rutilus. The sequence goes on from NC_140211.1 coordinate 16,392,737, forward strand.
TTTTAATGCTTTATTGAAAATGTCCTCTGTAGAACAACAGCTATTTCATTTTATTTGAAAATTGAGTTTTGCTTTCCATCTGTGAGGCTCTGTTTGTAGGGTTTTTTGGGACACTCTTTCAATTTATTTTAATAATAATTCATTTGTTACATTTTTATAGCGCTTTTCTGGGTACTCAAAGCACTTTACATAGAAGGGGGGGGGGGGGGATCTATGCATCCACGCAGAAGGTAACAAATGCATCCAAGACAAGACTTAAAAACAAGAAGACTTTCACTATTTCTCACATCCTGAGGATGCAAGTTCCATGAATACTCATCACTGAGAGAGCAGGATGAAGTCGATTATGTATGTGAAAATATGCAGATTGAGTGACACTGTTTATATGAGCTTCAAATAATAAAGTAGTCAAATATGACATCCAAACAAAATAACCTATTTAGACAGACACTGGAAAATGATCAATACATGAGTTTTTATATGAGTCTCTGCTCCTGCTAGAAGACGAAAATGTTGGCAAGATCCAGGCCTTTGATTATCGCCGTTTTATTGTCAGTATCTGGTTCTCTTTCACCATCTCATGTTTGAGATCCACCAGTGGGAAGGGCATCCGTACCTGACATCTGCAGAAGCATCCAATTGCACCAAGTCTGGTAAGACAGACAGCAGCGTGCAGCCAATGCCCAGTAAGGCCCCACCCCTTACCTGCGGGCATAAGAAGCCTGCATGCGCTGCTGTTCTCCAGTTGACATTCGCTTCTCGCAATCTCTGCACTTACACAGTTCGGTTGGATTTACGCTGCTCACCTTACGTGTCTGCAGGAGGAAAAATCACCAGATCAGCCTCCGCCAGGCGTGACAGTTGTTTTCAACCAAGTTTAGCTGTGTTTGCTTTCTGAGCTGCCCACGCTCTCGCATCTTCTCACCTGTTTCCCTTTCCACGGCTTTTTCGCCTGAGTTTTTCGCTGGTATGTCGCTCTCTAAACCTGCCGCTTCTCACATGAATAATCACGGGCCTGCCCGGCCGCTTGTGGTGCGCTGATTGCCGCGAAGGACCTTCACCCGTTCTGCGTGCACTGCTTGGGCCTCAAGCACGCAGAGGAGGCTTTGGAGGACCTGGAGAACTGCAGTCATTGCCTGATGCTGCCGAAAAAACTCCTGCGACGCCGCCTTAAAGTTGCCGCATCCCAGTGTGTTGAGCTCGGCTTTTCTGACTCGGATGGGGGACACGGTGACGATGACGCGACATCTCTCATCTTGGCTGACCAACCCAATCCTGCGTTCCCTGAAGAGAACATCTTCGTGGGCAACCTCCCGCTCGTCAACAAACTGGCCGGTTCTGGTGATGACGACGACGCAAGCCTTCTCGCCCTGCAACAAACCCCCGCCACGACAGAGCAACCCACCCTCTGCTAAGCCCTTTGGGAAACCGACTTACAGTTACCCCGATAATGCAGGGCTACAGGCTGCAGTTTGTAATTAAACCCCCGCATTTCAACAGCATTCTCTCTTCACACACGGAGGACAGCGCCGCTCACGTTCTGAAAGAAGAAATCTCCTCCCTTCTTCTCCGCCCCATTTTGGACCTCCGAGTGTTAAACAAACATTTGAGGAAATACAATTTCAGAATGTTAACTCATGGCTCGCTCGCCCGCGCCATAAAACGGAACGACTGATTCAAATCGGTTGATCTGAGAAAGTGTTGTAGGACACCTGCCATGTCTTATGGATAAGGGCAGGTCTTTTTCCACAATTAAGGTCTACCTGGCAGCGATTTCTTCTTGTCATGTGGGTTTTGAGGGCTCAACGGTTGGGCAGCATCCTCTAATCCGCAGATTTATGAAGGGTGCCCGTCGCTCTTTGCCAGTCATCAGAAGAACGGTCCATGAATGGGACCTCTCCATGGTGCTGGAGGCTCTGTCTCAATTTCCTTTTGAGGCCGAAATATTTCCCTAAAGCTGCTGTCTTTCAAGACTGCTTTGCTCTTGGCCTTGGCATCAGCTAAACGTGTCAGTGAGCTACATGCACTCTCGGTCCATTCCCCGTGCACTAAATTCTCTCTTGGTGGAGATAAGGTTTTCCTTAAGCCTAATCCGGCCTTCATGTCAAAATGCTTCCCTGCGTTCACATCGGAGGTGTTGGAGCTGTCCACTTTTCACCCTCCTGCTTTTTCCTCCACGGAGGATCAAAGGCTGAATGCCCTGTGTCCTGTCCCTGCCTTACAGACATATTTGGCTGGGGCCAGTGCTTTCTGGAAGAGTGATCAGCTCTTTATTTCATGGGCACCCCCTCACAAGGGGAATCCCATATCTAAGCAACGCCTCTCACATTGGCTTGTGGACGCTTTAATTTTGGCATAAGAATCGAAGGGAGTGCAGCCCCCAGGGGACATCAGAGCTCATTCCACTAGGGCCTTAGCCGCCTCGTGGGCTCTGTTCAGGGGAGTATCGCTGCAGGACATTTGCTCTGCTGCCAGCTGGGCTTCTCCCCATACGTTTGTGCGTTACTACCGGCTGGATGTCACCAGAACCTCGGTAGCACATTCGGTTTTGGGGATGGGGTCGCCTTAACCCTTCCTTCTCTTGTGTGTGCCACACACGTTTCATGTCCTGCCTGTACATAGCCGTTATGTGTGTGCGTCAGTATGGCGAGTTCTCTGAAACATCGAGTGGAGAGATCCACCAGCTTTGCCACGCTTACCGCACGAGAAGCGAATATACTTACTGGAGAACAGCAGCGCATGCAGGCTTCTTATGCCCGCAGGTACAGATGCCCTTCTCATATGTGGATCTCTCCACTCAATGTTTCAGAAAATCGGCGTTACAACGTTTTCTATTGTTTTCTGCACCAGACTAAATCCACCTTCTGAATGTATAACATACAATCACATTCAGACAATAAAAGAAAAATACTGCAATTTTTTTGGGTGTCATTTTTTTGATTGGTTGGGACAGACTTCTGGACTTCATAAAACTTCTCAACATGCAGACGGTCCTGTTAAGTTCAAGACAGTAAGATCACAAAATATTCAGAACGTTTTGTTTTACTTCACTCTAACAGATAAAAAAAAGACTGTGTGAATAAGAGTGAATTTCAAAAGAGCAATAAACCTTCAATGTTCTTTATTTTAATAACCACTGCATGGTTGCTAGGTAGTTGACAGGGGTTTCTGGGTGGTTTCTAGGCTGTTGTTAGGCAGTTGCAAGGATGTAATAATATTAATAGTAATATATTTGTCTACAAACTTAATTTGAGGCATGTAAGCAGAACCCTTTAGCAGGGCTCCAGACTAACTTTTTTTACTAGGAGCGCTGTAGCCCCTGACTGAAAATTTTAGGAGCGCAATCAGAAAATTGTAGGGGCACACCTTAAATCAGCATGCAATGCAATTATTCAAAATTCCCCCAAAATAACTGTAATACTGACAAATTCTTTAATAATAAATAGACTTCACGTACAGATATTACAATGTGCAGTTTTATTTTAAGTTCACAGGGCTCCAGACTAACATTTGAGGGCAGCAGCACGCTCCGGTGAGTTCTACAAAAAATATCTGGTAGCACTGGGGCTGACAATAAAGCACTAATCTTAATTTAGAGTGTAGATGAAATTAACTTTAATTATTATAATTCATAATGTCTTTATTAATTAAAAAACAAAACGAGTGAAATTTTTTTTATTAGGGAATGAACATAGCCAATAAGCATCCTACTGTTTACAATGGTAATTCAATTTTTTTTTTTTTTTTAAATAAGTGTTTAAATAAGAGTTTTCCTACATCTTAAAATATTTAGTTTTAGGACAATCTTTGAAGGATGAACAAAAAAATGTGTTGGTCATCACATTAAAAATAACATTTATTAATGATATTATAGTTTTGAAGTGCTGGAACAAGATGTGTAGTACTTGTAAGCGTTTGACTATTTCTGTCACAATACCATAGCTATGTTTAGAGTTACTACATTAGCCTAAATCTATGGTGAATGTTGCTGATTTGTGGACTGAAAGCCTTCTATAAGTGTTTCTCCTGGTTTCCACGTCAGCGCTGTTTGATCTGATATCTATGGTTAATGGATCTCCAGAGTCTGAATCTCCTAAGCCCCTTCACACAGTGCGATTATCCTGGCAAATTGCCAGAACGCCTTCTGTGTGAACGCAAACACGACCCGGGATTGATGCCAGCATCGATGCCGGGTTGGGGACCTAGTAACATTGCCGTGTTCAGTCCCGGAACGCGCGCTGTGTGAACAAAAGCCGTAATAATGCCGTGTCGTAGTGATGCCGCTGAAGCCGGGATCATTCGCCAGCTAGTGAAACGTTACGTAATGCGCAAGTTTATGATCGAATCAGAGAAAAAAAATGCACAAGCGTGGTTTCGTCAATCAATCAACAATCGCAGCTCATAAGCAAATTTAAGACGCTGCTGAGACATTACAAGTCACATCGATGTCATGTGTCTTTACGGGATTTTTACAGGTTGTGTGTGAACGCACTCTCTGATTCCGGGAAAATCACTGGCTGTGTGAATGAATCAAAATCAAACGAACCCGGGTCACTTTTGTATTTTCCGGAATCTCTGTGTGAAAGGGGATTTAGTAACAGTGTCGCGTGATCGAGATCGGCCCGCGACTGGCAAGTTCAGTGCGCTGCGCTGTCTATTATTGGTCCGAACTAATAAACGGTCCGTGAAGCATGAATGAGTAGTGCATTTTCGTCCCGCTTTCATTTTGTTTGCATTCGCTGCTCTGCAACGTTGTGGTATATTTGGTCGCACCGGCAGAAAAATGGTTGCAAAATGCGACCAATTGGTCGCAGTCTGGAGCCCTGTTTAGTTTAAAAGGTCATGAATATGACATTCATACAGACTGACTGAATGGCAGAAGAACTGACGAGTAATTATGAAAAGTGTAAGTGCTTAGGTAGTTCACCTAAAAATGACAATTCTGTCATAATTTCTGCCCAAAAAATATTTTACATACATGCTGTAAACAGCCAGTGTTATTTTAGCATTATTTATATACTATTATAGTTTGTATTCATATTTTTAATTAACTTTTATTTTTATTTTTATATTTATATTTTAATTTTATTTTAAGGTTTAGTAATTTTATGTGCTTTTGCCTTTATTTCCATTTAATGTAGCTTTACTTTACATTTACCTCAATTTTGGTAATTTTAATATTTCAACGCACATTTATTTTATTTCAGTTAGTTTCTAATGCAACATTTCTAATTTTCATTTGAGTTGAAAGTTTTATCTACAAGTTTTACTTAATTTTATTCTAGCTTTATTTCAAATAACATTTTTTTTATAGTTTTAGGTAACTAATAGCATACAGCATGACTTAATGAAATACATTTTTAAAATTGAAAATATATTTAACTGAAATGTCAAAATATATTACAAAATGTATTTACAACATTAAAATTTATTTTGGGTAAATGCAAATATATATATATATATATATATATATATATATATATATATATATATATATTTTACTCTTTAGTTTTTAACTGCGATAACTAATACTACTAACTTTATGTAAAACATTATGAATTATGATACTGCATGGTTCTTTGGTTCAGACTGCTTTCTTGCCTCAACCGAACTGCTCCAGAGTTCTCATTTTATTCGGACCGATTGTTTTGGTGCGGTTCCGAGTGCAGTTGCAATGTTCAAATATGCCTAAACTAACCAAACTAAGAGGAAAACTGTTCCAGGTTCTCAAACAAATGCTCCAAATGAGCCAGCAGTGAAAATGCAATAAGTGATGACAGAATTGTCATTTTTGGGTGAACCATCCCTTTAAACCAATAAATGAAAGTTAGTTAAAACACTGAAATTTAAAGAAGCAGTGCAGCTTTCTGCAACTGTATGGAAACCTCACTTTGCCTCCAGAGCAAGAGCGACGACACCTGCCACCATCGGTGCAGACACTGAGGTGCCTGTGTGGCCATCGGTACACCTCTGCCGCAGGTCTGTGGTCACCTGGTATCAGAAACACATGAATACAGAGAGTTAACAACTTCAGTTTAGTGGACGTACATGAGTCTGAAACAAAAACAGAGAACATTTTTTCCTTTAAATCTTATTAACATGTATGGCAGGTCTTCTAGATTTGTGTGCAGCCACTTCTTTCGTTAAAAGACACTTAATTGTATTTTTAGAGCTGCTTTATAGCAGAATTTCAATTTGTCTCATATTTGATGAAGTTTGCATAATTGATTCTGTTATTTCCCTGTTTATTAATGTGAGGTTGCTTTGAAACAATCTGTATTGTATTAAGTGCTATAGAAAAAATGGTGACTTGACTTGACTAGAGGGAAATGATGCAGGCGTCAGGGTCCTACATTCAGATGAAACATTGTCTGAAAGAATGCTCTTTCATGACAGTGATGGGACGAGTGGTTTTCTGCAAAGTGCTCTCACTGCTCTGTAAATATTCCATCGCTGTGGTTTTCTGGGAATCAGCGGGTCAGCTCTAGTAGCCCGCAGGCAGAGTGAGCGAGCGCTCGAATGCGTCTTCAATCAAACATAAGCTTGATTACACTGGCGTTTCTCAAAAGAACAAACATGGGGTCAGTGCCACTGACACTGTCCCGAGGAAGACGCTGAGATAGAAGACAAATGCTCTCGTCCAATATGTGTGCATGTGTTGAGTCAATTGAGTGGCATATGTTCATGTTTAAAAACAGCAGTCAGGAAACAAACATGACAGTAATAGACTTTTAAATTTTTCTGAAGAGAAAGAAATGTTTTTAACACACTTCTCGTCAACCATCTGCATGTTGAAGGAAATGGAATTTAAGATGTTTTTAAGATTGCAAATTAAAAAAAGAATTAGCTATTTTGCTAATTAAAGATTATTAAAAAATATTAAATTATTCACTATCCTTATAAAGTCTTTAAAAAAGTAATTAAAAAGGGAGTTGTTAACAGGTAAAAACTACATTGTGATTGAATAATTTTTATAGGTCATTAGGGTTGGATGATAAAGGGGGAAAAATCTAGACATTTTTTAGACTTGATTTTGTCCATTGGATGTTGATTGGATTGTAAAAAGTGAGCATTTCATACTTGAAAAGAGGCTAAAATGAATGTGCTTATTGGAATGAACAATTTTAAAAATTGAGGGCCCTATCTTGCACCCAGCGCAATTGACTTTGTACACTGACGCATGTATCATTCCTATTATGCACCCGCGCACAGCAGACTTTTCCCTCCACAGATGCACGTCTGTAAATTAGGGAATGATCTTGCGCTCCCGGGGGCGATGCAGCGAAAAGAGGAGGCGTGTTCCAGCGCAAACGTTCCCTGGTGCCATTTTGCAGGTTTAGAAAACAATTCCGCCACTGACCAGGAAAAACCTAGTCAGTGGCGCGTTGCGCATGTTATTCATATGCTATTTTAAGGGCGCATGCTTGGCCATAATGTAGTGTGTGCACAACGTGCATAAACTTTGATTCTCTCATCTACACAGAAGCAGCAGTTTTCATTTTTGCAAATCATACATTATTACAAGGCAAAATATTAACACACGAGGGAAATCATTGTTGTGTCCATGAAGATGTGAAAAAATAGGCATAAATCTAGCTTACACATTTACCCAAATTATTATACGCCTGTTTAACTGAAGCTAATTTGGGTGGGTTTCTCCCATCCCCAATGTCACTTCTCTGTCTTTTACAGCCGTGACGAGAACGTCGGTCTCCTCGGCTGTGAACCGCTCCTGGTGTGCGCCTGGCAAATCCGCCGTTATAATAGCAATCCGCCATGGAACAAGCACGCCTGCTCTTAAAGGGAATGTGAGATGTTGCTCTGATTGGTTTATTTCACGTTACGCCCAAACCACACCTATGAATAATGAAGCTACTTCAGACCAACCCCTTTTAGATTTGCGTCGGGCGCAAGAGTAATTTATCCCACCAGTATAATAGCAACAGCGCCCAAGATCCGCCCACAAACTTACTAGCGTTTCGCGTTTGATACTTGCATTTCAGATTGTTAAAATAGGGCCCTGAGCGTTGTAACTGGAATAGAGGCAGAAGTGAATGCATTTGGCTTTATTACAGTACATAAGACATTTTGATAATTTTTTTTTTAAAGTTTCGTTCACAATCATTCAGAATAAGACCAGTAACATGCGCCAAGAAAATAAATAGGATCAATTTTGATTGCCAACTTTTTCCCAATTTTCCCAGAGGAATCATCATTTGGAGCATATACCAACAGTTGCATAGCAGGTTAAAAACATGGTTTTTACAGAGGGGATTTTGGATATCTCTTTTTATCACAAAAGACTGTCAACAGCCAAAAAAATCCAGTTTCGCCCCGTTTTTAGGTATAAAATGTTGTATAAATCAGAATCTGAAAAAAATATGAACAAACCCCTCTTTAAAAACCTTACGAATATAGATAGGAATACAACTGGAAAGTTTGGTTTATGTAAGTGCTGCTGAAGTGGAGATATCTGGCTCAGAGTATGAGAAAAAAAACATTTTGAGAAAACGGCCTTTAAAGGTTTGTATTGTAAAAATTCATACTTTTTTAGTGGAAACAACTATTTACAGACAAAATATCTTATCAAATCATTAGCAATCAACAATACAAACCACCTAAAGCACATCAAAACTTATATAACATAGCATTTATGGCCTTCAACTGAACAGAACCATCGTGAAAAACAGTCAAAAACACACTCTGGAAATGTCAGAGCACGTCACGTGATGCATCTGACCGAATCACGTTGTCAGAAATTGACATCAGCCAATGAGATTTCTCTTTTAGAGATAAATGCCCCATTGTACTTTCACGATTGGTTGCTGATAAAAAGGAAATGACCATATTTGGATCCGACAGCATTGTACAGGAGAGAGAGCTTTCCAACGGTATATGTGATGATTGATGAGCAGCGGGATGATTTAGAACGCCAACTTTTGTTGAATTTAGGAGAAATCTACAGACGCAAATAGACAAAGTGTAGTAAAATAAAGAGCTAAATGTGTATTTTGGACTTTTTTTCACCACAAGTCTGAAAGAAGGCATGTTATTGAAGACAAATAGTCCAAAATCTCAAAATTGACCAGTAAAAAAAAAAAAAAAAAAAATGTTTTTGCCTGCCGTGTCTCCCCTTAATGCCAGAAATAAAAAAGATTTTTGATGCAAAGTAAATAATCAAGGCAAGACTGTGTCTTTAAATTCTGAAAAGTGAATTTAAAGTGGTCATGACAAGAGAAATCTAATTTATTTTACTATGGTGGGGGATGTATAGTCCCCTGAGCTATGGGATTGTGAACTGGATTGTGAATTCTGCACTGAAGGTTTAGGTAAACTTCACGTAGGAGTAATAATAATAGTAATGCTTGCTTCATCAACACCACTAAAAAAACAATAAGAGTATTTTCCGGTGTAGACACGGTGTAAACAAAATTAGTGTGCGAGAAAAGATAAAAAATGTGTATGCATGTGTAAATGAGCTCTTAAGCCCACAACTACTAACCAAATACCAGAAGAAAAGCAAAACCCATAGTAGTCATTCTTAATGATAACGTTATAATCTGCACTGCTGGAAGAGAAAGATAAATAGAGGGGGAAAAAACACTAGTTTTCTTCATTCTCTTGATATCTCCCTGCGGTTTTCCATGCGGATGGGAGCCAGACCAAACATATAGCCCCAGTCTTTTTTCCAAGTGTCTCATTTAATCAATAGATATTTGTGGAAAGAGCCAAACAACAAGAGCTCAGCTGTATTAGCAGAATAAGCAACAGAATCTAGGACAGCTGATCTATAGAAGATGTCTGAGTTTTGGCAGATCACCATTAAACACCATATAAACCTGCATTCCTATACTGGTCCGGTCAAAAGATGATAGATCTGTCCTTCAATGTTGGGATTCTCATCCATTTTATCATCCACATTCCACAAGATAAAAAAAAAACACCTGATTCCTCAGAAATGGAACAGCACGTCCATTTTATTAATGTTCATTGCACAACTGGTCAGATGTTTAATACTTAGGGTTAGAAGGTGATGAGGAGGAATGAAAGGAGAATGTGTCGCAGAAATAATTGAGATGAATTGTAGGACATAATATGTGGCATCAAGAGAGCAAATGACCTAATAAAACCGAGAACATACGAGGCCGAAAGTAAGACGAGGACAAAAGGTTGAAGAAGATGACAGATGGAGTACACGCTACAAGATACATGCTTAAAGGGGTCATATAATGGAACACAAGATTTCCTTTGCTCTTTTGAAACAGAACAACTTCATCTACTCTGTAGTGCATCGCAACCGGTTTTGCTTCAGGAAACAAGGATCACAACAGAGAACCAAAAGTGATTATTGTGCAAAAGTAAACAAAGGTCCTAAATTAGGAGTTGCAATGTTTTGTTTTGTTACAATTTGCAAAATATTAACATTTTAGATTTTTAAACATCTCTTGAATTTTGATCGGTAAGTCAATAATTAAGACTAGTTAAGTCAATAAATGTAATACTTTTATTCAGCAAGGATGCATTAAAAATGACAATCAAGACTTGCACTGTTACTAAAAAATTCTATTGCAAATAAATGCTGTTCATTTGAACTTTATATTTGTCAAAGAATCCTGAAAAATATATATCATGGTCCCTACAAAAAACTGTTTTCAACATTGATAATAATAAGAAATGTTTCTTGAGCAGCAAATCAGTAGCCTGGCAAGCCAGACCTACATCAAGATGTTAGGTCTGGCAACTCACCATTGGCACGGCTCAATCCGAGGGGCGGGATAAACGGTTGTCTCTCAAAATCCCTCTGCACGCAATAGGATAGCGCTACAACCAATCAGAGCAACGAAGAAGGCTAGTTGGTATATTCAACTTTTGCCGTATCCAGTCGGCAAAACTCCGAACACATCTTCCTTTTTTTAAGAATGACTTAAGTGCCGTTCTTTGCCCTTTTCTCAAAGAAAAGCTTAACTCCAAGTCCTCCAGAGTCGCGGCCAAAGCCGATTCGAAAGACCGCTGTTCGCCAGCAGCAGCTGCCATTCTTTGTTTTCAAGTAGCAGGGAACCGTCGCAACTCTGTCGTCATTATGTTAAGCCCTACTCTATACACGATGTGATTGGCCTGACCTGAGTTTGGTTTTTCCAAAATAAATTTTGCTGCCGCTAGGGTGCGTCTAGATTTCTAGGCTAGCAAATCAGCATATCAGAATGATTTCTGAAGGATCATGTGACACTGAAGCATCAGCTTTGCATCACAGGAATAAAAATTCATTTGAAAATCTATTAAACATAGAAAACAGTTCTTTTAAATTGTCATAATATTTAACAGTATCAGTGTTTTTACTGTATTTTCGATTTTAAAAAATGCAGCCTTGATTAGCATAAAAACACTGAAAAATCTTACCGACCCCAAAACTTTTAAACTGTACAAGTGTCAGAGAAAGGTCAACCTTATTGAAGAACTAAAATACTAAATGTTTAAAAAAAAAGTAAGATGTTTTTAATCAATGGATAACATATTGGTTGACATTTTTAGTGGACTTCAGGAATGAACTTTCTGTGGTCTAACAGATGTCTGTGTGAGTGACACTCACATATTCGTGGGAACATGGACGAGTTACTTAACTATTTTGCGGTCGTAGAACTCTCCGCTGCTGTATGTGGTGGCGAGGGTGGAGGAGCAGACCTCCAGATACCAGGGCTTGTTGCCATTTTCCGTACTGCTGCTGACGGAGATGGTGTAGATGCTGTTGGTGTAGCCGTCGCAAGAGCAGTGATCGCCCTGCCGGCCTCCGTTACCAGACGCCCAAACAAAGATGGAGCCGAGACCCTTGCGGCCCTGCAGAGACATAAAAACATTTGAACAAAGACATACAATAGACTTTTTATTTATTTATTCTTTTTCAAAAACTACACTGCCAAGTTGTCAACAACTTGACAAGATTAACAACTATTTATTTCTACAAACTTTACAAATATTAATTCCCTTTAAATGTTGTGGTTTTGATTTAGTCTTCATTTAACAACCCTGACAATGACAGTTACTCATTGAGAAATTCCTCTTGTTTGTGTGTGTGAGTTTGAGACAACAACCTTTTTAATTCCCAGTTCAAAGGCTTGTTTGGCCAGAGGCCCCGGTCCATCCACGGTCTTCCCATCATCGTCGGGGCCCCAGCTGGCACTGTAAATGTCGATGTAGTCTGGCCTTATTCCCAGAGACTTGGCCTCCACCACATCAGTCACGTCTCCATCAAGCATTCGAACACCTTAGAGAAAACGTACAAATTCAGTCATTGTATAATCACCTCAATGTCGTTCCAAACCTGCATTATTTTCTTTTCTCTGTGAAACTTTAGGTGCAACAAAAATGGATGTTGATTTATCCTACCAAGCTCTGAAATGCATAATGAAAGAGTCCTACAACTAGCCCAGTTGAATTGTGCACTGTAAACCATGCCATTTTGTGGTCTAAATGCGAGACCCAATTGTGTTTGGCATCAATGACTTCAAGCATAGTGCAACGCTTTTTTTTTTTTTTACTTTACCTATGAGTTTCAGAACAATATTATACAAAGAGGAAAAACAAAGCAGAACAAAAGACAAAATCAACTGGAAACAAAAAACTAAATCAAACCAAAAAGAGTGACCTAACAGAGTAATGAAAGAACAAAGTCTGCATGATAAAATAAAGAGTTTAACTTACTGCAACTTAAATGAAAGAGTACTGCAACTTAAATGAAAATCAGAAAAGTTGCCTTGGCAACTAACTGAAGTATACGTTTTTAAGCTTAAGTTTTTTCATCTAATATTTATATTTTATTTTATTTCAGCTTTATTTTAATTACTGAAAACCATGTTTAATAGTTTTAGTTAACAACTCTGCATCTAGAAGATGATTTTTTTTTTCAATTACACACACAAAAAACAATTTCAGTAACAATTAAGGCAAGATACTTAAAACATTTACTAAATATTTAAGCCACTAGATTTTGGAAAAAAATACATAAATACTTGTAATGTGTTTAAAACTGTGCTGTTGAATTTCCTACAAACATAACAATATGACGAACGTGCAAATGGAAAACTCACACACAAACTCACAGAGGCACATTATCATATGCCATATGGTCAATGATGCACACAAATGTGCAAAAATTCCAATTAAAATCTATTGTACTCAGCTGCAATGAGATGTTTCCAAACACCTCGATAATCTGCAGTCTTTCTCCTTATTCTGATACTGAACTACAGCTTAATTTCCTTTTCTTGCTCTTTATTTTGAAAGAAATCCTTGGTATTTTTGCATAACTTTACAAAAATTATATTATCTAAGCAAGTAATTTAGCTGTGCTTTGATCAAGTGCACAATGGTAAAAGTTGGGGTTCACACCTTCAACCTTTCAGCAACCAGCCAAGATCTTTGATGGACAACTGAAATGAGGAGGCAGAGGCAGAATTAATCAGCTTAATTAGCTTAATTCAAGAAGTCAATAAGAGAGGTTCCTGTCATAATATAATAAAAAATGTGTGTGTGTGACTAGAGAGACTAGAAAAGAGCCTGATTGTATAGTGTGAGAATGTGTGTGCATGTGCGTTATTATTTCTAACACCATATGCGCAATATGCTGTTCCTTCCTTGAAACACCTCTACAGGGGAAAACATGGGATTCAACACTTCTGTATCATTCCTCTCACTTCTGACAAGCTGCATTACACCTCAAATTGACTCCTCGATTTCTAAAACAGCACAGAGAAAAACACTTTTCAGAACCGCAGAGCAGAAAAACGAATCATTTCTAATTATGGTTAAAGGACATGAAGTTGTACATAGCAGCCAAGGCGAGGCCGAATAGATTAGAAATGTCATTAGAAGGCGATGAAGTCATTGGCTTGAATCGGACACGTATTAGCTTTGGCAGCGTTTCAGTGATTAAGCAAGGAAAAAAAAGTCAACTGCTGAGCCAAAAGACCTAAAGCACATCTTTCATTGCGCTAATCTGTCTTTATCTGGCTTGGAAAAATGGCAAACTCTTTTCAAACATCACTTCACTATTGTTAAGAGGAATATTTTGCATACAGGACTTAACAATTGAGATATTTTACAGTATGTGCAACCAACATTTGGATGAGGAACAATTAATACACCACTAATAACCACAAAGTGGACAGATGATTGACTTGTTCCAAACAAGTCAATCATCTGTCCACTTTGTGGTTATTAGTGGTGTATTATCATGCAGAACCTGTCCTGCAAGGTCTGTGCTACAAACAAGAACAATTCCTCAAATCATGTCGTTTATTGAGGACATGGGTCTTCAACATTTTTACATGGCAGAGGACAAATTAGGCAAAATTGGCATTCCAGTCACCAAACACTATTCCATTCAAGAACAAAATATACACTAGGCTTGCAGCTTACTATTATTTTGGTAATTGTTTAATATTCTGGCAATTGATTATTTTTTCAATTAATTGGATAAAAAAAAAAAAATGCATTTCAGCAAAACATAAAATTGTTGAAAGACAGTAAATTAAGAGAGAAGTATTGACTGCTGAATTATTGACTTTAACTGGCATCTAATGAATTGAGGACAAATCGTCCTTCAACAGTCCAAATTAATGCTTAGAGAACAACAATACAGATCTAAAATTAGTTATGAATAGGATTTTATCACCAGCTAAACAAACACCCAGAATATCTTATCTGTTGTAGAACTAAAGAGCCCCATTTAAAGGATCCTCATTTTGTTTTGGAGGTCCCCTAAAATAGGTTTCCATGCATCCAAGGTAAAAAAAACACAACAAAAACAAATTTCTCATAATAAACATTGAAGCATTAGCTCTTTTCTCATAGTGTCTGAAACGGTTCGATAAAGGATTCGTTCTCTCAAAAACCCTCCTTTCCGAGAACCTACTCTACTCTGATTGGTCAGATGGCCCAGTCTGATGCGATTGGTCTACCGCTTACAGCATGTCTCGGAAACAAAATGCCATTTTTTACCGTATCTATTCGAGCCAGAGTTCTCATCCTTTGGAAGTGCATGCATAGTGGATTTGCTTTCACAGCGCAGTAAACAGCTTCTTCTCAACGTTTGACAACACAAACCAAACTACAATGTTTGATGGCGGGTTAAAGTAGACGTTGTTTGCGGGCAGCCAATGAAGAACACAGCCTGGCATTATGCAAATGTGTTACAAACCTGATGATTAGTTTAAGGCAGTTCAGAATCAGTTTAAAAACTCCATATATTGTGCACTTTGAACTGTGAAACTTTGCAGATCTCTTACATTCACAAACAGCTATATTACACACTACATGAAAGGTAATATCTGAAAACGCATAATAGGGGCACTTTAAATATTGTAGTGGGTCCACAAACAGTGTGGATTATGAAATGGATCTTTGGTTTTACAGAGTTTCAGAAACCCTGGCGTAAAAGTCAAAATTCACAATTTTCTTTCGAGTTGCTGTCATAGACTCCAATGCCAACGAGTAAAACTAATGAAAATGAATGAATACAATAGGAGCTTCACACGCTCGCTTGGCTCCTAAAGAGATTGTATATGCAGCCCTATCCTGTACTCACAGTTGCATCGCTAAACTTTATGCATTTGGCACACAGCGCAACTGGAACAACACAGGCCCGAACCCCGCCAAGTCCGAGCAAAGGATGCGTTTGTAGGCATTGCCACCTGCGAGTACAATAATGAAATATTTGCGTCTTTCAGCGCAGCTGCAGCCCAAAACAAAACTGCCCCAGATGGCTGATGGCATATCATGAAATCCACTTTTTGATTAAAACTGATCGCCCTTTTCATAGGATTAATTGCTTACGAGCACATGAATGTCGAGCGGTTTGCTGTCCACTAAATTAATGAACTCTCTGAACAGAGGCGAACAGGAGCGTGGGCGTCTTGCCGATTTAATCCTGTGCACACATGCAGAATAATCCTGTCTTATCTGCTCTGACTGCGTCTAAAACCTGTTGCTTGATCAGGGTTTAGCCACTTGCGGCAACTGGTCAGTTTTGCCAATCAATCCATGTGTGTGTTGAGTGTCGGCTGCGGCGGGTCTGTAACTAAAATAGCATCTGGCATTTATTAGAAAATAAGGAGAGCAGGGAAGTAAACAGACTTTTTTTTCGAGAGATGCATACCTCCTATGCGGGCGTTGTAGGCTATACCTACAATGCAATGCGAGTTGTTGGCTACAGCAGCAACTTCACCTGCACATCGTGTCCCATGCCTGGAAAGAAAAAGAAATGCAATAAAAAAATAAAATATGTTATTAAGTTGAAATATGTTATTGTGAGTTTTGCACTGCTAATTAAAACTGTAAAGAGGGAAAACATTTTTTTATAAAAAAGCTGGATTGAGAATTACACACTAAGACACTGGCTCTGATTTAAGCCCTAGTGATTTGCCTCATTGTCTACAGCCTAAGCTACAATGTAATTTTTTTTTGTAATTTTAACTGTAACAAAACTGTAAAAATGCAACAGTAAAAACCTGTTAAAAACTGTAATAGATTTAACCTTACATTTTATAATTTCAGCTGCCAGTTTTATTCTGTAAACGATGGATTTTTTTTTACATTGTATCATTCAAATGTTTGGGGTCAGTAAGAATTTTATAGTTTTTCTTAATCACTTTGGCACATTGGCACACTTTGGTCTTAAACTGTAAGTTCAGTTGTCACAACTGTTTGCAGGAACATTAGAACTCTATTGCATGTCTGCAAAATGTAGTAACTCACCCAAAACATTTAATTCATGCTTCAAAACCTAGTTATTGTGTCATTAAATTGCCCAATGCCACAAAAAAATAAATAAAATAAAATAAAATAAAATAATGAGTCATCATGTGAGCCACACTGGTCAAATGTTTTTTCACTATGGAAATATTTGTTATATACAAATGTTTTTTCTACTTTTTTGTTGATACTGACTGCTTTCTATACTACACAAGAATGTCAGTTTTGTGTAGCTGAATGCTCTTGTGCATCATGATTCACATCTTGTGCTAGCTCCATTTCCAAATTACAATACATTCAAAACTCTGCTGCCAGACTACTCACCCACACCAAGCGTTCTGCACATATTACCCCAATTCTGCATGATCTTCACTGGCTTCCTGTGGCTTACCGTATCAAATTCAAAATTCTCCTTCTCACTTTTAAGTCTCTGCATGGCCTGGCTCCCCCCTATCTCTGTAACCTGCTTCTCCCCTACACCCCGACTCGCTCTTTACGATCCGCTGATTCTAGCCTTCTCGTCGTCCCTCGGCATCGTCTTGCTTCAATGGGGGGCAGATCATTCAGTGTTGTTGCGCCCAAAATGTGGAACTCTCTCCCCCGATCACTCTGCTCTGTTGACACTATCTCTGAATTCAAATCCATGCTCAAAACTCACCTATTTTCTGAATGTTATAATTCTTAATTAAATTTTTTTTTTTTTTTTTCAAAGTTATATCTGTCTGTATTATGCTGATTGCCTCCCCATCTACCCATTTTTCACTTACTGTACTTGCACCCTCAACTGCCTACTGTTGTTCTGTCTGCTGTCTTTGTCAACTGCCTTTATTGTTGTTTGTCTATTGTAAAGTGTCCTTGAGCTCTGGAAAGGCGCTATATAAATAAAACTTATTATTATTATTATTATCATCCTGAGCTTTTTATTAGGTAAAATTTACTGGGAAAAGTCAATACTGTATAAAAAGAAAATTAGTATTTTTATTCATACACATTATTTTGTAGAAATGTCTTCCTCTAACATCACCAACACCAGACGTTTACAATACTTCCTATTGCTCTTCCATGACAAGCAACTGTGAATTTTCAGTTTACATATAACACATTTCTACAAAAATAATTGTACTGTATAAATACATATGCATTTATACAATATTGCTGTAGCTGCTGCTCTATAGGGTTGTGACGTTCCAAGTTCAAACCTGGTAGTGATTATGCTTTCTATTTGAATATATTTTATCATTTAATTTCTGTTATGGGTTAGCTGAAATTTCAGCATCATTACTCCAGTTTTCATTGTCACATGATCCTTCAGAAATCATTGCAATATGCTGATCAGGAACATGCATATACAGAAAGAAAATAGGGTGAACTTTTGATTTCATTTTGTTAATTAAAAGCAAAAACTTTGTTTTGGACTCCGACGGCAGCACATTTTGTAACTGATATCCAAGTCAATCCTCTTTTTTCACCACTGTCACAGCGCATCGCAACAGGCTGCATTAGCAATGCATTAATTGCATTTTTATCTTGTGCACTGTTCACTCGCTGTCGTTCTCTCAGTGCACCTCTTTACGAGTCTCTTTTAATAATTTTATTCTTTGTCCTCACTCAATTAAGTTTCTGCTCCGGGAGGCACGTTCCACACTTCAAAAATGAATTGAACATTGTATTGTTTTCCATTTCAAATATCCTGATGAGTATTAACAAAACAGGTCTTTGAAGTTTTGCTTGAGCTCTTGGCAGTTCATTCATAAACATGTGGCATGAGCAGAGAACAAGCATTAAATCAGGTGCTTATCAAAGACAGAGACGTTTTCAATTAAATCCACACCCCACTCAATCCCACGGGATTGGATTGGTTTCAGTGCTTACCCACAAAAAAAGCCTCTTTATTGTGTTGACACGCAAAATCACACAAGTCCAGCATTACAGCTTTATTTGCATTGCTCCAAATATCACAGCTTTTGAGGAGGCAAGATATTTCAAAATACTGCTGTATTAGATCTGGTCCAAAATCTAGCCAGATCTACCCAAAACACCCCAGCAACCATTTGGGGTGATCATTCCTCATAGTCACACATTCTCTTTTATTAAGTTAGGTGCTATAAATGCTATCTGTGCCAGCGCAAATATCCAACAATGAACAATCCATAGGCGAGACCAGAGGTGCGCACTTTTGTGATTATCCCATCGTGTGCCATGAGGTTGCCAACCGCTGCCATGGAAACTGCCTAGCAACCACCCATAACACTCTAACAACTGTCTAGCCACCACCTAGAATCTAGCAACCAACAAATTTCAACCCCAAAAAAACATTTAGCAATCACCCAGTTAACACTAGCAACTATTCACAACATATTAGCAACCTCCTAGCAAGGTCAAAATACCTTTAAAACTTCAAATCTCTCTTCAAACAAACCAATTACTCAAACTGCAAAAAGGCTTCAATGACCTTTGAACTTCAAAACAATCTTCAAAAACTTTTTCAAGCAAACATTTTATCCACCCCCTGATCACTCAAAGCAAGTTACGCAAGTGTTAGCAGCAAATGAGATGTGTTTAAAGTATTTAAAGAGATGTGTTTTGTTCACCCAAAAATGAAAATTCTCTAATCATTTACTCACCCTCACGTCGTTCCAAGCCCATAATACTTTCGTTCCTCTTCGGAACACAAACAAAGATCTTTTTGATGGCTACTCAACTGACACTTTGACGCATCAAAAAGTTAATAAAGAGACTGTAAAACCAAAAACAGAGCGGTTCGCTTTATTTGATGAACAGATTGACTTTAGGCTTTTATTCACATTAACCCTTTCGCACGTACGATCACACCGGTGTGATCAGTCTAGGCTGGTCCCTGGAGCGTACGATCACACCGGTGTGATCAGTCTAGGCTGGTCCCTGGAGCGTACGATCACACCGGTGTGATCAGTCTAGGCTGGTCCCTGGAGCGTACGATCACACCGGTGTGATCAGTCTAGGCTGGTCCCTGGAGCATACGATCACACCGGTGTGATCAGTCTAGGCTGGTCCCTGGAGCGTACGATCACACCGGTGTGATCAGTCTAGGCTGGTCCCTGGAGCGTACGATCACACCGGTGTGATCAGTCTAAGCTGGTCCCTGGAGCATACGATCACACCGGTGTGATTAGAACGGTCAGTGCATGACGAGATCAACTGCTAAATTCAAATGTGCTTTCGCGCGTTGGCTGGTGCTGAGCCAGAGACAGGCGCGCTCAGAGCTGTCATATATCACAACTTTTCAGTGTTTTCAACCACATAATGTTTATTTTAGGTTTCAGACATATAAGTACTAAAAAAACAATACATTTAGAGTTTGTAAAATACACACTGATGTCAAAGGAAGAGGCAATAATAATCCTTTCCATTATAATTAGACACGTTTTATTCATATCAGATACACATTGTGTAAGTAACTTTAAAGTTTACTCTATTCTTCTCTCAGTTCACCAGCCACTTACTTTTATGTATTTCGGGAGAAATCGATGAATTCAGGTGTTGTAAATCCAACAGATCCGATTCTCTGAACTGCGTCTGTGGCACAAACTAAGATGGCAGTGCCCATCGCGCATACAGCTCAACTAACGCAATCGTTATAAAGGGGTTTAAACAACAAAAAACTTCCACTTGCATATATTTGACAATCGGAATATCAGATATTTCATGCCATATCAAACAAATTTGTGAATATTTTGAATAAAAAAGGAAAAATGACATAAAAGCAGATCATCATTCATTCAGCTCTGTTGTTGCTGCAGTGTGTCACGTGACAAGCAATGACGCGTCACCATGGAAACCATAAAGTGACACATTCTAAATAATTCTAAAAACTCACGCTGGAGAGTCAGCCAGAATATTTTTAAACTTACGTGTGAGGGCCCTATCTTACATCCGGCGCAATGCAGCGCCAAGCGCAACGCAAGTGCTTTTTGCTAGTTTCAGTCCGACGCAGTTATCATTTCCACTTCCTGCGCCACATCATTTAAATAGCAAATGCATGCGCCCATGGGCGTGCTGGTCTGAAAACGAGGTGTGTTCAGGCGCATTGTTGGCGCGTTGCTATTTTGAGGCAACTGAAATAGACTGCCACTGACCAACTGAAACCCGGTCTAAAGTCAATGGCACAATATTTTTTTTGTTATTTAAAGAGTGCGTTAGTAATGTCCAAAACGCGCTTACACTCTGCTTATTACACATACAGGGTAGACGCGCAGCAGCACACAAACATGCCAAATATTAAAAATAATATGGTGCGAGCGCAACTGGCATTTAAAGAGAATGGGAGATGAGACTCTGATTGGTTTATAGCACGTAAAGTCCAAAACACACCCATTACTCATTAAGGGCCCATAAACATTGATTAGCGGACATAAACAGAAGCTCAACTGAACCTGCTTGACCTCTTGTGGAAGCTTAAACGTGCTGCGTAACACACGAGAATGAACCTCATTGGTTCTTGCTGAAGCTCAAACCCTTTAAGACAAGTCGTGTGGTGAAGAGTACTTTTAAAGACATCAGGACTCACTTGTTCTCGTTGCTGGAGTCGTATCGTGGGGTCGGGTCATAGTCATTGCCATTCACATCGTAGCTAGCAAGCTGATCCTAAATGACGGACAAAGCACATTAAATAAACCATCTGTGTCAGGGTTCTGTCACTTCTGTCTAGTGTATTTTTTGGTTCTGTGACAGAGCTCCGACACTCCTGTTTTGTCATGTCTTTGTGTGGGCACGCAGCTTCGAGCGTCCTCGAGCCGTGCGCTGTCTTGTCTGTATGCCTTGTTACATGTAGCACGCGGTTCGTGTTTTCATCGGCCGCATGCTTCCATGTCATGTTTTGTCTTGTACTGTGTAGCACGCAGCTTGTTTTTCACTAGCTGTGTGCTTTCTTGTTGTCACGTTTTGTGTGAATTCGTGGCTTATGAGTGTTCTCATTGGCTGCGTGTTTGTTCACATCTCGTTTTGTGTGAGCACATGGCTTGTGATTTGTTTTACTGGCCATGTGCTTGTGTTTTTTGTCATGTTTAGTGTGAGCACATGGCTTGTCATGTATGTTTCCTTTATTTCCTTGTGACATGTGCTCTCCTGTCTAACCCCGCCCACCTTGTTACCAGATTATTGGTTCATTTGCCCCACCTGTCCTCCCTCGTTACCTGCCCTGTTTGCTCCCTAATTATTCTCCTTGTGTTTGCAGTCCTGTGCTGGTTCGTTGTCATATGTACGTCGTATGTTTACCCTTGTGTGTCGAGTCGAGTCGAGTCTTCCCCCTCGGGGTAGTTTTTGTTTGTTTTATTTTTTGCTTAATAAAAGCCTTTACATTTTTATAAAATAACACTCAATAGAATGCATTTACAACATTAATGTTACTAAAATAACACTTAAGAATGTATTTACAGAGATTAGAGAAAGTTTCAAGATAATCTCACATAATTCTGAGCCAGATCCGGATGGTTTCTCTCAATACCGTCATCCAAGATGGTGACGACCACATTTCGACCTGTGTAGCCTCTCTGCCAGGCCGCAAGGATATTCATTTCTGAACGACAGCGGCTGTTTTTATCACTACAGTGCTGGAAGACAATAAGAAGTCATCAACATCAATATACCTTCACTTGCAATCAGTTTCTGGAACATGCATTTGACTTTGAAAATAGGAAACATTGGAACATTAGCAACATTCTCTGCTCTCTAGAAACACAAGCCTTTATTACTTCAGTAACCTTATGACTCAATCCGTCTGTGAGGAAATATGTCACAGCAAGTGGTAACATAAACCTGTAAATTAAACGGGACGATTCATGTTTATTCAGCGGCAGAGGTTTTCGTGTCCTTCAAGGTCTCATTTATGATTCTTTTCAACGCAGTCTTTGAGGACACAATCAACAAAGACGTCCCAGTGTGAAGTCAACATCAGAGGACGGATTGAAAACAGTCTCAGATACCTTTGTGCTGCAATATTAATCATGTGAATGCAAACAAACACCGAATATGCTTTAATAATGCTTGAAAACATCAGCTCTACTGGATTAACTATTAATCTTGTAGTGTTTGAAACTGATATACGAAGAACAAAAGGATTTTGAAGGACACTTCAGTAAAACTAACAAGGTCTGAAGTCCTTCGAAGACACTTTTCGGAAGGAAAAGAAATTAGATGCCAACGAATAAAGAGTAACATGTCTCAAGGTTCAAGGCCACTCTTCAATCAGTAATCAATGAAAATCTTGTAGAAATAAGAGCAGGAGTACAATGCAAACAAAGTTAATCAGAGTAAAGTAGAATAACAATTATGGAGTAATTTTACCCTTTTTTATCAAAAGCCAAATAAAATATATTTATAAAATAAAGAAAACCAAAAGAGATGCATCAGAATTTTCTCCTAAATAATGCAACATAATAATGCAATCAGATTCATCAACAACAACAGTAACAGTGAGAGCAAAGAGGATCCTTACCAGGGAACATGTTGTTAAAGAAAGACTGAATTTAAGAGTTGCTGAAAGCTTAATGGTGATGACATTGTAGTCATGTGACTGTGGTGTAGTACATTTATAGACTAACTTTAGCTTTTTACTTCTACCAATTGTATTTATACATCAAAATTCATAAATGTTGCATTCATTTGTGAAGATTATCATGATGAACTAATGAAAGAATCATTAACTTCTTTCGGTCATGGAGCTTATTTTATGCAATAATCCAAAAGCCAATGGGAAAATTCTATCAGCTTTTTGACAAGGGAACCAGGGGTTCTTGAACGACTATGTAAAATTATGCTTATGACTGAAATTTGCCCTGACTAATGCCAGTGTTAGTGTGATTGTGTTCATTTCCTCAATATGAACTAATTTGTAATTCATAGCATCAAGCTAGTAAGAGAAACAAACTAGCGCACATACACTACTTTCACACAGTTCGGTTTTTATGAGGCAAGGGCAGCGGAAACAGTCCTGCTATAAAACAAATAAAACAACAGGAGCTTCACAAACGAGCCCATTTAATGAAGCACAAATCAGTGGCCCTTTTCTC
The DNA here is from genome assembly GCF_951802725.1 of Rutilus rutilus. Taxonomy (NCBI): domain Eukaryota; kingdom Metazoa; phylum Chordata; class Actinopteri; order Cypriniformes; family Leuciscidae; genus Rutilus; species Rutilus rutilus. The sequence goes on from NC_140211.1 coordinate 16,416,529, forward strand.
TCTAGGAGTCACTGGAAATGAGGCAGCGATTCATTTGCGAAATCACTTAATTAGGAGAAAAAGGTCAAAAGGTAAAGATACTTTATGAAATACAGGACTGAATGTGTGAAATATCTACTAACAATGTACCACATGTTGGACCATTTGGGATCGTTGAAGTGGATGTAGCTCGGGTCACTCCTGGCTTGACGTTTCACTCGTGACTTCACCACCTGCTGCTGCGCCCATTCAACCTGCAGAAAAAGCACGGGTTACATCGACTCACATCAAAGACTAAACAGTTTATGCTCACCTTCATGCACATAAACATGTCTGCGAAATGCGCGGTCTGTATTTAGTCACGCTCTGGCTTTTCCATTACGTGAGGCTTATGTAGTCATTGAATTTTGAGGAGAAACAAATGGGAATGTAGTACTCTGAAACATGCTTTCCTAAATCCAGCCTGAAGAAGAAATATAGTCACACCATCCAAAATATATGCATATCAATATAAGTCTGAGAGATTTTTTTCACCTGTTTTTTACACACATTACTGTCCCTAAATATGTAATAGCAATAGAAATGCTGCCAATTTTAGAATTCACTTATGATTGTAATATTTGGTTAGTGCAATCATGTTTTACCTTGAATACTAAAAGTAAAAATCAACAATGAATTAGAGTGTGTGCTAGTCTAAAAATGACTAAAAGCAAGGAAGAAAGTGCTCTTGTGCTTTCTATATCGATTAGAGCAGCACCAACCACATCCAGATCTATCTAGATCTCTGTATCCTTCCAGTTAAACGTATCATCTGTTGTAAATAAAGGGATGCGGACTTCTAATTTGAAAAGTTACCAAGCCATGCCCGCAGATGTATTTGTCTTGCAGCAATGCCCGAATTAGTGGTTCCCCTCAAAAGAGCTTAACTTCAGAATCACTAGCGCACTACGCTTTTTGCTTTCATTAAAGAGGTCCAGAGGGAAATGTAATGAAAATCTCATATTGCAATAATTATGTCTTTCTCTTTGTTACAGTCCCAGTGCTATAAATGAATGGGTTGGGTTGGGAATCAAGAACCAGTTCTTATTAAAAAGTGGCTCTATTAAATAGATAAATAGATAAATAAATAAATAAATTTATGACATTTGGTTCCATTAATAATTCTTGAATGTTTGGATCATACTGATCCACTAATGAATCTCTAGCAAGTTGTTTGGAGGCTGAATCGAATGTCAAGAGAGAGAAAGGCTGAGTGCAGCAAAAATGCACAGTGATAATAAATATCACTCAATGATTCAGTTAAATCAGTTATAAACTTGTTCAGATATAGTTAGGATATATAGTATCAAGAGCTATTGAACAAATAAAAAAAATAAGTGGTCTCTCAATAATTATGAGGTCATGAAAACGGCATGTATTAGAGTTTAAAATGGTTTAGATGAAGTAGATGAAGATTCACACTGCTGTGGCAGCGAATCAGCAGCTCACGTACTAAGTAACAAGAAAATAAACTATGCACTTCATTTGATTTGTAGTATGTACTGTAGCATATTCTATGGATAGTTCAATTGGATGATTTGAAACCGATAAAATACTGATAAACACCTGTGAATGCACATTCTACATTAATACACCAAGTCGCACTGTATAATTTTGGCTGATGAACTATTTTACTTGACTAAAAAAGTTGGTAAATTTCTATTTTCTTGACTAAAAACAGTAATATTGTAAAATATTATCATAATTCAAAATGAATGTTTTCTATTTGAATATATTTTAAAAATGTAATTTATTCCTGTGATGGCAAAACTGATTTTCAGCATCATTACTCTGGTCTTGTCACATGATCCTTCAGAAATCATTCTATATGCTGATTTGCTGTTCAAGAAACATTTCTTATTTTATTTTCAATGTTGAAAACAGTTGTGCACCTTAATATGTTTGTGGAAACGTGATACATTTTTCTCAGAATTCTTTGATGAATATAAAGCTCAAAATAACAGCCTTTATTTAAAACCGTAATCTTTTGTAATATTATAAATGTCTTTATGATCACTTTTGATAAATTTAATGTATCCTTGCTGAATTAAATTATTTCTTTAACATATTTTAAAAGGTAGTGTAATTCATTATTGAACACTGGTGTCTTTTATCACAATGCAACAACAGCAGATTGAACACTGCAGATCTGAAAGATTACATTTTCAGTGTCCTTTCCAGTGACTACAACACATCTATTGGAGGAGATGTTACTTGCCCCTTTCTTTTCAGCTTGACTGCTCTTTGCTTTTGGTAACAAAACATTTCGCGCCACCTCGCACGGCCTCTGCCTGTGGCCTGACACTGATGAAATGGGTTATTGGGCATTTGCCACGCCACACCATTTGTACACATAGCCCGGGGCAGGATATGATCAGAGGGCCTCCGTCAGATGCCCTCCAATAGACCTGGACTGTTTTATTACTCCCGAGAAGCCGGCTGTCGGGAGGAGATAATCTTAGCAGGAGAGGGCTGGCTTCCAAATCCTGGAAACAGCTTGACTTTGAATGCCTGGCTGCTCTGTCAAATGAAGTCTTGGACAAACACGGCTGCTCGTCATATTAATGCGTCCGGGACCGGAGTGATTTAATGTGTAAGTCGGAGGATTGAAAGTCAGAGCATAGGAACCATCTGAAAGTAGGAGGGACACAATTGTAACAGAACTTAACAGCTTGGCCTATGAATATTCATTATTTAGTCATATAATGAATATTCAACAGTAGTCCCAGTACTGGTTTTACCCAGCATTTGCTTGATCTTAAAATGGTTTTGTATATGTGTCCAACTACAATTTTTTCATTTGTACTGTCGCCAAGCAAAACAAAAGTCTTAAAACATAATGATTTTCTAATAAAAGTGTCATAATTAAAAGTGTCCTCCCATTTAATGGTTGCTACACCTCCTAATAAAGGTCATTATCATTTTAAAAGTTTTACTAGTGTGAAACCCATAATGCAAAATGGAGTAATTTTCAGTTTAGTTTTGTTCATTTTGATGGTGCTAAAATTAACCAGTCCCTCCAGGATTTTGCGACTGCAAGAACAAATTGAATTCCACCAACTGATGCATTATTTGCAATTTAAGACAATAGTTGCTCAAACAACTATACAACAATAGAGAATAATATAACTGGTAAAATGTCAAAACATTAAATAACTATTTAAAACGTTTAAAAAATACAGTATGCAATCAGTGACAGTAGTATGCAGGCATCTGTGTCTAACACAATTCTGTATTTTCATTTAGGCAGAATCATGAATAGATCTATACTGGTGAGACCAATGCCTTGTGCAAATTAACACACACACAAAAAATAAATCCAGCAAATATCATATCACCTCAATTTTTGAAAGAAGTCAGCAAATTGAGTCATTTTGATCTGTAAAAATCAGTCATAAGTCATAACTGATTTTAGTAAACTAAACTTAATTGAATATGTTTATCCAATTGATTTGTCCAATGTATTTGAATTGACAAAATTAATAAAAGTCCTTAATAAAATAAAATAAAAGTTTAATAAAAAATAAAATAAAAGATCTTTTGAAAGAAATTAATTAATACATTTTCTTTAATTCATTTTTTTTCCATAAAGTTTCAGTAATAGTTTTAGGGTCATTGTACACAGTGGAGGGAGGAGGGTCCATCTGTGCTATTGTTTAATTATGCAATATTGAGCATTGAGTGCTTTTGCAACCCCAGGCTGAAAGTCACCCTGTTCAGTGTTGAGAACAGAACCAACCCCAAAATTAAAAATAGGGCCTCTTTGAGAATAGATGAATTGAATTTTGACCAATGTAAAAATGTGGCTGCGTATTCAAGTAGTAATTTAAACATCTTTAGTTTTAGTCTGTTTCATTCCTTATGACCCATACGACATATCAAAAACTGAAAATAATAACATCAAAGATGAGGTTACAATTTGTTTCAAATGCATAACACCACATCATACTGCAGGACATGCGCAAAATGAAATGTGCTATGAATACAGAACTGCTGCCATATTTAGCTGTAAATTTTAACTACCATCCCACCGGCATCACCGGCGTGTTTATGATTCAGCAGCACAGACTCCATCAGCTCGTGTCAGATGGCCTGCACAGGGCCAATTTTGAGATGTTTATGGCATAATTTTTTTTTTTTATATATATTCAATAGTTTTGTTTGAGCCCATTTAGATCAACTAAATGAGACTTTTCATGAAGACAGCAGCTGCAGACTCTCATTTGAAGCTTTATTTTAGATAACCGTATAAAAGTTTGGTAATACACCAAATCAGCGTATTAGAATGATTTCAGAAGGATCATGTGACACTAAAGACTGGAGTAATGATGTTGAAAATTCATCTTTGACATCACGGGACTAAATTATCATTTCAAAGATATATGAATAGAACTTTAAAAGCAACGTAGAGAGGGGTGTGTTTTATTGGGTTGATTTCAAATAACAATATTCAGCAAGGACTTTGAGAAATAACATACTGCACCTTTAAGGACCCGTGAAAACCATGTTTGACCAATTTAATGCTTCCGTGCTGAGTAAATGTATACTTTTTTTTTATTATACTGACCCCACAATTTTGAACAGTAGCATCAATAGTACATATTTTTCACTTTGCATTAGACCTTGTGCGCCAGAGAAACATGCACGCAGCCATCTTTAGAATTTTGTCTTTGAACTTCCTTATTTGCAATAGCTTTGTATATTTCTATGGCATCGCTGTCGAAGAATAATTAGCTGGTGAAGTGGATTTACTTACTTAGAGTTACTGAAAGTTATCATGAACATTGTACTGTTTAAAGCAGATGTCTTAACAAATGTCAGCAGACCGGGAAGATTTTAAAACGAGCAGTTAATTCATAAATACGCAAGATCGCTGTGGAAATACAAACAGGAAGGGGCTATAAAAATGGGGCGTGGGTCTCTTTTATAAACTTTCAAGCATTTGAAGTGCCATTCTTGTCATCAGTGGAGTGTTTGGTGATGGTGGCCACATGTGGGAAGGCTTACCTCTGGGTCCATGTGAATGAAGCTGTGAGAGCCCCTCATGGCAAAGGTGGATCTGCGTACCACCCTGCTGTGATGGAAATGGTAATGGTGCTCCAGTCCTCCGATCTACAGAACAAACAACCATGAAAACCAGCAAGAGAATTGGGTGAACAGAACAGTCACACATTTGAGAAAGGCATGAAATGAACTTTTATCAGAGACAGCTTTGGTGGACAGAAATTGCATCTTGGCAGGGGCAAGCAAAAAAAAAAACAAGAGATCAATATTAGCACATACAGCACAGACTCTTTTCACTATAAAAAAGTTCTTGCACATAGATTGCTACGCCAGCCTCACAAAAAGCCAAAGAGAATCTCAGTAAAATGGACATATGGCACACAGTTGGTGTTGCAGAAGGCGGAATCTAGTTGGCACTTCTGAGTCAATGCTTTATGGTGTTTTTTGTGCATTTTCCACATAGCTGATTGTATGGAAAATATAGATGGATGAAGATTATTTAAAAAATAAAGTTTTGTCACACAGTTTTGATAGATACATAAGGCTGTGTGAAATAATTAAATAATTTTCTTTTGCAGATAGATTTTTTAAAAATACTTTACATGATTTTTCAGCAATGCAAATGTTGTTATTGTAAATAAATGTTTTCTTCTGTAACAACTGAGAATGTGTAATATTATATATGCCTTTGTCAAAAATGTGGGGAAGAATCCATTCACATATCTGTCTGTAAATAAACTCCATGTTCTTTGTTCACTCATATTGATTCTCCTTGCTGTCAGTACACACTGAGCAGAATTGAGATGTATGCAAAAGCATTAGGTGACAAAGAGGTCTTAAAATAACCTTGAAAGACAACTTTGTCTGTGCTTTCAACAAAGTAATAAAAGAGATCTGCCACTGTGATGAGACAATGAGCAACCAATCCTATCAATTCAAAGCTTCACAGACCTCAGAGAAGAACATCTTGAAGCCCTGAGATTAGCAACCTCACAGAGACTAAATTCAAGGCATACTAGTAGCGTAGTAGACAGCGTTCATTTGAACAGACACCACCTCCAGATGTCCTAAGGCGGTCGACTGAATAACGTGTTCAAACAATGATTTCTCAAGTAAGATTTTTCAAGTTCTTACAATGTAAACATGTTTAATAATAGTTTATAAGGGGTAATTCTTTACAATGCAAGAATGCACACTGAGCAAGTAAAACCCAGAGACTTGTGCAGCATTTAGAAATTCTAGTGGCTTTTTGATACTTAAAATTTTTAAAGGTGTAATACCACATATAAAATGATTTCACAACCTGAAGCATATCACTGCAATTTATGCTTTGAGGTATTACACATGTGACAAGTCTAGACTATTAAACCACAACAACAAAAAAGGTTGAAGTTTTACAGAAAGGAAGAGTGGGTGGTCTAATTCAGTGGATAATGATGATGTGATCCAGACGAATTAGAAGTGGGAATACTCAAGTTGAAATTTTCCACTTCCAACCTCACTCTGAATTCTCCCACCTCCTCTTGAAAATAACTTATGGAACTTGATTATGATTTCACTTTTCTAACTTTATGTTGCTGTTTGAGCATAAACAGCATCTGCAAAGTTACGACGCTCAAAGTTTAGAGCAAAGGCAGATATTTTATTTTACAGAAATCACTTTTTAAGGAATACAACAAACGGCCTGCCCTTACACGCAAAGGCAGTGTTGAGAAGAGGAAGAGTTGTTGTAGTAGAGCACATTTGTGAGTCTGCTTAAGCTGTCGCATCCATCTTTTCACATTTATTGCAATACAGTACGTAACACAAATGCAATATCATATCACTCTGTAGGCATCTTATAACAGTTCCCACATGACACGAGCAATTTATAGATTATCATGAAAGAATATGCCAATCAATGACTTGAAGATAGTTAACTCCACATCAGCTACATAAATTCATCAACTAACCATTCAGAAACGTCCTGTTGCATTCTACATGTTGTCACTTCTTCTTGAGTATCTCCATCAATGTCTGACTTCGGTTTGAACATAAAAGGCAGAACAGTTTCTGACATTTTAGTGCATGTCTGCAAGCTGCTAACACACAAGCTTTTGAAGCTCCGCCCTCTATGCCGGGAGCATCAGCTCATTTGCATTTAAAGGGACACACACACAAAACAACGTGTTTTTGCTCAACCTCAAAAAGGGACAATTTTAACATGCTATAAAAATTATCTGTGTGGTATTTTTGAGCTAAAACTTCAAATACACACTCTGGGGACATCAGAGACTTATTTTACTTGTTGTAAAAAGAGGCATTATACCAACCATTAAAAATTTGATCAAATTCTGCTTCTCATTAGGCGCATTTCCATTACAGATTTGCGCAAAACTTTTGCAATTTTTTCTAAATGTCGACAAAAAACTATTACGAAATGACGGCGTTTCCATTAACCGATGTTATGCGACTAAAACTTCATTTTTTCCTCTCGCGATAAGTAAAGTCATTCCAAAAATCATGGCAACGGACTTTGGTAGGTTTATGTACTAGGCTATATCCCACAATCCCAGCCACTGCACTGGCCATTCTTATTAATCAAAGGAGACGTATGTGTGTTATCCAATCATTAATGATAAGGAAAGACCCTTATACTTGAGCGGCACATATGAGGTGTTTCTGTGTGTTTCTCAGTTATTTCTGCATCGAGGTCTTTGATTGTGGCATTTATTTGAGGTTTAGAATCCAGTATTCCTGTAATTATTTTGTCTTTTATGAATTTAATAAAGAACTCTGTCTCGTATTCTGTCCAAACATACCGCGTCATCTACATCAGGTGACCTGTAAATGCGCAAAAACTGTTTCCATTGCAGTTTTGCGAAATATTTATTTTTCGAATTGCTTGAAAAACTACCTCATGCGAGCGTAAAAACTTTTTGCGATAAATGTGAGTTTTTGCGAAAATTACCATTAAGCGTATTTTCAATTCGCAATTTCAATTTGCGCAATTTGAAGGGTAATGGAAACGCGGCTATTGATTGGCTGATCAATTTGCTCCCACTATGTAAAAAAAAATTTAAGTAGGAGGAGGGAACTGTCACACACGTTAGCAAAATGGCTGAAAGACTTGATCAAAGATAGGTTTCGCAGTGGTGAAAAAAAGCTATGCAAACGATAGAATGCAAATAAAGGCTATAATTGTGCAAGATAGCAACATGAACAATGACCTGAAGCCAAAGGCTGCATTCTGTCAAACTCTACAGTATTTCGGTGCAAATTCATGTTGCACCTGCCTAATTTCTACCAAGTGACACATGGACAGTTTGCTTGTTCTCCTTGTGCTTTAAAACACATGACTAAAACTATGCAAAACTATCTAGTTATATTAAATACAGGATCATGTGCATAATTTGGGCCAATCAATGTTTGATATGTGTGGTAATTTATTAGCTGCCACACCAATCAAAAATCATCATAATACTAAAGTACATTTAAATTTTTCTATTCAGCCAATGTCAATGTAATTTACATATTATGCAATTTATGGTAATATTAATACATTTCAATGTTTACTTAAGTTTAGCTTTTGTACTATAAACTATTAGTTGTTTTGGGTCCCTTCTTGATATTTTATTAAAACCATGGTCATGAAGTAAATCCAGCTGCTTGCACATTAACCCCGAGACATTTTAAACCATATGTTAAGCCTGAGATATCTCGCTCCATGTTTCTTACTGTCCACACTGAGTTAATCATTCCTGCATATTAAGGTTTCGAGATTTCTTGGAAAACGTTATCGAGGTTGTTTGGGCAACAGCAGCCCGCTCCGGTAGTCTTGAAAAACACCAAAATTGACTCTTTATCACTCGAATTAACACGTTTAACGTCACTGTTCGACATTTTTACTGGCGTCCTTTTACTCGCTTGAACCAAACAATCGCGTTAAAGTTTCTGCTACTGTACATAATAATATTTAATTAGATAAGTCACTGCGTTGTTTACATTTAGGCACTACCATTTTTCGCTGCCTACCAGTTTTAGAATTACAACTGCGGATCGATGCGAGCAGGTTAAAAATACCTAGGCTAAAAGTAGAGTGACAGCCCTGAGCAAATTGTGTTTCAGTGCGTAATTGTTTGCGTAATTTACGCATGACCTAACTTGTTAGTTTTTGATAATGCTCGCATACCAATGATACTGTATTCTCATGGACTTTCAACTGATTTAAATGAGTTTCCCATCATATATGCACGAAACAAATACAAAAATATCCTTACCTGACCCAAGTTAGTAAAGCCATATTTTGAGGCGAGTTTATCAGCGTCTACTGGTCCTCCGGGGATCCGAACAGCCCAGTGATTGGTGTAAACGCGAGAAAGCGACGCTTCCCGAAGCCAAAAAGTTGTCAAAACAAAACCAAGCAACAAACGCATATTGCTCGTCGATAGTCCAGTCTGGTAACTTTGCGGTAAATGATTCACGCACACTCGCCAAAAAACGAGCATCAAACCTTTAGTCCTGGCACGCGATGCATCCAAAACATCCTTGAGTTACTCCTGCATTATTTCCCCCAATTCAAAACACTGCACCCCTTCCTATCGCTTCATTTTGGGAGCTCGAGTTCAATAAACCTGAAATTTTTGGTCCTGTTTCACGACAGATGGCACGCCAGCCAATATAAGTCTTGTCATACAAGCCTATGGCAGAATGAGTGCGCGCGCTATTATTGAGGTTAGCAGCACGCGCTTATGGCTAGAGCTTGCATGCGCAAGCATGTGTCATATATACGCCAATAAAAGGCGTTTTTTATCCAGACAAGTAGCGTGCAAGTAACTGAGATATGCAGATGCATAGCTCACAGGTAATTCACTTTTGAACGAGTCTTGCAGTGTGGTGGTGATGATCCCTAATGATGACTAACCAGAAGTACAAGTATTTCTAACTGTTTAGGGGGAATCTCAGCTCATGACACCTGTCAAGACCGTGTCCGTCTTATATTTCAGCCCAATAAAAGTGTGTGTGTGTGTGTGTGTGTGCGCGCGTGCATGTGACAGCCATAAAGGAAAGGAAATGATAAATGCATTCAGTCACTGCAATCACACTGAGGGTGTTTGGAAAGACAGGAGGAATGCTTTGAATCTAGAGGTGTTTGAAGAGCTCAATCATCACTTTTCTGTTGTCAATATGTGGAACTAATCTAAATGGAGCAAACTGCAACCAAATTGATTTAGAATTACAGTGGGAGTCCAAAAGACCACACAAAAAATCTTGGATTTTTGTCACCTGAGAATAAAAGTTCTGTTTGTTAGCCATCAGCTTGACAAAATCACTTGAGTAATTAAAGCAAAAGAAGATTAACCAAACACTAACTAAACTTCAAAAACAACAGAAGCATTTTCACTGGTGTTCTCAGACTTTTTGGTCCCACTGTAAATCATTTGAATGATGGCTGCAGTTTTAATGTCCATGCAAAAGGTTTGTCTGTTACATCCTTCTTTGTTTTCTTTGGTTTATTAACTCAAGCTGCACAACAGCACTGATACAAAGTGAATTCACAGCTAAGTTGTTTCAAAAACGGTGATATAATTCTCTTTTTCTACTCCTATCTCTACCATCTGTGCCTTCCCTGCTGAGATAGAAAAAAAAAGGCCAGACGCCCTCCATTTCCCACTTGTAAATGATCAGAATATCTCTGTTTATGAAAAGCAAAATCATCTAGTCTAAATTTAGACACCATTCCTCAGATCCTGATTTCTTTTTTTACATTTTACTAAACATGGAGAGGCGGTATTAACATTCAATTGCATGGTATCTTACGTCCAGAAGCCATTGCCACATATAGTGGGACATCCGTATATCACCATATGTTGTTGCACTAACCTGGTGACACATGCCGATGTCTGCCGGAGCTTTATGTAGATGGTCCATTTGTTAAATATGTGTCTTGTGGCCCATTGTATATATTTATATTTCTTATTACAAGTTGTTTTTTTAATCATTTTATTACAATGTATTTAAATGCATATTGAAAATACACTGTTGTTTTGATAACTCAACATATTTTGTTTTTCCTATTTGCATATGGATTGACAGTTGTGTCATTTGGAATTATAAAATATATTTAGATTGATGACCACTAAAAAGTGAAACGCTCTAATTAAAGTGGTACCAACCATCAGGGGTATGTACCGCCACAATTGGACAGTGACTAATCGGGTAATTCATATAATTGTAAACTAGCATGAGAGAAAATGTCACAAATGCCATAAATCATAAGTTACACCTGCCATTCTGAAATGAATTATGAAAACTGGCACTAACTGGCTTTTGTGAGAAGATGCCATATGCCACTTAATGTTAATAACGCTACTGGAGACGTGCAACCATAATGATAGCCAAATAAGCCAAACATTGGGTCTTTCTGGTCTATATGACTGTGGGTCCTCCTTCAATTTAAGTCTAAGGGATTTTTTTTTTGCCCATTTTATCATTAACCAGGCAACATTCTCCGATGGGTCTGATTGCTTAGAAAAGTAATAGCACACTTCTCCTTAACAAGCTGCAAGATTTGAAGTGACACAAACTATGCAGGATGAGTTAGACTACTCTCTTATAGAGATGCTCACCTCAGCAAACCTCACTAATAAAACAATAGACGACCTGAAATGAGATTCTGATAAGTAGCCGGAGAGCATTTTAAAGGAATATAAGCTTCTATAGTGCTCGGCTCTATATTCTTAGCTGTCTTTAAACCTCATAACCTCAGAAGACGTTTATAGGATAACAGCGGCGTGCAATCCTCATTGAAATATTATTGAGCATTATCTGCGCTGAAAGCTGTACTTTAAAGGAAAACATTTCACAGTCTGGATTTATTTCATGAGTATTATGCATGCCTGATCAGCTTCTTTCTTCGTTTGGCCTCCCTGAAAATAGAAGTCCAAGTTTCTCTTGAAAAATGGCGTTGTGTCGCGAGCGGTTCACAGTGTGAGGCGGTCTGTAGTGAGTAAAAAAAAAAAAAAGTCTTTATTGTCATCTATATTCCATGAAGAACCTTTAACATCCATGGAACCAGAGCCGATCCTGACCTCCCTGGGGCCCTAAGCAAAATTCTGTTGAGGGGACCTCCTACCTGACCCATGAGCCATGTAAACCATTTGCCATTGCCTCACTCCTTCACCCCAGTGCTCCCACTACAATCCTCCCGCCTTTAAATAGTACTAATGAAAATGTAATTCCTGATATCAGAAATAGACATTGTTACTAGAAAAAGTACATTCTTAATATCAAGAATTCACATTTTAAACAGTACAAATTTAATTATTGATATCAAAAATGCATCCTGTGAATGAATAAAAGCTAAAATGGCATGCCATAGCATGTCACTGTGTTTTAAATGATAAAAGCAATACTTGATACTTGATGGTTATTATTTACTGAGGTTATTATTTACAATAAATAAATACTTATTAGAATAATAAAAAAATATTTATTGACCAGTATGTCCAGTCAATCAATATTTTAAATGCAATATAGCCTATAAATCAATAGACAATGTCAATACATTGCTTTCCATCTTGCTTTATTGCAGAGTTACTAAACTGACTTGGAGACTAGATAATCATTGTCTTGTTTTAAATGTATGTGCGCCTGAGGAGTGCCATCACGCCCATATTGTTTGTACTGGTCCCCACAGATGTTTCTGCTGGAAAGTGCGCGTTTCATTTCGTGCACGCGCATGAACACATGTTAACGCGCGACGCGGTTATCCTTTCCGTATTTGTCAGGCACAAAGTCACAGAACACAGCCCTGGAAGTGACAGGCAAGCAAGACAAAGAAAGACCAAACGATGCACTGCCCAGCTGGGTTAGACAGACAGACAGACTAGAGAGAGATGCACATAAACTTAAAGGGTTAGTTCACCCAAAAATGAAAATGATGTCAGTAATTACTCACCCTCATGTTGTTTCAACCCCGTAAGACTCTCGTTCATCTTCGGAACGCAAATTAAGATATTTTTGATTAAATCTGAGAGCTGCCTCACTCCTTCATAGGCTGCATGGTGATTGTATCTGCCAGCCCAGTAAAGACATTGTTAAAATAGTCCAAGTGACTACAGTGCCTCAACTTTAAAGGCACAATATGTAACTTTTTTGCTTTAAAAATAGCAAAAATCACTATATCTATGTTATATTTTTTTAGTTGTGTACTTACATTATCTTGACTGTTTCCAACAACTTTCAAACCAGGAGAAATTTGTAATTTAATTCGAAGACACGTCCCGTTTCTTTATTTCCGTTTTGTCGCCGTCAATGGCGTCATATCCGCGTTGTCCCTGGTTTCCGCTCGTACTGCCATAGCAACCAGAGCTATAAACCAGAGCCAGCCCTCTGATAGTAACGTAACCAAAGCGACTGACGCGGACAACTGTGTAGTTCGCAATGTCTATTAGCACGCTGTTGTTGTTTCATTCAAACATTATGGACCATGACAAGCAGACTTTGGATTAAAAAAGGAGAACTAAAACGAGAATCAATATCAGTGCGGTGTTTTCGAGATGCCTAGAGCTCCCATAGACAGTATATAAACGAGAGCTCCACGTCCGAGACTTCGACCGCTCCTACATGTAAGTTACTTTATTAAACAGGTGAGCACATTTACATAAAACTAACCAATGTTATATAGTTCAACAATGATAAAATGTTAGAATATGATCTGTATGTTATTCTAATGTTGATCTAGCTTACTGTTAGTCTCATACAGACAAACTAACACATACATTTCAACACATTCAAATGCAGTTTAGTGTGATAGTGTAATGTTAGACCAAGTGAAACTGCGCTGCGTTACCTCACAAGTTTAATTTGTCTAGTAAACTGACCTGTGAGTTGTAATTCTGCACTTGCGTGCAGTTCGGTAGAATGAAATGTCCTTATTCCTTCCCGAACTGCTTCATATCACAGTCATGATAAAAGCATCGATGTATTTACTCATCCATAAACATTATTAGATCGGTCGGCTTGACGTTGACAACAAGATCCATAATTCTTACCAAATGTTGCGTCATCAAATTCAAAAACTACGCCTTTGTTATTGTAAAGAGGTTAGCAACCCCTAGAGACGAAAAATTCCATACTGTTTATCAAGCAACGAGAATATTTTTTTGTGTGCAAAAAAAAATAAATAAAAAAAATAACTACTTTATTCAACTATTCATTTTCTTCTGTGTGGGCCTCTGAGTGAGTTCACGTCGTAGTGTAACAGCGCAGCGCTTCTGGGTTGTAGGTCAGAACGTAGGCTCACTATTGGCTAGCATCAAACACATGACCAGCGTCGGCCAATAGTGAGCCTAGTTATAGGTTAATAGGCTACTACATGCATTAGGCTACACTTACGAATAACAGTAAAATGCTCCAAATATTTTTTTTTCTTACACTTGAAAGGCGATTTACACCTTTACAAATCTTCTCTTGCACATGCAAATTTTATTTAGGCTAGGCTTGCAATCTTATGTTAACACTTACTGTAAATAACACTTACACAAATCTTACCCTGCCCATAAGATTCTTTATGGCATCATATTACCTTCATAACTTCCGCTTAATTGATTGACCTGCTTTGACACGAGGGGGAGGCGGGGCCTTGAGTAATTTGCGGGGCCCTACGCAACTTAAGTGCGTTTAGGCACTGCATGGAACCTTTTCATTGCACAAAAAGTTATTTATAGTTCAACGAGGTTATGGGGAGTGTACATGACACCATTTTCATTTAAAAACAGAAAACTTCTTATGCGTTTTGGCGGTTCATTTACATTACGAGGCATTATGGGGGCCTGAAAACGCAAACATTTGAAATGGGTTTCACTATAGCGGTTGTGGCTTTTAGCTTTTGCGCGCCCGCCTCTCACGCCAGAGACTCCAGTTCGAATCCCGCTACGAGAGGGTCAAGTACGACCGGTTACACTTGCACATGTATATTACGTGTTCAGTCTTTCTTTACAAAGTGACATCTCCAACTACTAGCCTGGCATGCATAATAGTAATTTTCCCTTATCCGTGTGAATGGGGATCGACCGTTTTGACAATGTTGTCCTCTACACGAAACACACTAAGGTAGGCCTACATCGTTGTCATATAAACGTACCCTAAGATTAGGGGTGGGAATACACCGGTAGGTTAAAGCAAAAATAACTATATTGTGTTATATACTGTTATTGTGAAATAAAATTACTCTAGATTACTAAGATTTTGCTCATATCACCCACCCCTATCTTAGATTATTAAAAGTTATGTAGGCCTACATTAAGGAAAAAAAAAGGTCTTTTAAGAATTTTTCACTGAAAGGTTTTAACCTTTATTTTTAAGACTGTGGCCCTGACAGAGTCAAGCTCTTTTTATTTTTCAAGCCGATCATTTGGCAGAGAGTGAAATATCGCCAAGGCTTTTAGCGGCGGCACTGAGCATGGTATTACTTGCTCATCCTGAGCAATGAAGGGGAATAATTGAGCATTGTGTCATTAGAAGCGTAGGCCTACTGTCGTGTTCATTCTTAAAGTCAAACTTTATCTCAAAAGGAAAGCACTGTGCTGTCACCTTTACCCAGATGTCCTTTGTGATCTGAAATAGGGCTGATATGATATTTCATTTACAGTTATTCATTCAGCAGACACTTTTATCCTTAAAAATGAGGAAAACATAAGCGATTCATCCTAAGGTAGCTGTATAGCTATAGGCTATACGAGAAATGCTGCAATACAAAGTATTGTACATTATACATGTTTATAGACTGATTATAATTTTCTCACTTACTCTACCATCTTGAATAGTTGTTTACTGAGCATGTTACAATACATTTTGGGATTATGCATTATAATTATGCATTGTTCTTGGCAAAGAATACATAATATGCTGCATTTGAATTTGGCCAAATGAGATGTCATACACACACACAAAAAAGAAACGCTCTCCCACTTTTAACTTCCTTTTTTTCCAGCAAATTTCTTATTATGTTTAAACATTTGTATGAACATAAAAAGACTGAGAAATAAACTGAACAAATTTCACAGACATTTGATGAACAAAAATGGAATAATGAGTCAGTGAATAAAGTGGGTCATTATCAAAAGTAGCAGTCAGCATTTGGTGTGTACTATACATATACCCGTTGATACTAGGGCTGGGCGATATGGAGCAAAAAATATATCTCGATATATTTTGCTATATCTCGATATACGATATATATCTCGATATCTTTACAGGAAAAATAACCCCCCAAAAACTACTGCAAAAACAAATATGCCAAATACCACAGTCTTTTTTTTATTGACGTGCAAATAGGTAGGCTGTTCATGTAGGAACAAAGTGCTTCTGCAACATTTAAAAAAAAAAAATCCCTGTATACAAAAATAATAATTTAACTGTAAAATAAAGGAAGAAATAATACATATTGCACTATTTTTAATAAACCTGTATAGAAATATCATTACTAATATATGCCATATATGCTGCACAACTGTAGAGTAAAACATTAATAAAAAAAAAAGTGATAAAAATGCATCTAAAAATTGACATGATTGTCACAAAATCACACTGTCTGGGGCCTCTGGGGAACTCAGAACAACTGCTAGCATAAAGTTTAAGGTAAAAATAACTGCCATTAAATTACAGTATCTTACTACTATACAATTAGATAAACTGTTCATTCATTACATCACTTTACCTCTGTCTTTATCCACCTTTATCCTCTTCTCTTCTTTTTGGCACTGTATAGCAGAATAGGTAACTTAGGCTAATGCTAATTTATAATGTGTCATGTAAATTCAGCCATCCGTCACAATCAGGAAACTTTCACCGTTTCTAGACCTTGCGCGAGCTGCCAGGCCCGTTTCTACAGGGGAGCATGTTAAGTGTGAGTGCGCCCTCAAACAAAAGCAATGCGGCGAGAGGCGACGCTACACAAAAAATTACCAACAACAACTGATCGCGCGCGCGCTGTTTCTGACGCACTTCAAGCACTCGCTGGGCGGGGAAAAATGTATGTGCCTGACCGGACTCGGGGCACTTGGTTGAATGAGACAACAACACGCGAGGGCAGGGGGAACAAAAGCAAGGAGGCGGAGGAGGGCGGGGGCGAGCGCGAGCACAGCACAGAGAAGGCAAACAAGCAAATTGCCGAAATCAGAATTAAATATAAACAATATATCGATATATACGATATGTCAAAATCCATATCGAGTTTAAAAAATATCTCGATATATCGTAAATATCGAGATATCGCCCACCCCTAGTTGATACTATACAGAGCATTGCATCCTCATTGACTGCACCTGATTTACCAGTTCTTGCTGTGAGATGTTACTCCACTCTTCCACCAAGACACTTGCAAGTTCTCAAACATGTCTGGGGGGACATGGTTACACATGGTTTGGCAATGCAAAGACGATTAGCTTTCCTTCCTGTTTTCCAACCGTCTTAAGCATCCTACAATACAGATATTGCATTTTATTGCTCCGGCCACATCTGCAGTCCTCATTCCTCTCTGCAGCAGGACTATGGCATGTTCACACAGGTGATCAGGGACCCTGACCATCTTTCTTCTGGTGTTTTTCAGCAGTAGGAAGATCTCTTTAGTGTCCTAAGATATTGTAGCGGTGATCTAATTGTCTACTGTTTGTAAACTGTTAGTGTTGTAAGGATTGTTCCACAGGTGTATGTGCAAATATTGTTCATGTTTCACTGGACAAACATGAAAAATATTGTTTAAACACTTCCGAATAAAGATCTGTAAAAAATATCTTTAATATCCTGAAAAAGGGATTTTTGTTGTTGTTGTTGTTGTTGTTGTTGTTGTTGTTGTTGTTGCTGAGTTTATATGGCAGCATATTGTCTACCTTTTGGAAAAGCCTTTGCATCTGGATCAGATAGGCTACCTTAAAATGCTTATATGCTTATTAGGTTTTGAAACAGGATGGCTCATTTTCTAAGCTAAAGGCATAAAATATTACCAGAATAACTTCTATAGTCACCATATGTTATGTGGAAAGAGACAGCGATTTTGGGATTCTCCATTTTTCTGACTTTGTGCTTCTGGTCCATATTGTATGGTGCAACTTAAATGCAAGCACATCTTAATCCTGTATCATTTCCAAATCGGTTTAAAATCCAAATGGGGTGGTTGCATAATGTTTTCTTGCTGCCCACAGAGCAGATTTTGGCAGGTAGAGTTGGCTTGTGCGTCGCTCCGGAGAGCTCGGCCAGCTGAATTTCTCATGATTCCTTCAGTGCTGGCAGGTATGTCAGTGTTAGAGGTTAACAGGTGGATATGTCAATCTGTCACTAACATGTTTATCATATTGCTCTTTGCACAGTTGGACATTTTTCTGCATAAAGCTGCTTCTGTATGTGGCCATCACAGCTTTGCATGGCCACTTTTTATTTTGGCATTATAAGATTAAAAACTAGATCTAATTTAAGTAAACTGGATTTCTCTGTGGTTTGACTACATGAAGACATCTGTTATGTCATATCTTACAACATCTCACATCTGTTGTTGAACATCTTGATGGAAAATAAGGCAGAAAATGTAATGACTTGACACCAAAGTATATACTTTCAGAAGGTCATTGAAAATATCCACTCAACTCATAACTAGTGATTCTCTTAGGTTAGTATATGTAAACAATGTTTGAAACTTATATTACTAACACTTGTTTATTGCCTCTTTAAGATTAATCACTTGTTGTATTCCTCATTTTTAAGTCCTTTTGGATAAAAGAATCTGCTAAATGGATAAATGTAAATGGTGCTATTAAAAGAAAAATATTAATTCACTTTTAAGGGAGTGAAAGAAAATCTCAAATTATTAAAACAAATAATGGAAAATGTATAAACAGTGTATATATATTATGTATCTAAAATATCATACATTAATAGAAAATAGTCAAATTAGTTAATATAAAATTAAAACAAAATAAACGTCATTGATTTATTGTGAAAGGATTGGAATAAGACTGATTACACATTTGTCTCTATATTCATTGCAATAAAAAAAATTCAGGAAATCAAATTGTGACTATGTGAGAATAATGCCACCTACTGTCTGAACTTCTTAATGAAAACCACTTTATATGATTAATATCATATACATTATTATGCTTCCAAAGCAGTGTGTATCATGTGTCTGTCACATACTTAATTGTAATAGCATTTTTGGCAAATATCCCAATGACTCAATGTCATAATTTAAATTCAGTCATGTAATCTCACAGATCTCTGTTTAAATCCACAGATGTCCCTTTAGACTTAGATAAGCATGATTCAATTTTCCCTAATTATAGTGGTATGTACATTGCTCTTTCCCTGAATCTGAGACATATTTTGTCTTGCTAAAAATCTGCAATGCACTGTAGAGCACTGTCATCAATTTTGTGAAATCCCAGCACAACCTTGAGGCTTTCTTGGCACAAACCTCCCATTTCATATAGATTGGTCCTAAATGAAGTTGCAGCGAGTTGACCATGCCGCCAGAGGGCTTTCCACAAGTTAATTAACTTCTGCAAACGAGGGGAAAATCCATAGGAAATGTCATGCAAGGTCAATCAGTGATTATAATGGACATGAGATTGGAAATGAAAGTCTCCAAATTTGTAAGATCCAAGTGGTTATGACAAGTGTTTGGTCCTCAGAGCAATCTAACGTGATGTGAAACAAGGCCCTGCCGCAGCAGGAGGTTTTTTTTTTCTTTTTCTGGAAGCCTTGGACCCTCTTTAAACTTATTTGTAGTTTGTCTGGGCAGCGGCACATACAAGTCTTCGGTAACAGAGAGTCTTTTGAGCAGTGCACGTAAGTGAAATCTGTTGGCCCTTGTGTTTGGGCCTGAGGCCAGAATAAATCAAGACACATATACTAATGGGTTCAAGCGACCTATCTAATTCTTACCATCATGATTTGGGGTTCAAACCACTTATGGTTTCAACAGTTTCAACACGGCCAAACTGGCCAAAGAATCAAACCCTTGATTTTTTTTTTTTGTTCACACCGTCCCAGAGCTCTGAACACATTACCTTGTAAAATATTTTCTGCATTTTCACATGCATATTATTGACTGATGTGTTCATTTATAACTAATGAATATTTGAAGGTCACTGATCTGAAGACCTGATATCATTTTCATATTAAAATGTTTCAGGAAGATTTGGAGACGCTCTGAAGGGAAGGTGGGATCTTGCTTTCAAAGCTAGATTGCTATTGCTAGCCTGTCCGAAATTGCCTAACAGTAACCTTAGTAGCCTACCCTATAAGGTCAGCTTTTTTTCCCATTTACTTTTTATCATTTCCATTGTTTTGTGAAGCATGTAACAGGTACTTCTGTTGTAATATGGAAGTTACTCTTGTACATGCTATTTGTTGATAATAAAGCAGTTTTAAAAAAAACGTTACGGTCAGCAAAATTTTACGGCAAAAAAGTCCATTGTCAACAGTGTAAAGATGTTGTATGAAGCACAGCTCACACAGAAGTCACTTTCAATCCCAAGCTGCTTTCTGTTGGTGAACACCGCGAATACGCGTGACCAACTTGAACACGAACAAAATCTATGTGGGAAACTTGTGGGATTTCAAGGTGCATTTTATCACTTCATGCACTCCAATTTCTCTGGGAGTCAAAAGTGTCGGGGCCATACGCACGTATACGTCCTATAGAGTGATGCAGGTATGATGTCACTTTGTAGGCCAATCGGCAGTTAGGATCACACTGGTTCCCTCGACAAAAACCCAATAGGATTTTTCCATAGGCTTTTGGATTATCGCAAAAAAAAAAGCTCTGTGATCAATAGTGGGTTATGATGCTTACACGTTTTGTCCATCAATACAATTTTCACTGATGAACACAACTTTTATTAAAGCTGCCGTCAGCAAAAAAATTTTGATCATATTCAGTGAAATTGACACTATAATCCGACAGAACAACATAAATAAAGTGGTTTTAGAAAAAAACCTGAGCTTCTAACTCCACCTGGAGCGTGTTATTTGTTTTGCAAGAATCCACCGCTCCCGGATCATCGGGTCCAATCAGCGCAGGGGGGTGTGAGATCTGACTGTCAATCACTGGTCGTGCACACGCCACAGATCCCCCTCCCTCGCGCACGTTACAATATCACATGCACACGACACGCCTGAAGTTCGCCTGAAGATTGTACGAAGCGTGATAGCGGAGAGAAAATCTACTAACAAGCTTCCAATTCCTCGGTTATTGCTATCTATGGATAGATTAGCCAGGGCAGCCTACCTCCGAGTCCATGGTGTTGATCGATGCTGAAGAGACGGACGCGTTCACAGAAAATCTGGTGCACACGCACTGACGAGCACGACCTCGATGGGAGGGTGCTCGCTGGTAGTGGGGGAGGGGCATGAGAGTTGTAAACATTCAAAACTTTGGCTAAGTCGACCCAATCTGCCAGACTTGCCGACTGCAGCTTTAATTTTGAAAGCCTACATGCAGTCGCCAGAAGTAAAAAGCTAAAGGTATAAACGAACTACACCACGCACGGTCCCACGACTTCAACGTCACCATCACTAAGCACTAAACTCTTTAAAGTCGACATGAAATCAAAATTGACCCTATTTACTTTGTTAGCATATTACTAGTCTTGTGGTGAACAATTCATCCGTGCAAGTTAATACACAGAAAAAAATTGTTTGCCGTGGCAATCTTTAATCAAAATCTGAAAAGTTACTTCCGGTCTGGAATGCCGTTCCTTTTCTGATGACGTCAGTTTGACGGCTTGGGTTGAAAACGCTTAACCACTCCCCTCAAACCGTCAGTCTGCTATGAGCAGAGATGGAGAGGAGGAGCACTAAAGTAAAACCCCGCCCCCTGTTCAATATTCCGTTTCGCTTGGAAATATGTCACAACACTGGAGAAAAGTCGTTTGCAACTTCTGGTTCACGGGGACTTTATGTTTTTACAAAAACAAAAAACATTTTCCCTGACTTCCCTTGACTTCGGGACGATGGACCCGGAAGTGCTAAAATGCGAACTCATTTCCGCGTTTTGGCCTACAAAGTGATGTCATACCTGCACCACTCTATAGCCTACTTACTTTTTGCCCAGGGTTGTTTGTGTAAAACTTCTAAGGATCAATATTTGTGTTTACGCACTTGTTTTTTTCCCCTCGAAAGTCCATAATCTATCCTCATAACTACACAAAAATACAGCAAGGTTTTTACTCTATACTTCTTGAAAATAAAGAACAGAGAATATGCATCAGTATGTTTTGCTTTTTTATGTTTTTAATTAATTTATGAAACCACTGTAAACTTTAACATTATTATTGTTATATTTCAATGCTATCACATTTTGTGCAGGCAATTAGCTTACTTCGTTGTAAAAGCCTGCACTACCTTTAATGCTGTCTTCACATGCTATCGAATTATTGTTAATACAAGTTTCCTAGGTAAAATTGCACATGAATGCCCTCTGATGTAGTATATTTACCACTGGGAAGATCGGAGATAATTTTGATACCCGAATTCCCGAGATGGGCGGGCCAAAAACTTTAAACATGGTGGAGGGGAGAACAATTGTGATAGGTAGGCCTATGCTTTGTTCGTTTTTTCCACAACAGATTGCCTTGTCTTGTCATTGCATATTTACATATATGGGATGTCTGCGAGGACTCTACAATAGGAAGTGATCACTATGTAATTTGTTGTAAAATCGTTATGGATGTTAGTGTAATTATGTAGATGGAAGTAGATGTCAGTGAAGTATGGGGTATGATCAGAAAAATGGGTGGTTTTAAAAGAAACTTTGGTCTGAGTAATGTGGAAAGAAAGAATGTAACAATAAAATATCAGAAGAAATGAAAATAAATGGTGAACAAAGTAGAGAGGTACGTCCAAGTATTATGATGGAGAAAAGGCCTTGTGACAATGTTGATGTTGAATTTTCATTACATGAATTAAAGACAGTTGCTGGAGGAGTTAAGCAAACATCTTCAGGAAAGGATGAGATGATGATTCAAAATGTATCTGATTTGTCCTTGAATGTAACGTACTATGTCTTTTTAATATGGGGCACAGCAAAACTTCCTTTTTTGTGGAAATACATTATCCCTGTCTTCTCGCCAGCCAATAACAAGCATAATGCATGCAAATAATAGACCTAATGGCATTAACATCAAATTTAAGTTAATGGTACGTGAGATTGTGTATTGATACATGTTAGAAAGGAAAGGGATTATTTTTCAAGAGTGGCTTCTGTACGCGGTACATTATTTGCTCCCATAAGAAAGGCTCAAGTTAATAAAGAGATGGTTGTAGGCATATTTTATGAGATTATTGAAAAAAAGCATATGACATGCTTTGGAAGGAGGGGCTGTTAATAAAGTTGGAACAATAAGGGATTGAAGGCAAAATATTGAACAAGATAAAAGGTTTTTTGATTGATATAACTGTTCAGGTAAGGGTTGGATCATCATATTCCAAGATATAAAATAGATAATGGTACTCCGCAAGGAAGTGTGTGCAGTCCAATATTGTTTTCCAAAATGTCAAAATAGATATAGGGAGATCTCTCTGTGCTGACGATGGAGCGATGTGGAGGAGGGGTCGTAATGTATCGTATTTGACACGATTCATACAAACAGCAGTTAAAATATGGGCCAACAAATGGAGTTTCCGACTATCAGTGATTAAAAGTCCCTGAAATAAAAGTGAAACTATACGGTCAGATTCCAGCGATTTAAAGTATTTAAGTAGCTAAATGTAATTATAACCTGTAATCTTTTCGGATACTTTGCTGAAGTATCAAAAACATTTTACTTTCAACTTTTACTTTCTTCTTGAATACATTTTTAAATAAGTATATGTTTACTCTTTACTCCAATACGATGAGAAATGCAATTACTTGTTACGTTTTTTGCATGGCACCTAACTTTTTCTGCAGCAGTTTATTGCTGCTACAAAAGAAGTGATATATCGCCATCTACTATATATAGCATATATTATATAGAAACAATATATATCCTTTTCAAGGATTGAAAAGTAGAATTTAAAAATCACATATTGCATAAGTAATTTTATTTTATTATAAAGTTTGCTCCACACTACAGCCCAGTTGGTGGCGTTAATACACTTTGATGATTCCTGTATGGTGTGGGATTAGGTTAGTTGTCATTCGAGCGAGAAATCTCGAACCTTCGATGAATCACAGCTGGTCACATGAGAACGCGATACTGTTCGTAATAAAACGAGAATCAACATTGGCTTGGATTTTCGAAGATGGCAAGAACTGAGATTTGAATTTTAAATGCGCCGCGGAGATGGCGTTTTTTTGTTAGGCTACTCAACAGGTGAGTCGGTATTTTATTAAACAGATAAACTGCCATTTAGCTCTCTAAAAGAGTAAATTATGAATTAACTAATTATGAATCATTATCTGTTGTGAATGGTCATTTTAGTGTCATTGTTGTGGAGCTGAGCAGGAATTTATTTTCAAGGAAGTTAGGCTACATCATCCTGTCTATTAATGGATATACAGTAACTTCAGCTAGTCATTTGAAGATCATTTCAATCTAAACCGGTTATATCTCCTGATTTAAGCCTAGTAGTGTTTTATGAGCTGTATGAATCCGAAATCGCCCCATATATCCTCAAATAGTGCGCTATTTAGTGGATGTTATTGAGTGCAGTGCACTCATTCAATCCCACATTGCACCGCAATAACGAGTGTACAACCGATGTACGCTCAACGGCTGTCCGAATTCGCTTACTAGTTTTCATTTACTCATTCAAGTGACCAGTATTAGTGGACAAACTTAGGGAATGGTGAATAATGGGTTTAGGGGGCGATTTCGGATTTCAGCCGCTCTTTTTTTGTTGTTATGAGAGAGAACCATATTCATCCACAGTCACGCGGAGCCGAAGCACAACCAAAACAATGTTCTTCCGCAAAATGTAGTTTTGTTTTTAAAGGTTACATAGATATTTACAAGTAGTATTTAATCTGCATAATATGAAAATGTTTCGCCCAACGTGGGGCTCGAACCCACGACCCTGAGATTAAGAGTCTCATGCTCTACCGACTGAGCTAGCCGGGCTGCTAAAACTTTGGGCGAACAGAGCTGCTTTCACTATTTGCTTAAGAAAAAGTAGATCCAGTGCGTAGTCTCGTATGGCGTATGTGAGATATAGCATCGCTCTCTGCCCAGTCACTGAGAAAGACATTTGCAAATCACAAGACGTCTGCTTCTCGGCAAAGCATAATCATCTGGATTCGTCTAATTACTTGTCATCTTTGAATCACGAGTTGTTTGTTGCTTCAGTTCATGTAAGTTAAGGCCATTACGAGGCAGCCGAATTTCCACAGCTAACACAGGTAACTTTTATTAAAGTTGACAGCAAAGCATTTACGCATTTTCTATGTAGTCATGTTAGATTACACACACTGTTAAGTATGTTAGAGTTTGCGTCTCGCAATTGTGACTTCTTTTGTCAGAATTGTGAGATATCAAGTCCAGTTCTTAGAAAAAACGACGAACCTTTTCCTCTCAGAATTGCGAGTTTGTATCTAACTATTCTGAGGAAAAAAGGTCAGAATTGCGAGATAAAAAGTCGCAATTACCTTTTTTTATTCACTGTCTGAAGCAAGCTTCTAGTTCAGTACTACGGCTCTGAGTACTACTATATGGCTGAAGAAGTAGCTATGGATCAATGGAATGAAAAACTAACAGGTTCGTTTTTCATAGGGGTCCAGCTTGTATATTGATGACTAGATTTTTTAAATGATCAAACCAGGACACAGGGTTGAATTATCCCTAGGGGTTTTGACCCACCCACACTTCATTGAAATAATGAAATTAAATATGAGTAGTTTCAAAAAGTTAGAACAATGGTTCTCAACCAAGGGGCCTTAACAAACTTCCAAGGGGTCATCAAGATGATTTAAATTATTTAAAATAAGACAAAATAAGCATTAAAATAAGCTAAAGCAACTAAAAATCTGTGTGTTTTAACTGGATTCCAAGAAACCTCAATCTCATTTCGTTGGGTTTTGTACTAAATCAAATACACATAAATTACAACAAATGTCTTGTGCATATACTAATAAAACAAACATACTAATTATAAGATAATTAAACACAGAATATAATAATAAAAATAGACGCTGCAGGTGTTGGATGCTGAAAGTAGAAGAGACATTTTTTTTCTTTGTGTTTGTTTTCAGAAAATGTCCCAATCAAAGTCACAAATGGCAGTGAGTGTCCAAACTGCAATGGTTTGCATCCACAGAGAATTGACCTTCGGATGCTGGCAACGTGCCTGTTCCCTGTCAGAAGAAATGGTATGATCTCTTTCAGGAGGTATGTGTAGGTGTCCAATCCTGCTCCTGGAGGGCCACTGTCCTACAGATTTCAGCTCCAACCCCAATGAAACACACCTGAACCAGCTAATCAAGGTCTTACTAAGCATACTAAACTTCCAGGCAGGTGTGTTGAGGCAAGTTGGAGCTAAACTCTGCAGGACAGTATCCCTTCAGGACCGAGTTTGGACACTGCCGAAGTAAGCAGATCCAGTTGTGAACAACTTGCTAGCTTAATCCAAAATGTGTGTTACTCCAAACTAGGAATTTGCCTATTATTTGTTCCATTGTCTATTAGTCTGCACTGCCATCTAGTGGTCATTATACAAAGCCATCATAAATGGTAGAACATGACAACATACAACATAAATTTAAGACAAATTTAATGTAGCAGTTTCTTAATAAAAATTATAATAGTATAATAGGACTACGGTCACATCTGTTGTAATAACACTTTCTGTTGTTGATTGTTTCTCATGCTTACATGCACATGAACTGCTTAGGTTTTGAGAAATGTGACATCTTTGTCTCTGTGGCGCAATCGGTTAGCGCGTTCGGCTGTTAACCGAAAGGTTGGTGGTTCGAGCCCACCCAGGGACGAAAGCAGTTTTTGAGTCAGAATGACTGCTGGAAATTGAAAAGCATAACCTAACCAAGTGTAGTTGTAATTAAACATGCCACCTTTTCTTTCTTTGAGACACCAGTTTTGACCCTTAGCTCAGTCAGTTTATACTCACGACATACAGTCGTGGTCAAAATTGATGGCACCCCTGATAAATATGACAAAAAATGGCTGTAAAAAATAAATCTGGATTGTTTATCCTTTTGATCTTTCATTCAAAAATTCAAGCATGTTTTGGAGAAAAACATTTATTTTATAATGTGATTCCCCCCCCCCAATTTCAATTCTTTTACTTCAATGAAAGGTGAGATTTTTGTGAATTTTTTTTTTAATGAAAGATCAAAAGGATAAACAATGCAGATTTTTTTTTTTACAGCCATTTTTTATCATATTTATCAGGGGTGCCATCAATTTTGACCACGACTGTATATCTTTCTGTAAAGGAAAAGTTACCTTATCAAGCCTATCCAAATGTACGTAGTACGTTTCTGTGTTTTCTCATTAAAATGGACTTCTGTTAATTTGACAGATATGGATGAGAGCTTTAATAAACATGATATTTAATATTTTAGTATCTATGTAGCAAGCTTATTATGAGACTTCTCTTGTTTTTACAATTCTAGTCCTTACAATACATTTGTCAGAGTGGCCATGTTTCAATGAGGATTTCATGAATGAAATGGATGTGTTCTGAGTTCAATAATGGCAGTAAATGCAATTTTATATGAAGTTCAATTAATTTGTAATCCTCTTTTGTAAGTTGCTTTGGATAAAAGCACCTTCTAAATGAATAAATGTAAATGAGCTCTTAGCGGAATGGGCTTATTAGGAACAAAAGGGTCAACGGAGCCGTGCCTAATAAGCCCATTTCACAAAAAAATAATATTTCTGGATAAGGATTACAGAGCATAAAATATATATTGGCTCAAGAAAATTCTTTAATATTTCCATTTAATGTGGTTATTTTTTGTTGTTATTCTGCTGCATTAGGCAGTGTTTGCTAGTTGCAGATACTCATCAAATCCAAATACAAACCACAGCTTCAAACAACAAATAAAATAAATCAGGTTATGTTATTTATTAATCTTATAATTTAAAAATACTTAAAAATTCCAGTCAAATTAAAATAATAAAGTTACTGATATGTAAGTTCTCTGTAAAACAAATAATTGATTTAGTACTTATTAATTTTTGTATTTACCTTTTTATTTTTATATTTAAATGAAAATATAATAATAAAGTAAGTGCGTTTATGATATTTATGTTTAGCAAAATGGAGAACGTCTAATGAGGGGAGAAGTGCCACTCAATAAACTTCCGGTTGCAGTTCCACTCTTGTTCCATATGAGGGCGCTCACATGACGAGTGCAGAATGAATGGAGGTCTATGGAGCTATACCACTCAAAATCCACTTTTCTTAGGATATATTTTTTTGTCTAGTAATTTGAATGTTGTTTTCGAAAGGGGATGCAAAGAAATTACACATTGCTTGGTGTTAGATTTTTTAGAGTCACTTATTTGCTTCAAAAATGTCAATGACGTCAGAATGCTGACGTCATTAGCAGAATGCTAGCGTGGCAACAACAACTCAACCTGTAATAAATCGAAAAGAAATAAGTACTCGTTCATTCAACTTTCGATCTATAACCCATGTTGAACTTTCATTTTGCACTCATGGCGAGCGCCCCCAGTGGGACTCTGATTGGAACTACAACCAATAGGACTTAATAGGGCGTTGGAGTGAACAGGCTTTCCGTAGACGGGCTTTGGTACGGTCAAAGATGAAGCCAGAGAATGCCATTCGCTCAGCAATGATTGATTAGCTCATCCTGATTGGATGTTGTAACACAGCCAAGCGTATGGTAGTTTTGTGCAACACCACCAGATGGCGGTGCTATAAAGCTCCTGATTCAAAAGATGCTTTCGTCCCTGGGTGGGCTCGAACCACCAACCTTTCGGTTAACAGCCGAACGCGCTAACCGATTGCGCCACAGAGACAGATGCCCATGGTTTTTATGAAGATGGTAGTAGTAGGGCTTTAAGAAAAAGTAGTTCCTATAATAAAATTGTAGTAGCCAAGTTTTTTTTAACAAATTAATGTTATTCCCATAATTATACTACAAAGACCATAGTTACATTGTTACTGCAATAAAATAATGGTAATGTTCTACATTGTAGGCAATTAATTTATTAATTTAGACACCTACGGGTATGGCACAAAGAAGGCCTTGGGACTGAGAAAACATACTGGGGGTACAGAAAAGGATGGACCATTTTTCAACACCACAAAGCAATAAACTACTAAAAACAGAACAGACAGAAGCAACGCGCACGGAGCAGAAAGGGCTTGTCTTGAATGCAGCACTTTTGGCTCTCTAGGTAAAAAAATATTATAGATATACTATAGCTACGAAAGATCATTACCATAAACAACCCTGAGTGCTTGTGGTGTGAACCGCTCCAGTGTTTTACTGCCGTGCTGCTCACTTCAATTGCAGAAACGGTAAAATGGTCCAATTATGTCCCTCGGTCCGGACTCCGGATGGAACCAAGACGTTGTTCGGATCCGGGGGGTATTCCAGAAAGCAGGTTATGTGACATACCCGGGTAAGTTTAAGGGTAAGTTAGTGGATAACCTCTCAACTTTCGGTTCCAAAAACGGAGGTAACTTTCTGGGTATGTATGTAACCATAGTAACTTACTCTCTGAAGATAACCTGCTCGGTAGCAGGTTATGTTCCAGGGTTAGTTTGTTTCAGAGAGGTGACGGAGCATAGCGTGCCCTTTTGAAGACGATCCAGTGGATGTGGAAGCACAGATAATACGAAATCTTTTCCGCCGTGAGGGTGATACAACCACGTATCGATGTGTTTTCGTATCCAAATGAATATGTACCGTTTTTCAAAAGAATCGTTAATTTATTAAACGAAGATAATGGAGTTAAATATTTAACTCCATTTATTTAACTTTTTTGCGACAGGGAGTTTTTTGTATACAATAGGCGATGCAGAGCATGTGGGAAAGGCAACTGTGTGTAGGGCTGTTCGTACAGTATGCATTGCACTCAAACGGTTCCTACACACTTTTGTGCAGTTCCCTGGCCATAAACCACTGAGGGTCATTAAAGAGGAATTCCACAGAGTGGCGGGTTTGTCCATTCTATGATATTCTATGAAAGACCATTTTAGTTACATAGCACTACTTAATTTATTCATACTGTATACAGCCACAATAATTTTAAATGTTTCTAATTATATAACTTTCAATTTCAGGGTTCCCAAATGTGATTGGGTGCATTGATGGAACCCACATTCCCATTAAAGCTCCTTCAGTCAATGAAGGAAACTATGTTAATAGGAAGTCAATCCATAGCATCAATGTGCAGGTGACAATAGATTTTTTGGGTGCTAAATGTTTGGGTGTTTAAACCATTAAATCACCCTCATTACTGGTCCCCACTAACTAGGTAATATGTGATGCAACCCCTAATGTTGAAGCCAAATGGCCAGGGTCTGTACATGATGCCAGAATGTTTAGGGAGTCATCATTGTGCCACAAATTTCAACAGGGTATGTTTTGCCTTACACAATGTTTTTTTTTTGTTGTTTTTTTTTTTTTTTATGCAATTATACACTTTAACTACCTTTATATGACACTTCAATGGTTACTTGCTGGGGGACAGAGGGTACCCTTGTCTGCCCTATATGATGACACCCTACCCTGAACCTGAGCCTGGACCACAGGCACAATTCAACCTGGCCCACAGCAGAACACGGGTCAAGGTGGAAATGACCATAGGCATCCTGAAGGCAAGGTTTCAGTGCCTGCGTGGGCTCAGGGTCAGCCCAGAAAGGTCAAGTACCATCACAGCTACTTGTGTTGTTCTTCACAACATTTCCACACTGAGAGGTGAGAGGGCCCCCCCCCCTTCTCTTGAAGATGGCCAAGAGGAACCCCCAGTGAACCCAGTAGACCAAAGAGATGGCAGGGTGGTACGAGACATGATTTGCCAAAATCACTTTAATTAAAACCAGTTAACAGTCAAGTGTTGTTCATTGTTTCTTTATTTCCTGTAACAAAATACATTTGTATTTATTGCTTTAGATTTCATTCAACAACAAATGACAGATTAATGTTCACATACTGTTTCCCACCTTAAGCTGGTGCTCCAGCAATTCAAGTCTGGCCTTTTTTAGGTTAAGCCTTTTCTCCTCCATTTGAAGCTGTATAAGGTCCATCTCCATGTCACTTTTTCTGTTTGCTTTTGAAGGTGGACCTTATACAGCTCTTTGGCAGGCAACTAAAAAGACAGAATAATTAAACATGACTGAAAGTCTGTAATACAAACACAGACCAAATATTTAAATGAGGAAGGAGAACTGCAGAACATTTCTTACACTGCTAAGATTCTGTGTGGAGGTAGATGGACCCTCATCTGTATTAAAATCTCCTGCCATATTCTGTAAAATGACAATGACAATTTATTTATTCTCTTATGCAAAAAAGGGGAAATGCATTCTATGCATCATACCTCTATGGGCCTCCCCACATTTTCTGTTTCTGTCACAGCAGAAGTGGTCTCTTCATCGTCAGCCTACAGTAAAAATAAGGAATGCTTGGTCTAGCAAACAGAAACCTAAAGACAATAATCACTTACAACTGTGACAGAGTGTGGTGTTGCAGGAGGATCCAATAATACAATGTGGCCATCAGCAACTGCAAGATAATTAAACCAATAATATAATCATGCATATTCAATACTCAATGTATATTCTTAAACAAATACAACTAATAAAGAAGGACATTAGGAACATCTAAGAGTACTAGTAATAAGATTACAGTACACAGCATATGCAGTCAAAGCAGCATGCATACTGCACAAGTGAATCAATGACTGTAAAATGCATTCAAAATGCCTTTTTAAAATGGTGACAGTGTTGATGATTTTCTTTATTAAAACACTGACAAAAACAGTGAAAACATCAATAAATCCTAAGTATTAATATGGTACACCTACATTTTACTAAGCCACTTGTCTTGGTTGCTGAGTCCGATGAACTGCCCCTGGAATCCCATCGACCACAGGTCGCCCTTTATTAAGGGACAGTGCCAGCTCCTCAGCTGGGGTGAGGGAAGGTGGAGGTGGACCCCCACCTGTTTTACGGGCCTCATCCTTCTTTCTATTGGCTATGTATAGAAAACTAAATTAGGCTACATTAAATACTAAATTACATTGCTGGAGAATGTTTTTGTGTTTCATTTTGACTTAGCTCACACTTCTTCTGCGGCTCCAGAAGGATTACACCTGATAAAACAAGAAGCCAACATACTAGCCAATTATGTGCATTACTACTGTAATATTAAGAAATGTATGGAGGCCAACAAGTAAATACTTGTCTATTTTTACTGCATGCCCCAAAGAATGTTTGCGTCACAATGAAAGGGGAAAATAGCCCATTTATAATTTTATAAACTCATACATTTACTCAGTCCGTTATTTTTTGCCAAGCCAACTCTCTTTCTTTTGATGATGCAGCAGTATTGCTTTTTTTTTTTTGTTATAATGGGCTTATAGTCTTCATAAGCAAGCATTAAAACCTCCAACTCAGTTTCATCGAAATATGTAGCTCGCTTTTTTTCTCCCTGGGTTTCCATGGTGACTCCTGAAATCGGTGATCCATTGAAAATGTCTTTATGTACTCGCCGTGTGCGCGCATTAACTCTGGGTTACCAATAGGAGGTTGATTAAACTAACTCTTCTCAGGTGTTTTGGAACCGACATACTCATGGTATGCGGGTTTGGGGTAAATCAACCCAGAGGTTATGATTTACCAAATGGTAAGTTAACCAAGCTTTCTGGAATACCCCCCCAGGACCGTGGTCCGCCATTTGAATAACATTGATATGTTGTTTTGACGCGCTGCTCATTTTAATCTGTAGAAACTGTATACTGGGATCTAGGGTTAAAACCACTGATCTATATAATGACATTTATAATCTAGATAATCTAGATTTAATATAGATCAAAATATATAATGGGGAAAACCGTTTTTTGATTAGACAAAAAGTGCGTTAGCATGTAGCCCGGCTAGCTCAGTCGGTAGAGCATGAGACTCTTAATCTCAGGGTCGTGGGTTCGAGCCCCACGTTGGGCGAAACATTTTCATATGCAGATTAAATACTTGTTATAAATATCTATGTAACCTTAAAAACAAAACTACATTTTGCGGAAGAACATTGTTTTGGTTGTGCTTCGTCTCCGCGTGACTGTGGATGAATATGGTTATCTCTCATAACAACAAAAAAAAGAGCGGCTGAAATCCGAAATCGCCCCCTAAACTCCTTATTCACCATTCCCTAAGTTTGTCCACTAATACGGTTCACTTGAATGAGTGAATTAAAACTAGTAAGCGATATCTTTTGGATTACGATCCTTAAAGGGATAGTTCACCCAACAATAAATGTCATCATTTACTTACTTCTAAGTTGTTCTAAACCTGTATGAATTTATTTCTTCTGATGAACGCAAAATATGATATTTTGAAGAATATGGGTAACCAAATAGTTAATAGGCCCCATTGAGGATCCTGTCAACTGTTTGGTTACTGACATTCTTCAAAATACTTTTTTTTTGTGTGTGTGTGTTCCACAAAAGATAGAAATTCATACAGGTTTGGAACCACTTAATTCAATTTTGGTCGCTATCCCTTAACAGCCTCTGGCAGAACATTTTGTGTGAAACCAGGAATAAGTTGATGTGTTAAATAAAAGCATGTTTTTTAAATGTATGTTTTTAAGAGCTTTACAAAATCATGTAATTTAATTAAAATATTACAATTTACACTATATGTTGCTTGTGGAATTTATTCAATTAATTCTTCATGTATCAAAGATGCCAATGCTGTAATTTCAGCGTTGTAAAACAGCGTTGTACAAAAGCTAGTGCAGAAATGTAACTGGAAAAGTAGAGAAAAGAAAGAGGAAGAAAATGAAATGGGAAGAATAAGTTCTTTAAGCTATAGACCTTATTCACAGCAGTGCCATCTTTGATTTTTAATGGGAATGAAAGTGAAGCTGTGGGGGATAAACATACATTTCTTGAGTACAGTTTGTACTGTTATTACTGTTAAATTTCAGTAGACCAAAAACTCCAGACAATATGAGCTGTGGAAAATTATAAGTGATCTAGGAACTTAATTCAGCTTTTTTTTTTTACAGTGGATGCCATTGAAAACACGGGAAGTCTGTCCCTCACAGCCTCACTTTCACACCCGTCATGGCGCTGCTCTGAATAAGGTCTATTTGTGTTTATAGATTTATGTACTTGCTGCAGAGGGTGTGTCTAAATAGAATAAACATGATGATAAAGAAACAAATAAAAAAAGGAGAGCAATTTAGTATGCATACCCACAGTATTTGTGATCCTGATGTTATGCTAATGATATTGTAAAAATGTAGTTGTGGTAATGTTATGGTAATTTTGTAATCTCGTCAATGTCCAGTTTCCCTCCTTTCAGTCTTACGCATGCAAACTTGGTAGTTTTCAGCTCGTAACCATAAAGACGTGTCATTGTATCCTTGCTGACTGAGTGGAGGCTGCTTGTAATCCCTAACTGACAAACATTGTAAAGTAGCTTTTATTTGAAAAGAGGCTCTAGAAGGACTTTAGTGGAAATGGACATGAGCCTTGGACCTTGAGAAATACACATGGCATTTAAAACTGCTGTTTAGTGTGTCTGATATCAAATGACAAGATAATATTCACAAGTCAGGCACTTGTTCATACATCTTTTGTTTTTCTTTGGTTTGGTATATTCGATTGGACTTTCATGCAATCAGCTTTATCTTTATTGCTTGATGTGATAGATAATAAAAACTATGATAGTATCTCAATGACACTATAACCCTGGTTCAGTTGGCTTACTTTTGGTTCTTAAAATACAGTCAGTCATTGTAAGTTGTGAATATAAAAAGTGGTGAAACTGCACATTTGAAATAGGTTTTTTTTTTTTTTTTTTTTTTTTTTATAAAAGCAGGTCTAGAAACAGATCCCTGTTTTTCATGTTCTGTAATGGTTAAAATGGCAAAATCGTTTTCTCAAGCTTTTGTTGCCTAAACTGATTTCAACTGATTGAACATTTTAACAATAGGTGTTCCTTATATAAAAAGGGAGTTCTTTGGTCTTTTATTCTTAAACTTTTCTCAAAGGTTTAAAACTGTAGATGTCTAATAAAGTCACCGTTTATTCATGACTTGGAATTATGTGTTCTTTCTCTCACTTCCTGTCATTTCCACATTTGTGCAATATGTTGGCTTAATTACACATCGCATCTCATTTCCTGCCTTGCCATGTTTTTGTTCCTTGAAAGGTTTAAAGCACAATGACACATGGTGACCTGTTGTACTGTTTGTCTGGTGGAAAAGATGTAAGAGACCTGGGGCCTGATTTATAACCGTTGCGTAAGCACAAAACAGGCCCTGAAAGAGGTGTACGCCACTTCCAACGCATAAGTTGTAATTTATAAAAACAAACTTGATGGGAAAATTTGCGCACCTGCATGCAAACTCTGACCCATGCATACAAACATTTTGGAGACGGAGCAGTTTGGCGACACCGATGGTCAGCTGAGGGACTGATGGCAGATGAAGGAAAACCACTTTAAGGGCCCTATCATACACTCGGTGCAATGCAGCGCCAGGCGCGACGCAAGTGTTTTTTTGCTAGTTTCAGCCCGACGCAGTTATCTTTTTCACGTCCTGCGCCACCTTGTTTAAATAGCATATGCATTTTCGCCCATTGGCGTGCTGGTCTGAAAACGAGGTGTGTTCAGGTGCATTGTTGGTGCGTTGCTATTTTGAGGCAACTGAAATAGACTGCCACTGACCAACTGAAACCTGGTCTAAAGTCAATGGTGCAATATTTTTTTTTGTTATTTAAAGAGCCGTTAGTAATGTTCACTGCGCGTTGCAGGCGGTTGCACAACGCGTGTACACTCTGCTTATTACACGCACAGGGACGCGCAGCAGTACACAAACTAGCTAAATATTAAAAATGAAAGTACAATATAAAAGATTAATATTGTGTACATAAAGATATGGTGGAATCTGGCTTGTCCCGTAGATGGTCTGCTTGCGCGCTTTAACCTCGCGCATCCGTTTCCAATCTGGAGACCCGTTCAGTTTTTCCGCTTGCAAAGTCCGCCATTTAAATAGCAATCCACCATGGCGCGAGCGCAACTGGC
Organism: Rutilus rutilus; assembly: GCF_951802725.1. Taxonomy (NCBI): domain Eukaryota; kingdom Metazoa; phylum Chordata; class Actinopteri; order Cypriniformes; family Leuciscidae; genus Rutilus; species Rutilus rutilus. The sequence goes on from NC_140211.1 coordinate 16,452,757, forward strand.
TTTTAAAGGGAATGGGAAATTACACTCTGATTGGTTTTTTTGCACGTTACGCCCAAAACACTCCCATTACTCATTAAGAAAATAGGGAAAACCCTTTTAGACCATGCCGACCGTTTTTCCCATCATTAAACTAGCAAAAGTGGATTTGGCCAGTCTACATGCAACTATGGTCTGCACACTGACCAAAGCTTAGAGACCCAAATGATAACGGGAGTGTGATGATGATGATGCTGAGACATGTCAATCAATGCTGTTCTGAGAAATCAGTCAGTCTCAGTGTTTAGTTCAATATTGGATAGAACTAAGTGCTATATTTTCAACCTGAATTATAATTACATGTGTACAGTACAAATTCACATACTGAATGATGTTTACTTTGTAATAAAGTCATATACATGTGGGAGGGACTTCAACTTAACTAGCTTTGAAGTTAATATTAATAATATAATATAATAATTTTCACATGTTTTTGCAGACAGGGCTTAGATTAAGCCAGGATTAGCTTTTATAAATTTGCCATAAAAATAAAATAAAAAAAACATTAATGTTGTGCATCTTGAGATAAAACATTGGCACTGACATATTTTAAGAGATGTCATTGCAAGTTGCTTTCAGTTAAAACAGCTCAAACATGCATTTTAGTCTGGGACAGTTTAAGCCTTGTCTGTGAAACCGGGGATACTGCTTTTATCTGTACTGATCATCACAGAGATCAGTACCGCCACCAGACAGTTGAGAGTTTCGATCTTGTCTGTTCACCACTGACATGGTTTACTGTAAATCATCTGTTATCTGCCATAGCTGATGCTTATCAGTGCCTTGGTAAGTACAAGGAATGGAGATGTGTTTATAGTTTTAGTGCAAACGAGTTATGGAACAAGATGGTGATCTCATGTGAGTTTCAGTTCCTGGATCACCTGAGATTAACCTTTCTAAGATCCATAACCCTTACCAAAGAAATAAAAATAAATCGATGGTTTTGACTGCTTTGGATGTATAATTCTCTGCCAAATGAAACATTTACAACTGCTATCTGAGATCAGTAACTAACCATGTTTTCCAGCATAATCCAATGTTTGAAACAGGTGAAATTATGAAGGATTCTGCTTTTCAGACCTATACTGTGTTTTTTGAAAGACACAAAAGGAATATACAGTAATTCGTGGCTTTAAATAGTTTTGTTTACAGTAAAAGCAACTGTCTGTTATTTCTCGAATGTAAAAGGTTAAAAGAGAGATTTTCTGACTTTTGATGCCAAGAACCCTCAAGTTTGTAGCAGCTATATATTTTCATAGATAAAACCTCAATTTACCATGAGAGAAAAATATTAAGTGTGATCTTATAAAGATGACGCATCCATCCACCCAAATCCATCGTCTCAGAAGACAGACGGGGAAACACCCTGGACAGATGCCAGTCCATCACAGAAAGACAACATCATGTGTCTTAAATGAATTAAGAATTCATTATACTTAAGCAACTGATTAAAATATCTGGAAAATATTTACTTTGTGTTAAGTTGACCTTGTATCTTGATTTTTAGTATAATGCTAGATGTACAGTATGAACCTGAAAACAAACATTTTCAAATAAATAGCTATTTAAAAAGGCAATCTGAACAAAAGCAATGTTAAAGAAGTTTATTACTTTATATAATATATATTGTAAGTAGTTTATGAAAAACTCTTAAATCATTGTAATTTCACATTTTTTAAAAGTTTGTGATTCACATTTGATCAACTAACAGTCAATACAATATAAAATAAATATTATGTAATATAAAAATGCTAGCTAAACACACTGATGCAATGAACACCACAATAATGGAGAGAAAACACAAAGTGCCTTATGAGCAAACATGTAAGTGACAAATATCCAAAACAATTCTGTAAAAAACTAAATATACGTACAGGGGTATAGTAATCAGGCAACAAAACTGAAATCATAATAACAATGTTTGTAATATGCCACGTCGTAAGTCTACAGTTGCAGATCTGTCTGTAACATTTGAGATGCATTTTAATAACACAGTATATCAATGATGATAAAAATAATAATATGCAGTGCAAGGTCTGGAAAATATCTATACTAAAATAACTGTCTCATCTGACTCCAGTGGCTCTTGGCTTGCAGGTCCTCCATTCTCAAAGGTTCTCAATGGCAAACCAGTATCCATAACAGGTTGGTTGCATGGCACATCTATGCCCAATTCCTGTGAAGGGGGTGTATTGCATGTTTCAAACAGGACTTCGTATTTATGCTCTGAATCTCCTGGCTCTTGCCAAATCAGCAGTTCATATCTTCCGAAGCGCAGGAGCACCTTGTCATCAAGCTCAGCTCTTTCGAGGTATCTCAGTTCGGACCCACCAACCACGAGTTTGACCTTCTGGCTCATGTTCTGGATCATGAAGCTCAATAAATGGCAGCCGGGTTTCCTGTACGCCTGTATGGAGAGCTGTTTTCTGGAGACAGAGGTGTCGTTTAGGATAAAGATGCAGGTTTGTCCATCACGGCCAAGCCGAAATGGATCTTCAGCGTCCATGTGGTATGGTTGATTTAGGGGCAGGTTTTGGAAGAGCGGGCGACTGGCTTGATTCGGGTGGTAGATATGTATATGAAGACAAGTGAGCAGTTCTTCAGTTTCGAGTTTGCTATTGACATTCATTCTGGGTGACAAATGGAGGCAAAGGGGTTAAATTCCCCTGCTGATAGTTAGACCTAAGAAACAACAACAACAACTCATGGGTTAGTTCACTGAACAGTTATATTTTGCAACACAGCGGAATATTATCAACTGAAGTGGGGATAAAACTGATTCATAGCACAGATCTAGCATAACACTGTACTCTAAAAGTATATTGTGAATTTGTGTTTTAAATAAAGAAGTTTTAGAGCTCACCTTCAGAAGCTGATGCAACGATCATCAACTAACGGACTGTTGTGCTGTTCTTTAGCGGAGATCGCTACTGTGTGAGAGTGAGCTCAACAAACAAAGAGGCAATTGCATCAGAAGCTCTGAAATCCAACACCCCTTCCAACTTGGCACACGTGACTCTCAAAAACCCCAGAGTTGCCCAACTGATTTATATGCTTTCGCTATCTATTTCTTGCTGTAGGCTATTTCAAAAAGAATATTTTCCCAATTATTTCCCCTGGCCAGACATGCTTTATTATCGTTTCGATGAAAACAAGTTTTGTGCTTTTTTAAGCTTAAAGCACTCGGCAGTTTTTGTATTGTGACATGCTTTTAATAACCAGAAAATTCAGCCAAGGTGTTTAAACATTACTAAGAACACGTACGTTTATTATGAAATCTTTCTGACAAATCTGTAAAATCACAGCGAATTCTAGGGTAAGCTGATCACATGAGACATGTTGACCGCGTTTCCAGGAAGAGTGTGTCGCATAGTTTCGTCGTCACAACGAAATAAAAACCTTTGTAAGTAATATAAAGTTTAGGGGAGCAGCACCAAAGACACACTTTATGATAACTGCGCGACGTGAATGCTACATTTCACAAAGCATACAATATATTTTACGATTCATGTCGTGTGGAACCGCTTGCTTTATCTCTAAGATATTGAAACTATTGTAATGATACTTTCCTATAAGAAACGCCCTCTTTATTTGTGTTGCTTGAGGGGGGATATTCGCGATTTAAACAAGTTCGCGTTTTACCTAGACTATATTTCTTCTTAAAATATAAAATGTATATTTATATTATTCTGTCTTTTGATTTTCTCACATATTTATTTATATTTAATTTAAAACTGTACGGTGATTTAAATAGGCTATACTCTTTAACAGGCATGCGGACATTGAATGTGTTTTTATGGTGCTTAGTTGCGTTGTTTATCAATGTTTACACGTTGTTTCTGTTTTCCACTAATGTTACCAGTTTTGATTCCCCTCTAGTCCCTGTTTTGCTATGCGGTATTTGAATATCAACTTCATTACTTGCAGTTTGCTTCATCATATGTAGGCTAATATGACTCTATCATTTAATCTTAATTAATTGACCATAGACATAAAAACGGATTTAAATCTATCTTATATTCTTAACTGATTCTAGCAATTCTAGCTTGTTTCGTTCCGCGTGACCCACGTTCTTATATTTTATTGGTTTATTCCGCAATGTGGGCGGGACTAAGGAAGTATATTTTTGAATGGCCCACCCTTTTCCTCATTGTGGTGAGAAACAGGCGGTGAGTATTGTTGCTCGTTTTATTTTGACCTTTAAAAGGTCAGTTTTAGATTTTAAATTCAGCACGCGGTATTAAAGCCCTTTAAATGTAAGCAGCGTTTTTGTGGTGTGTAGAAACTCTGTTAATTGGTTACATGTAGAAGTCGCATACATCGTACTTATCTCGACGACGCGTAACGACTGCTCGGCTAACGTTACTAAGCTAAGGTTGTTAGCTTATTCAAACGTAGCAACGGAAATATGGTTTTCTCTCAGGTCGCCGAGCACTTGAGACGACGATTACTTGCTATATTCATATTTTCATGACGATAAGTGTTCTTACTAACATTAATAACGTTACACAAAAGAATATGCCGTGAATTAACTAAATGTTTGTCGAGGCTCGCTAGTCAGCTAGCATTAAGTTATCACACGAGGCCGTGGCCTATATAATGTGAGGAAAATTATTTTCTTATTACGATTTTTTTTATATATATATGTCTTACTTCATGTAACAATTTTTATTTATCTATCTATCGGTATTTGCATATATGTAGGGGGAAGTGCATTTAAAGTGTTTGCATAAACTGGTTTAACTGGTTGATTGGCTTCTCAGGAAGTCCAACTGTTTCGATTTCACTTCAGCTCCAGGCGTGGTTTCGGGTTAACATTCTTGTGCGTAGTTTTTGTCTTAACAAACCAAAGCCTATTACACTAGTAATAATTAGAAATTTAATTTGCGTTTTTGGTAGCCTAATTCATTGCAATGTATCTTGTCACAGTGCGTTTCAGGCTCTGCGACTCACATCAGCTAAGATGGTGAAGATCTTCATCGGAAACCTGCCTCAACAGGCAGAAGCAGAAGAAATTAAGGCTCTGTTTACTCAATATGGAACGGTCACTGAGTGCGCCATTATCAAAAACTTTGCCTTTGTCCATATGGACGATCGCAAAAGTGCAACAAAGGCCATCCGAAACCTTCATTTGTACAAGCTGCATGGAACACCCATCAACGTTGAAGCGAGTCGAGGCAAGAACCAGGGCCCGGTGAAGCTTCACGTTGCCAATGTGGAGAAAGGAACCGATGAAGAGCTCCGTGCGCTCTTCGAAGAGTATGGCTCAGTTACCGAATGCGCCATCATCAAGAACTTTGCCTTTGTACACATGAGCAACTCTGATGAGGCCATGGATTCAATCAAGGGGTTGGACAACTCTGAATTCCAAGGTATAAAGCCATAGTTGTATCACTTCCTTTTATATCTTTTTGCACATTTATGGCATTGTCTAATTCTAATACATCAAATGTTTTTGCACTTGCAGGAAAACGAATTCATGTGCAGATTTCAAAGAGTCGACCAAGAGGCGAGGAGGAGGAAGGCTATGGCCCCCCAGATGGTGGATATTGGCCACCCCGTTTCCCTGAACGGCACGAGCCCCCTGGTTATCCTCGGGGACGCTTTGGGTACCCCCCTGGACCCCCTCCTCCACCACCCCCTCCCCCCAGACGCCCCCCATATGCAGAGCGTCCAGCACCAGCATACGAGCGCGAACGTGGTGTGGTCGACTATTACGAGAAGTACCGCGCTCGCCCTTACGGCGTCTCCTCGTACGAGGACCGTCGTGCGGGTGCCATCCCCCCTCCCCCTCCGCCTCCCTCATCTGCCATTATGAGAGAGCGACTGGCTGGCAACGGCCTCGACCCCTATGAGCGACGTCCCCTCCCACCCCCGCCATCCTCGTTCTATGCACGAGACCGCAGTCCCATCAGACGTGCTCCTCCTGCCCCACCGGCACCCGCCGGGAATGGTTACTCGTACGAGCGATCTCGTCTGTCCCCTCTCTCCATGTCTCGGACCCCGATGTACAGCATGCCTCGGCCCAGAGACCCCTATGCTGACAGGGCGGCACCACCTCCACCTCCTGCGCGCTACTCGTATTAAAGTGCACCCCTGCGCTTTCGTAACCCAAGGTGAGAATAGGTCCCGCAACCCAAAAATGAGCTCTAAAATGCCCTCTTAATGTAGAACCCAGAATTGACGTACTTGGCCTGTTGTGCGTGTGGTGTAATTGATGCGCAAGTAGCAGTACCGTAAACTTTGTATCAAAGTGCCTGGATCGTAAGTTTTTAATGGCATTACTGTCTTTTTAAAGTACTGCTTGAGCAACACTGAACTTCGTATCGAAGTGTTTAGTTTGACCGTATGCTATATTAAGATCTCACTTCGCATAATTCAAATAGACTGCATAATAAATCTTTTTAGTTTAACTTGGCTTGTCGATTCAGTAATGCCAGATGGCACTACAGCCGTTTGACTCATGTGGTTTGCTTTCTTTCCAGGTGTAAATTATTCAACAAGATCGTCGTCGTCGTTGTCTCCAGGTGCACGTGCCGCGATACGTCTTTGTCTGCCAGAGCGCGTTTCGTTCGCCTGCGCACCATAGTGGAAGAGTTCTGTTGCGGACTGCACATTCTATAAAACAACCGCTTTTACACGCTTAAAATCGTCCTCATGCTAAATTGTCAACTCTGCTTTATTTTTTCCTTGTTTTTATTGTTTAGCATTTGATAGGTGAGTAAAGCACTGAGCCAGATTACATAAATTAGGTTAACTTGGTGGTTTGGTTAAGACTTAAATGAACGCATATAAAAATATTTTCAAAGAACTTCAATGTATCACTGTACTTTTTTTATCTTTAAAATTTGGAATGATCTTATCGTTTGTTATTAAACTACTGTAACAAGCGCTATGACAACTTTGATTTAGAACCAAAAATACATTTGTGTAAAGGTTTTTTTTTTATTTCTTCCTCTCTTCTCTAAGCCTTTTGTTTAAAGTGCGGCATGCAAGTAAGAATACAATCTCCGCAGCAATAAAAACCTTTCCGTCTACTGCCTTTATTGAAATTGTTCTGTAGTGTGCATTTTAATTGCAGAGAATCGCAGTTCAAGGACTTTGTATCATTTTCTTTCATAGAAACATTTGAAAGTTTTAATAAAAATACTGGAACCTGGTTCGTCGTTTTGATTTTTCTTGCCAATCTTTTAAACTTAACTTGCCCAAAAGTAACCCTGTAGCTTAGAGGTTGACAAATTTCGCATTAATAGCCACATCATCTGGCCTCCCTAGTTTAGTATTACGGAGAATGCAGCTGCTGCGGCGAAATGCAAGCGATTGCCATCACTTCGTCTTATTTTGCCTTAAACCATTCCTAGTTTGTCCATATCCTATTTTGGTTCATTAAGTAGGTAGACTTCCCAATATTTTCCTTAAACAATAAATGGTCCCTTTAAGTTTGAAAATGTTTGAGTATATCAGGTAAGTCACTTGATGCATTTAGCTTCTTTACCATGCAGCATGCCTTTATAACTACATGATTTTTAAGGTATACAGTTACTACATAGACTGCAGTGATGGTACAGAGTGCATTTGTATTACAATGACATGAATTTAAATCAGAATTTTTTAAATACTTATGCAAATATGACATGCTTAAGGATGACCTCATGATTAATGGTAAGTTTTATATTGAAGGTTAACCCATGCAATTTTCCCTGTCTCATATTTGTCTTGTACAAATTTTACAATAAAATCTGCTGTATGTGTAATTATGGCTGTCATTCTTTTTCATGTGGGTTACAAAATGCATGCACCTCTTCCAGTAATGTTCTCAGCACAAAGTTTTTTTTTTTTATAACTTTGCAGACACGTAATGAAATTGATGCACTTTCAATAAAGCTGCCTTTTTCTGCTTAAACTATGTCCTGGTTTTTATTTCAAATTGAAGAATATGGCAGTCGTGTTAGGGTGTCATGTGTCTGTGTACACATGCGTGCATATGTTTTTATTTGTAGTTTGAGTATTAGAAATTAGAAATGGTGACTACGTTTAATTTAAAGCTACCAGTCTATTTTTCGTTAGCACACGACTGGATCAGTAATTGGTGACCATACATAAAATATCATAGTTATATCAATAGTTTAGATAAGGAAATGTAGATTTTATTTTTAAATAAGCTGAAAAGCAAAAAGATTACAGGGAACACATTTCGTTATGTACGTTTTGATGGTAGCATAGGCCTAGGTTCTATGTATACATTGCTGTATTACTTGGCTTTTATTTTATAATATTTTAAATATCTTGTCTTCACAATCGGTCAAAAATATATATTCAGACACGAACTGCTCTGAATATGGGGTTGTTTTTTTGAGCTCGTGGACCGGAAGTGCTGTCAGTGACGGCGGGCGACTCCATTTTAGGCTTCATTCATCTGCAGGCAGTGAGAGTACGTGCTCGCTACGGTAAGGCAATGATATTCCTACACAATCAACCATATTAAATGAGTGCTAGTGTTTAGATTTTACATAAAGGAAATGCAGTGTGACGGAGTACTATCATTTATTTTTTATAGTACTATATTTAATAATACGGCGACGTCTTCTTGCGGGTAACTTTATGTAAGTTAGTCGTGCTAACTTAGCTTAGTTTTACACAATTGGCCTACAAAAAAAAAAAAAAACGCTCGTCGGGCTTACGTAATCGTGTATCGGTCGGTAAACTTGCTTTAATGATGAGAACAAAACCTAAGGGGTTTAATTCGTGGGGTGTGATGGTCACGCGGATACGTGGCCTAGCAACGCGAGTTAACGTTAATTCAACTGCGCCATAAAGTCCAGCAACTGAACCTGGTCTCCAACTTTATATACATTTATCAGGTCAGTGAGTATCACACACAGCATTTTAATGCTGAGTTGTACGTAAATAATTCTGGCATGCAGCCACACAATCGATCTTAAAACTCGGATGGGATTTGGCTGTCTATGGTTTTGTAGGCCAACGCAGCAGTAATGTAGGGAGACATCTGTTGATATAACGTGCATTTCGAAACTATGCTCCCTCTGTCCAGGAAAAAACGACAATAAAGATGGTTAAGATCTTTGTTGGCAACCTATCCTCAAGCACGACCGCGGAAGATCTGCGTTCTCTTTTTTCCGAGTATGGCAAAGTAAAAGAATGTGACGTCCTGAAAAATTATGGCTTTGTGCACATGGAAGGTAAACAGGAGGCTGAAGAGGCTATCCGCAAACTCCACCATCACGAGCTGAAAGGTCAAGCCATAAATGTGGAAATGAGCAAAGGGAAACCCAGGGGCTCCACCAAGCTGCATGTGAGCAACATCTGCAGTGGTTGCACCAATCAGGAGCTCCGGGCCAAGTTTGAAGAGTATGGCCCTGTGGTTGAGTGTGACATAGTGAAGGACTATGCCTTTGTTCACATGGAGCGAATGGAGGATGCCATGGAGGCCATCAGTGGGCTGGAAAACACAAGCTTCCAAGGTGAACATTAACCTTGAAACAACGAAATCCATGATTACCCAGGGTTGCATTTTACTTTTTTTTTTTTTTTTTTTAGCATGGAGGAATGTACTACTCCTTTTTAAGTTATTTGTAATTGCTAAACTGAAGCAATTTCTAGACAATTGGAAGTAGACATCATATTTACTAATATTAAAGGGATAATTCCCTCACAAATGAAAATCGCCCTCGTGTCGTTCCAAACCCATAATACTTTTGTTCACTTTTGAAACACAAGTGAAAATATTCTTAATAAAACCTGAGCGATTTCTATCTCCATTTAAAGTCCATGTAACCAAAACTGTCCTGAAGAATTATCCACCTTATTTTGCAACACTGAAGTAAACCATTTTCTGGGAATGTGTGAGACTTCAGATTCATTAGCTGCCATATATGTAAATAACTAGAATAACGAAGTGCAGTAAAAGGTGAAATTTGCACTACAAACCAGTGTGTTTAAAAATACAAATAGATTTATTCACATAAACAACGATCAACACACATACATAGAGCACATACATTATAGTAAATGGACTTTCAGTTGAAGAACAGAAATCTCGAAAATAAAAGTCTTATGGGTTTTGAAATGACATGAAGGCGAGTAAACGATGACAATTTTCATTTTTGGGTGAACTAACCCTTTAAGTGATGTAAGTGCTCTGGCTGTCGTGATACAATAATTCTCTTTTAAAATGACGGTTTACGTGAGCGGAAGAAAGTTTCACATTGTCTTGCGTGTGTTCTCTTCCTTCCACAAGGCAAGCTGATCAAAGTACAACTGTCCACGAGTCGTCTCCGTACAGCGCCCGGCATGGGAGACCAAACTGGCTGTTACGTCTGCGGAGAACAGGGCCACTGGTCCAAAGATTGCAGACGTGGCCAGAACGGTAGCTATGGCGGAAGCATGGGGGGATTCCCCGGCGGTAGAGGCCCCCCAAGGGGCGGCCCGAGTTACGGCATGGGTGGCCCTGGTGGTCTTCCTAGTAGAGGTTACCCGGCAGGGCCACTTCCCCCTCCCCCACCCATGAGCCGGCGTCCCAGCTACGGCGAGTACGGCGCGGATGCTCGAGAGCGGTACCCCAGCAGGCCACCGAGCGCCTATCCGGAGAGGTCGTCCACATATGAGCGAGAACGCTACGGAAGCATTGACTATTACGAGAAGTATCGGGCTCGTCCGGCTGGCTCTAGCTTCTTCGAGGATAGGCCTCTCTCTATTCCCCCTCCTCCTCCCCCTCCCTCTTCTTCCTCTCTCTCAAGGATGCGGTTGGCTCCTCCTAGCCTCGATCCCTATGAGAGGCGCCCTCTGGCGCCTCCGCCTCCCACAGCATCAGCGTACTTCTCGCGGGACCGGAGCCCAATCAGACGTGTGGGCGCCGGTTCGGAAGGCTACTCGTACGAGCGCTCGCGACTTTCCCCGGTCTCAAGGAGCTCATCGACTTACGCCGTGCCGCGGGCCAGGGAGAACTACACCGAGCGGGTTCGATACGCATACTAAGCCACACACATGCTAAGGTGAGCGAATGCGGTCGTTAACTTTGACTCAGATGAGATGTCAGCGTGATCTGTTCTAAGCGTAAGCCGTTTCGAGTACAGTAGTAAGCGAAGCCGCTTTACTCGGGTTAAAAAGTACAGTCAGAAAATAATGCCTGTCAAATGCTTCATCTCACAGAACATTTGTTCCTGTTTTTTTTTAGGTTTTGTCAAGTGACGAGAGTTCCCCTCCACCATTATGACTTTGCCTCGATCAGACGCTCCGTCGGATTTCAAACATGCAGGATTGGATAGACACATTGATCACAATGCTAATTAGCTCTGCACAATGTTTTACCCATAATATGTAAACTGCTGTTTAATTTCCCCTTTCTAATGGAGACTTTGGCGTATGATTGCAAAAATTAGTAGTTGTGATTTTTTTGGGGGGTTTTGCTTTGCTTTTCACTTGTATCCAGAGGTAAAGTGGGCGGTTTCATGTCAGTATATATTTTTTTAACTCTGCTATTAATTGCAATTAAACACACTTTGTGAGATTTTGAAGAATTTTACTTTTTTTTTTTTTCAAGTCAAGTTGTGATCCACTATTATTTAACTTTTTTTATGCTCCAAGACTTGTCTTCAGCTGTTGGGTTGGCTTGCCACTAAATTTCTTTGATTTAAGTTTTGTGAGGACAATCTGGTTATGTTTCTTCTTGGCGATAATCCCATCATTGTGTTTTTTTGGGGGGGGAGTGGCAATTTGTAATTAATCCTGCAGCTGCAAAAAGCTTTATGGGAAAATAAACTCTAAAATTCAACATTCCACTTTTCTTTTTATTCTTATTTGCTTCAGGTGATTGTTCAGAGTTGAGTTTTACATCTTGCTTGTTGAATTGTGTTGTATCAAATGGGTTCATGTTCAACAGGACAGACAACTTGTTACTCCTGCCAATGTCTGTTGAGTTTTTGTGATCTTGGAGAAATGATTTTACTGAACTTGTTTTGATTGTATACTCCCCTGTTTGATGTGTTAGTCTTTCAAAAAAAAAAAAAGAGAAGATCTGATTTAATATACAACCCAAGTAGTTGGGCAGCTTGCAGAGGGATGCAAACCGTGTTCTGTTCTGTACACACAAATGACTGTTTATGAGAGGAGATCTTTAGATTGTAAGTATATGCACCTAGATGGAAAGGTGGACTCTACATGAGAGTGAATTGGAAATTTGCATTAGATGTGCTTACCAACTCTCACTCAGGGCTTTATTCACCTTTTGAGACTGCTGGCGTTTACTGGCGTTTCTTCTTTATGGGTGCCTTGGGAAGCTCTGTGAAGATGTTTATAAATTTAATTTTCTGTAGTTTGTATATTTCCTACAGAAGTCAGGAGTGTGTTTTATGAATTATCTTTTGTAATAAACCAATATTTTGGTGACAAAATAACTGTCTGTCTTTCATACTAAAATATATTTAACATATGACTAAAATTGACGTGTCGTTATTGGTACTTGGGTGCTTTATTATGTAACACACATTACCCTAGCTATGTGGCCACATGCTGCTTTAAAATGATTGAAAGCTCTAGTTGCAAGCTATTACAGCAGGCTTTCACTAGTATGAAGGAATGAAAGGGGATGGGCAGCGTGTATACCACCATGCAATTCTATTCTCCAGCTAGCCTCGCTTTATGCGACGCAAGAGTGACGCCATTTCATCTCGCACCGGCTCCTGCAAGAATTGTGAAAAGGTATGAATAACATCCATTATGCTTCATCAAAAATCTCTTGTTCTCTTGACTGAACGGCTAATCTCTTATCTTGCATTTCGTATGTTTCGTGATGTTTCATTCGTTCACTACACTGTTTTGCCTGTATTGCTGGTTAGCTAGTTGTTGCAGGGCTAGATCGACTGTAAACTTGATTAATATACAATATGCAGTATAGATGCTTTGGATTCTTTAGTTATTGATACAAAGCTGGTTTCAATGTATTCATGTTTTAGATGTAGAGGGTTTGTTGTCGCGCGACTCGTAAATCAGTGCACATCGTGTGTAGCTTTTTTCCCCCATTGTCCTCCGCTAGTGATGGGAAGCCCGCCTCGCTTCCTCGAGTCGATTCTTTCGAGCAGTTTGTCGCTGACATTCCGGTGGCATAATACATTATCTAAAACGATCAAATAAAGCAATTTGTAGTGTACATTTCTTTTTGTATTTTTGTTTCATTCATTATTTTTGTAACTTAATGTGTTATTGCCATGATTCAGCTCATAAAGTTATTAATAATCTATATAATGCACATTTACATGAAACACTATTAATTAATATAGCTTTTTAAAGTTTTTGCACGATTCCATAATAAAACGCTATTAAAAACAACTCTGCTTTGTTTACGTCATACAATTCGACACTCAAGCTTTTTTTTTAATTTTTTTTTATATTTATAGAATATTGCATTATTTATTATAAATGATTTATCCATGGACAACTATTTTATTATTATTATTTTTGTCCCCTCGTAATTTTTAATCAAAATAACTTCCCCTCTGATAATGTGCTGGCACAAAGGTGGGACAACCTGTCACTCACATCACATCAGATCACAGCAATATGAAATGGGCAGCGTCCGAAATTGCATTCGCTCTTGAGTAGGCTAGGTACTCATTTTGAATAAGTAGGCCTACTTACTTTGCGCCCACTAGTATGAATGTAATCCAGACGCACTGCTACATTCACCATGTTGTCATTATCGTGACCGACTTGTGACAGTTACTTTGCTTAACTGCCATTCACAAATCCTCTCCCGTGGTCGGAAGTAGGCTAGTTCATCTATGTACTTTTAAATTTCTTTTATGAGTAGGCCTATTGTGAATTCGGACATACTTTTTTTTTTTTTTTTTTTTACTGTACTTACTTTGAAAAAGTACTTACGTTGTGAGTATGTATCATTCACATATCATGCATCATATATGAGTAGGCTACTGTCAATTAAGAAGTACTTATTTTGTCACATACTGATTTTTCCCTATATTGTTGGAAAGTATGCGATTTCAGATGCAGCCAGCATTTATTGGGAGAAAGCAGGATCCACGGTTCTACCATTGGAAAAAGCGTGTGAAAATGTGGAATGTGGAAAATGTGTGGAAAATCACATGTGCCTTACTAACTAATTACTTCACATACTTGACGTCTTTGAATTTCTTTTAGAGTTGTGCGACAGTTAATCACTGTTTGCGGATACCCTAAAAATCAATGAGAAGTGCCGTGAACTGAATCCTAGCCGTCACAAAATTGTCCGTGACTTATCTTGCAAAACAGCAATTTTTTTCGGTGTAAACTATAAAACTAAATGCATGTTTAAAAAAAAAGAAGTAGGATGTTCTGTTGGAATGTCAAGGATCCAACGATTACATTCCCGCCCTACAGTTTTTTCATGTTTGAGAAGCTGTCTCACTGGGGTCAGCCCTATGTTCCCACAGCCCTATGTTCCCACATTTCTAAGAATCATTTTTTTTACGATTTGTCTAAACCCCAGTTACGGGTAGGTTTAGGGGTGGGGTCAGGGGTAGGCCATTTGTGGGAACATAGGGCTGTGGGAACATAGGCATGCTCCCGTTTCACTCGTATATTTGTCAAAATAGGAGGGGGGAAAATCGATTGATATGTATATTTTATTATTTAAGAGTGCCTTTGTTCTGGTATCATAATTATATGTAGCTTACCTGCCTTTTTAGACATGCAGTACATACCTGACCTTTATATTTTCTTTTTCTCCCAACAGGGCTTGAGAGTTGGCATAACATTACTAAAATGGTAAAAATCTTCGTCGGGAACCTTTCGCCGAATACTACTGCTGAGGAGATCCGCTCCCTCTTCTCTCAGTATGGCAAGATCTCTGAGTGTGACATTGTCAAAAACTTCGGTTTTGTGCACATGGATGACAAAACAGAGGCGGATGAAGCCATTCGAAATCTTCACCATTACATGCTGAACGGTTTGGCCATGAACGTAGAGATGAGCAAAGGGAAGCCCAAGACCTCTACAAAACTTCATGTCGGCAACATTAGCAGTAGCTGCACCAACCAAGAACTCAGGGCCAAGTTTGAGGAATATGGACCTGTGGTTGAGTGTGATATAGTGAAGGACTATGCGTTTGTTCATATGGAGAGAGTGGAAGACGCAATGGAGGCCATCAGTGGCTTGGACAACACAGCCTTTCAAGGTGAACCAGTATGGTCTTTTGCCCAGTTTAGCTCAAAAAAGTCATTTTTTGTCATGTTTGTACCAAAAGTGAGCCTCAGTACAGGTTGGTAAGTAGAAAAATTGGTAAGTGATGAGTGGAGAATTGTTTAGTTGGAGTTTACTATTTGGAGATCACTAGAGGATGTCCATTTAGTTTAAAATACAAGTTTTGTCTCAACAGCCAAATATTTCCACTGAGTTGATCAATTCCTCATAGAAATTATTTTAACCAAGGGAAATTGTGTTTCCTCAAAGTGAGCATTATTGAGACATTAATTTTCATGAGTAATCGAAAACTGAGCAGACACACTTAAAGTCAACATGAAATGAAAGTTGACGCTATTTGATTGTTTTTAATTAGGCATGCACAAAATATTAGCACCATATTAGTTATTGTTTTTTTAGAGAGCACTTTCTCTTGAAAAGAGCTTTCCCTTTAAGAGTGAATATTGGCTGTGCACACGTAACGATAGCAGAGCTGTGTGTGTTTGTGCAAAGATTTTAAGTTAAATGCAGAAAATGCTAAGTTAAAAAATAATTGGGGGTGTGGGGGGGGGGGGGGGTACAACAACCTATATTTGACTTGGAAATATGCCGTAAACTCCTTTAAGACCACACACACAAACACTTTTATAATACCAAATTAATAATTCAAGTCTATTGGTTTCTTCATTGATAACTCTTTGAACTCCATTATTATGAGGACTTAATTTTTCTAATTCAAACTGTTTATCCGTCTTTGCAACTTTACATTATAATGTTATGTTCTCTAAATGCACCCGTGCATTACAAAAATAATACAAAACAAATTGTCATTTAAGTAGTAGTAATTTATAATTAAATCTTCTTCCAGAGACCAGGACTCTCTGGAAGAAGAGATTTTATCATCTCAATGGGACTTTCCTGGCTATATAAAGAATAGATAAAAAAGAAAAGTCTGGCATTTGTTTATCGGCCATAAAACCCTTTTTTTAATCGCGTTTCGCTCTGAAATGCGGCAGATCACCGAAGCAGAATGGGTTTTGAACTGTGTCTCATGTTAAAATTACAATTGAATTCTAACGGTTGCGATTTTCAGTTGAAAATTCTGGCCGTGTTTTTGTCGATAGCAGTGTTGAAACAGCGTGAAATTTTAATTTATTGCTTCTTTGACCTTATGAACGTTTGCTCCGTGTGCATGCTAAAAAATAGAAATATCATGGCAAATTCTTTCTTTTCCTTAAGGCAAACTGATGAGCGTGAAGCTTTCGACTAGCCGTCTGCGTACCGCGCCGGGAATGGGAGAGAGAACGGGTTGTTATCGGTGCGGGCAGGAAGGCCACTGGTCCAAAGAATGCCCAATGGACCAGAACGGCTCCTACAGGGAGGGCCCGGGCTCGGAAGGATATGGGCCCCTCAGGTTCAGTGCGGGTGGCGATCGTGGTGGCCGGGGTTTTCATCGCGGCTTCAGTGGCGAGCCAGCCTACGGTGGCAGCTTTGCACCCTCACATGGCTTCACCAGGGGAGCAGGGTATGGCGTCCCTGGGTATGGAAGGGGTGCGGGTTTTGAGAGTGCAATGAGTTACGGTATGCCCGCGGGCTACGGCATTGGCGCGGATAATAGCATGGCCCCGGCGTATGGCAGTGAGGCTGCGTATGGGAGCAGTGGCGTGGCCTATGGCAGTGCGTTGCCTGTGTACCCGATACGCCGAGCACCCTATGAGGAAAGAGATCCGTACGGGGTGGTGGACTTCTACGAGAAGTATCGGGCACGTCCGTACGGAGCCAGTTATTTCGAAGATAGACGCGCGGTTCCACCTCCTGTCCCTCCTCCCCCGTCCTCCTCAGCAATCGTGAGAGAACACCTGTCCTCCTCTAAACTTGACCCATATGAGCGCCATCCCCTTCCCCCTCCTCCGGCGCCCACCTCTTCATATTATGTCCGCGAACGGAGCCCACTCCGGCGAGCTCCCCTTGAGGCAGAGGGGTATGCGTATGAACGGTCGCGCCTCTCTCCTGTCTCTTCGATTCCCAGGAGTTCTGCGTACGACATACCGCGGGATCCATATGCCGAACGGGCGCGCTATGCTTACTAGCCTAATACCTGTGCGCACTCAGGTGAGACCTTTTTAGGATTACAAAAGGTTGGAGCAAAGTTTGGTCAAACTGAAACTTAGAGAATTACTGTTAAAGGGAATTACCTCCCCCTCCCCCCTCAGATTTTTTTTTTAAATTCTGTCATCATTTACCTCAACTTCTTTTGTGATCCACGGGAAAAAGTTGTGCTGATTTGGAATGACATGAGGTTGACTAAATGATTACAGAATTTTCATTTTTGGGTGAACTAGCCCTTAAAATGTGTGACACTTCAGTGCCTTTCATGTGGCACTGAAGTGTTGTTAGCAGTGTCATTTATCTTTAAATTTGGTAAGGTCCTGCCTCATTATGACCTCATGGATAGGTTACAGCCAGGTCAATTATGTTTACAAACATAAACAAAGGCAAAAGATTGGCATTGTTATTTTCAGCCAGATTTGTCAAATTAAAGCACTTAATTACTTTATGTTACCTATAAAGTGTCTTAACAATTCAAGTTGGTGGTTTGGCAGTATGGGCACATGGAAGTCAGCAGAATTGATTACTGAATGATTGACAGTTTTATGATAATCTCTTATCTTTGCAGGTGTTTCTTGGTTGCTCATGGATCATTTTAGAAGTTGTGCTGCATCCAAGGACAGTACAGATGGCCCACTTCATGGCACTAAACTACTTTTGTTGTCTTAACAAACTTGATGTAGCCCTGTGTTTTTATTTGATTTGATTCTCAGTACAAATACCTGTAAATATTTTTTTCCTCGTTAATAAAAGTTAAAAAGAAATCTCATCTTTTTTTCTTTTCTCTTTAGACCATTGCCGTTGTCTTTGATTTGCAAATTTTGCAGTTGCTCCGGACACACAATGTCGTCACTGACACACAATGTTGGGGAAAGTTACTTTTAAATGTAACGCGTTACAATATTGCGTTACTCCCACAAAAAAAAAAAAAAAAGAATTGTCTTACTGGTTACATTTTATGGAAAGTAATGTGTCTCGTTACCTTTGTGTTACCTAAAAGTTTTTTCACCTAACACACACACAAAAAAACAAAACACAAATTTGATGGTTATCTAAAGTCATTTTTGCTTGGTTGAATTGGATCATAGAAGGTCAGCAGCAAATACATTGGTTAATAGTGAGTTTAAATAAAGTATATTTGTGCTAACATTTAATTATTGTTTACATTTAACATTTAAATTTGCATTTCAATGTTTTATTCATTTCAATGAATAAACAGCGCAGATTACTCCTTACTTTCTCTTAACATGGGGACAGGAGTGGTTGGAACTTGCATTCCTTATTTGAAAAAGTAACTCAGAAATTTTGTTGTAAATTTAAAAGTAATGTGTTACTTTACTAGTTGCTAAAAAAGGTAATCTGATTAGTTAACTCACGTTAGGCCTACGTGTAATACGTTACCCCCAATGCTGCTGACACATGTGGTGGAAAGCGGAATATAATTTTTTTCCTCAATGAAGAGTCTTGCATAATTAAGTTTTCTTTCTCTTAGTTTATTCTCTACGGCCAGGAGAGCTCTTAGTAGAGAATCTATCAGCTCATGCACAATATTTATATTCTTTGCATTTAAACAAGACACAAAGAGGTTCACTTTCTCATTGGTTCACTTGTTATTTTTCCTTTATTTCTGAACAGTTCTTGTTTTTAACTTTTCTGTTGACCCTTTTCTGTGATCCAACACTATCAGCACCCCTGACCTCATGCTACATAAACATACCCTCATTTCTTCTTATTAAAGATAACTTATTATAAAGTTAAATCTTAAAAAATATATAATTATGATAATGAAACATTTTCCACATACACTATTACAGATCATTTTTGACTTCTGAGGAGACAGGGACCAACTCAACTACTTTTGAATTTCTCCATTCATTGCTCTTTTTTTATTTAAAGAATCTACTGCTACCACAAAGAGAAAGGTAAAATGCACCTAGAAAATCGAATTATGATGCACAGGCTACAAAGTAGGTGCTGATGTGTGCCATTCAAATAAAATCCCAGCTGTTGAATCCATTAAAATATGATTTCAGATCATGATACATTCAATATGGTTTTATTCAACCAGCTATGATTCAATAAAAACAGTTGTTTAGCTTGGAAATTAAATTATGAAATGTTGTTCTATGAGTGCAAATGCATAAACATTTCTAAAGATTTCTTATTCTTCTCCATATTGTAATATAAAGGCATAAATAGAAAGGGAGAGATAGAGAACACATTTACACACTATTTATTTTAGTATCAAAAGTAATGGGAAATTATTTATTTAAATTATATTAAATTTATTTAAACTGCTTATAGAAAGTATTTTAGCACTAGACCAAATTATGTAGGCTATCTTATTGATAACCAGCATAGACTAAAAATAAAAAGATAATCGGTCCTGAAGCCAACCTACCTTGCTAGAGGTTTGGCCTGCATGCGGAGTGAGCACTACATTGACCAATGAGAGGCCAATAAAATGTATCGTCAGAAATACGACAGAGCCTGAATGAACCAATGACTGTAAACGACAAATAGATTGACATTATCATTGACCAATCGGATAGCTCTAAATTGACGTCAAATCTCCTTTGTCGTTCTCAACAGACGCCATCTTAGCCAGCGGGTTACAGAAGGTGGTTGCAGGTTAGGGAGGCATACGCTCGTATTAAATACATTTTCCAGAAAGGAAATAGATTTTTTTTGTGAGTGCAGATATTAAACAACTGAGAAGCCCCTGACGCCCAGAAATGGCAACGGGAGCCAACGCAACCCCGCTGGGGAAGCTGCACCCGAGTATCGGCGCTAAGCGAGGCTTTGAGTCCGGCCCCGGCGCGGGGTTAATGGCACCGCCCGTGCCTGCGGTTTCTTTCCCGCTGCAAACCTTCCAACAACCGCAATTAACAGCCCCAGGTTTTCCCCAGTTCCCCGGAGCTGTGAGTTCTGCGCTCTCAAACCCAGTCGGAGTAGTACTGCCAGCTCAGGCGGGGAGTGCAGGTAAACAGCATGGACAGGCCTGAGACACTTTCAGGACCAACGGCCTTTTCCATAGTTGTGGTTTTATTAATTGTGCTCTTTAGTATTTGATTTCTCGTTTTGTCAATGGAAATGTTTAATAAAAAGCTTTAGACTGTGCATTGCGTGCATTGCATGAACCTGTAGTGTAGTTCATATAATAAGACTTTATGTGAGTTAGCAAAATCAATTGTACGTGTTCATCTTCATACTGTTGTTTAACTCTGTAAAGCCTAACAGATGAATACGTTTATTAAACCTATAGACAAAATATAAAAAATAAGTTTGCATGCGTGTCTTGTTTTGTATTATATTTGATACACCAGGCCCAGTCTGAGCAAAATATGCATCTTGGATCATTGATGGATTATTTAACTTATATGGCCAAAAAGAATGATACAATTCTAATTCTTTTATGTAAGTCAGTGAGATCTTTATAACAATATAGCAGACTGCATAAAATACTTGTCACTATGTATCTCTCACGAACGTCTTAAGATAATATGTAAACCTGACAATTACATTGTGTACTTAACTTTCGTAATTTCACAGCAAGTAGACACATGGTTGACATTTTAGAATTACTGAGGCCTTTTACTTGCTAAGTATGAATGATCACCCAAAGGGCAGAAGGCATACAGTAGATTGTGTACAATAGTTTTTTGCAGAAATGGTTTGATCTGATCATTTAGAGGCCTAAGAAATGTACAACTCAAATATGATACTGTAGGCTTTATATGGACCGCAATGACACCATGTAACATTCTCTGTTAGATTTTTGCCAGAAGAAGCAGAGGAAAAGGAGTCGTTGGAGCAGCGAGACGCCGGATCAGAAGACCGTCATCCCGGGCATGCCCACCGTGATCCCTCCCGGGCTGACTCGGGACCAGGAACGAGCTTATATAGGTGAGCATCTAAATTTACTGTTATTATAATGTGTGTCTTGAGTCAAATAGTTTAAGTTGCAGAACATTGTGTTTGTGAATTGGGGTGGGAATTCTGTCTACACCTAGACAACTCACTTTTTGTCCCAAAAATTGTTTTATTATTTCCTCACAATTTGCACATCACATGCAGGATGTAATTGCTGAATTTCATTAGTCTGACTTCTTTGTTGACATAATTGATGTCTATTAATGGGATAACCATTTGGTTTTTTGCTAACCCTCGATCTGAAAGTCGCAGTGCAAAATGGCCATCTCTATACATCTCATATGGATTGGAGTTGGTCTTCTCAAAGAAGTCGATCCATCGAAATTCAGCACTTTGCCCATGTTCACTAGAATGTACTAACTCCATCGATGTGCAATGTGAGGACGTTTTATTTGTCTAGGAAGCACTGAGGTATTTGTAGCACTGTCAATGTTTGCTTACCATCTGATGTCCATTAGCAAGAACCCACAGTGTTTTTCTGATGTGGCTGCTTGCTGTGAACTGTCTCCAGCTGCAGGACTCCATCACTGCTCATGTTTACTATGCAAAATGTCTTAAAGTCCAATTTGACTGCAAAGCAATGCAGGTCCAACACTGAATTGCGAAAGTCATCTCCATACCCTGTGTCTGAAAGCAGTGTGTAGTAAATTGCTTTCTCATTGCTGTCAGGCACTTGTTTTGCAATGGCATGTGATGTAGTGGTGGTTTCAATGATAATGTGACCTACATCTCCTTAACTAGTCCTCTATTGATAACTGACACCTCATGTCCTTTACCTACCATCAACCTGCACCATTCAACGTGTGACCTGTGGGGTCTGATTCTCTTTAGCATGTCATGGAGAAATGCATGTGAAAACCCATTAAATGCTTCCATGAGTGATACAGGTCAGTTTTTGGGTTTGTACAGGCTGATTTGGTTGCCGTGGCTTGAGGCCTAGTTAAATCTAGTCTTTTGCATGAAAAAAAAAAAAAAAAACATCAACTAAAGGCTGATCTGGTTGGCTGATCATTTCTAAATATTAAATCTCAGTTGTCCTAACTGATTAGTGTTGGAAACTGTTGGTAAGTGGTTGTCATGACCTCTCAAAAACTGTTGAATGTTATTGAAGTTGGTTAAGGGTCACTAACACCCAGTATGTTAATTTATTTTTATTCTTTATAGAGTAATGTTTATTTTAAGTTACACTAGTGTTATTTTCTAAACTTCTTTTCAATCCTTTTGAGGATGCAGTTGCTCAAGCCACTTAGCCAATATGATTTTTGATTTCTTCAAACCCAACTCCCCCTCCCCCCCTGACAGGCCTTCATGTTTTTGCCACCTTTTTAGCTCACTTGATATGAAAATAGAGTATGTGAAATAATATTTTAAGTGTATGGTTGAAATGTGAATTTTAGTAGTTTCACCTCTCAAAGTTGGTGGCATGAAATCGAAAGCCTGTTGCAATTAACCTTTTTCTGAAATGGTTATTTACTGAAACCCCCCCAGGTTTCTGAATCTTAATTTAGCCAAACCTTAATATTTGATTTTCTAAATGTTTGGGGAAATCTGTATGGGCTCATAAGAATACGTTCAAGCTTAAACAAGGTTGTTTTCTAAAATTCCTGTTGGGGTTGCAGTATTTCAGAAAATGTGTTGCGGAGAATCAAAAGTCTTCAGTTGACCTTGATTCTTAGTGAACTGACAATTACCATGGTAAAAATGTTTTTTTTTTTTTTCTTGTTTAACCGTAGTCACATTGTTTTACAGTGTACTGTTTCTGCTTTTGTGGGGTTTTTTTGTTGTTAACCACATTTCTCTCCATCCTTGTTTTTTTCTTTCCTAACCTGATTTCTTCCAGTCCAACTGCAGATTGAAGACCTGACACGTAAACTGCGTACAGGAGACCTGGGAATCCCTGTTAACCCTGAGGACAGGTCGGAATAACGATTTAAACCCAACAACAGTAACATTTTCTTTACCTTTTTAATGCGCCATTTTATTGTGAGGCCAGATCGTAAGTGTACTAATGTGTATGTAAGGGTAAGAAATAAGTCTAAATGCCTTTGTCTAAAATGACCTCACATCTTTGCCTTCTAGTTAAAGAGTTTAGAAAATGTTTTGATTGTAATGAAATTGGTTTTGTTACATGCCTAAACATTCTAGTGTTTGAAATGCTTAGTTGAATTTTAGAGAAATGTTTGGAGCTGTTCTGTACACAGAGGCAAAGAAATGACTGAAGGCTATCATGTTAGGATATTGTTATAAGAAAGATCAGACTTTTTCATTCAGTTAGTGTTCCCAGGTAACTAGCCAGTGTTATAATCTGAAATTTGACGTTACTTTGTATCTTATGATGTGAGGACTAACTGTTGATAATACATAGCACCCAACTTTACCAAAACATAATGTGCATTCATATAAACAATGCTAATCTTGATCGTCTTAAGTAAATCTTATTTTATTCTGAACTGTTTTTTGTAAGTATTCGTTTTTTATTGCATGCATGTTTATTTTCTGTGAAACGTATGTATTTTAAAGGCTTGTGTAGAATTTATTATCCCAGTGTAGCCCTAGTTCCTGTAGTCTAAGTTAGTAGGTTTGTTTAATCCACTATTTAAGCCATTTAAAGGAATTTTGATTTTCACTCGATTATATTGCATTTTAAATGCCCCATCTTTCTCACCTCCAAAATGCAGTTAATGAACACAACCGTGTCCTTAAATCTAAAAATCTGAATGGTTGATTAATTGGATGGTCAATAATGGTTTTCCATAATGGGGCTAGCACCATTTTGTCCAGGAACTTCCACAGTATTCCAGATTTCCGCACTGGAAGACCGCTCGGAGGAGACTCCTCTGACCTTTTCTTTCTGGAATAACCATAACCATAACACTTTGATCACTTTGGCCACTCATAGAATTCATAAGCATCCAACATAGCAGGAAATGTCATGTTTCTGACGTGAGAGTGTCTTTTTAGTAGCCACACCCCTTGCTCTCTGAACAGCCTTAGGTTCTCCGGCAGAATCTTAATCCGACGTTTTTACACCGCCAACTCTAAAAAGGTTCTTCTTAAAGGTCTATCCACTCCAGGATTTAGGATCGATCGCTCATCAACTTCCAGCTCGCAAAACAAAGCTGGGTGGTGCTTCAGGTTGTCAGCGCTGGAGATATCATTCCCAAAGAAAACCAGCAGAAAATTCTTCCCTCTTTTTTCCCCCCACTTTTCTCCTCTTCGGGTTGCCTATCATGAACCTGTCACGTTTGTGTGGCTGTTTTGTTTGAGGGCTGTTGAAGGTTAATATTTAATCCAAATTTATTTCTCTAACCCAAATTCCCCCTCTCGTAACTTTTTTCAAGCACAGAGCCTCATTGTGCAGGTTAACAGGTTTTCAGCACCGTCCAAGGGGAAGGTAACCGTTTGAATGCTCTCTGAGGGCGTGTGAAGGTTTAGATCAGCGTTCAAGAACAGAAGCTCTTCAAGTGTGTTGGTTGCCCCATTTGTCTCAGATATTTGTCCTATTTTTCATCCCCCAAATAATATTGAGACAGACACGTTTTATTAATGTTAAAAAATTCAGTGTTCTCCTTGATGCTAAGTTTTGTCGCCCTTTAAAAAAAAAAAAAAAAAAGTTTTACTTCTGAGCTTTAAGCTCTTTAATCTGAAATTTTTTCCCTTTCTAAATGGTTCAATAAGTTTTCTAGTGGCCATTTTTATTTTGCTCTCGTCTCATTAGAATATGAGCACTCCGGGGCATCCCATGCACTTTTCTTTTTTCTTTTAAATGACCACAGAACAAGTCAAACCAATGTCAGTTAAGAGTAGGCAAGCCATTGAATGTTTAACTGTTGAGGGTGTAAGTACTGTTATGGTTTTGACTGCTGCATCTTTCTGTTGTTCTTTCCTTTTCACAGGTCTCCATCTCCTGAGCCCATCTACAACAGTGAGGGCAAGAGGCTTAACACGCGTGAATATCGTACACGCAAGAAACTGGAGGAAGAGAGACATTCTCTCATCACAGAGATGGTGGGGCTGAACCCTGAATTCAAACCCCCTGCTGACTACAAGTATGGCTTATACAAATTATTTTATTTTCTCTCTGGTTCTGCGGTGTCTGATATTTACTTGTTTTTCTTCTTACTCAGACCACCAGCTACTCGGGTTAGTGATAAGGTTATGATTCCTCAGGATGAATATCCAGAGATCAACTTTGTTGGGCTTTTGATTGGGCCACGGTAAGTTGCATGATTTTTAAACTCAAAGTTTGCTGAATCCTTAGTCTCTACATAAACTAACTGGGTCTATTGCTTGTTTTTCCAGTGGAAACACTCTGAAGAACATTGAGAAGGAGTGCTGTGCTAAAATCATGATTCGTGGGAAAGGTTCAGTGAAGGAAGGGAAGGTGGGTCGTAAGGATGGACAGATGCTTCCAGGAGAAGATGAACCTCTTCATGCACTGGTCACTGCTAACACCATGGAGAATGTAAAGAAAGCTGTAGAGCAGGTGAGTCTTCTTCAGACGTTCTTGCACCTTGAATTATAAAACGCAATAGAAATCAGTTGAATGAAATTGCATAGCTATCAGCTTCAACAATCATTCTATTGCATGTTTCTAAGTGATTTATTTTTGTCTACAGATCCGTAATATCCTCAAGCAGGGCATTGAGACCCCTGAGGACCAGAATGATCTAAGAAAGATGCAACTGAGGGAGCTGGCACGACTCAATGGCACTCTGAGAGAGGATGATAACAGGTGGGAGTCTGCTCACAGATTTTTTTTACCCTTTTCTCAGAGCAACAGGCGAGTAAATGTTGTAGATGCATTTGATACTCATCAATGTGTACTTCTTTTCTTTCAGGATTTTGCGCCCATGGCAGAGCACAGAGCCTCGCAGCATCACAAACACAACTGTCTGTACAAAGTGTGGAGGAGCAGGTCACATCTCATCAGACTGCAAGTTTACCAGGTAAGCCCATCCACCAGTGATCAGCAATTATTTATTATATTTTTAAAAGATTCCCCTCCAAGAAGTTTAGCACCTTCTGGTTATGTCAAGAAAAGTTCAGACTTTAGGGTTAACTTTATTTCTCTTCCCGCAGTTCCTTTGCTCCCCGGCCAGGCGAACCACCCCAGTCTGCTCAGGATAAGGCCCGTATGGATAAAGAGTACTTGTCTCTCATGGCAGAATTAGGAGAGGCTCCAGTCCCTTCCTCCGGTGGGGGCCACAATCCTCCCACCAGTGGACCTCGTTCATCAGGACCCAACAACAACCAACAACCACCAGTAAGACCAAAGACATCCACAATTCTTCATGATATGCATTACATATACATTACTGTTCTAATGTTTTTTTTGTATTGTCACCAAGGCTGCATTGATTTGATCAAAAATACAGTAAAAAAAAAAAAATTCCAATATTACTCGATATATTTTAAAAGGTAATTTATTCCTGTGATGGCACAGCTGAATTTTCGGCAACATTACTCCAGTCTTCATTGTCATGATCCTTCAGAAGTCATTCTAATATACTGATTTGATGCTCAAGAAACATTTCATATCAATGCTCAACCAGTTGTTGAAAACAGTGATAAAAAAAAAAAATTTCAGGGTTCTTTAAATTTAAATTCAAGAGAACAGCATTTGTTTGAAATAGTTTTTTGTCTCTTCTGTTTCTTTTGATCAATTTAATGTATCCTTGCTGAATACAACTATTACTTTGTTAAAGTACTTTGTTTCATAATATCACTCTCTCTCTCTTTCAGAATCGTCCTCCTTGGATGAATTCAGGCCCTGCTGATAACAGGAATTTCCACAGCATGCACCAGGGTCCTGGTGGCCCTCATAACTTCCCTCCACCAATGCCAAACATGGGTGTCCCTCCTATGCCACCAAACCCCAATGGAATGCCACCACCCTGGATGCAGCCGCCCCCTCCCCCAATGGGCCAAGGCCCAGCACCACCCGGACACCACATGAGTGAGTATAGCCCGTGATGTTTAGACTTTCAGTCATGCAATTCCTGCTTAATGAAGTGTATTAAAACATTTCCCTGGAAAGATGGAAGTATATAACTATCTTTATCAGGAGACAAATGCTTCTGCTTATATTTAAGCTTATTTTACCATAAAACTCCCAACTGACATCTGTGTTTGGTGATTATTGAAGTATGCTTGCTTTCATACTTGGATACTTAGTGTTTCAGAATGCTCATTGATTCCCTCCCTTGCCTGATGATCAGGTTTATTGCCGCCACCCATGGGTATGATGCCCCCACCTCCACCTCCCCCCAACAACCAGCCACCACCTCCACCCTCAGGACCTCTGCCACCATGGCAACAGCAGGCCCCTCCCCCACCACCCACCAGCAGCATGGCAACCAGTGCTCCACTGCCATGGCAACAGAGTAAGTGTATTACAGTAGTACACATTTGATATCATTAAAGGTTTTCCTTTAGTCACTGATTGACTTTTTTTGCTTTCCCAGATACAACCACCACATCCACTCCTGCCACTGGAAACCTGCCACCCTGGCAACAGCCTCAGCAGACTGCCACCTCAGCCGCTCAGCCCCCTCCACCCATGGGTACCCCTTCTATGGTGCCGCCTCCACCTGGGGTCCAACCCCCACTTCCTCCTGGTGCCCCCCCGCCGCCTCCACCCCCTCCACCTGGCTCAGCAGGCATGATGTATGCACCCCCTCCCCCACCCCCACCCATGGACCCTAACTTTGTGACCATGATGGGGATTCCCGGTATGCCACCGTACGGGATGCCTCCTGCACCTCCACCCCCTCCGCCCCAGAGTTAAAGGCTCGATTTAGTCTCTGTGGCCCTGTGACCATGCAGTGATGCCTAAAATATATACAAAGATACATCACAGGACTATACCTTGTTCTGTTCATTTAACAGCTTGATGTGATTTAGTTGCTAAAGGTTTATTTTTTTTCTATTGATTGGTCTCGGTTCAAACTTCAAAATCGAGCTAGAGAGAGTGTGAGAGAGACGGTGTGATTTATTTGTAAATTTGCTTCAATTGTTAATGATTTTTAACTATAGTATTTGAACTGTTAGGATAATATTTGTTCAAAATGATGTTGTGCAGGGAATGTGTGTTTTGGTTTTTGTTTCTGCCAGCCTGCTATTTCATGTTTCATTTCAAACCGTCTCCAAGTAAAAATGACATCTGCTTGCGATTCAGTTAGCAACATTCCAACAGGTGTATAAACAACCATTTACACTCTTAACCAACTGTGCATTTGTTGCTGCATAGTATAAAAAGACATTTATGTCTTCAAGATGTTGTAGATGATTGGCTTACTCTATTAGGTGGTCAGTATAGCCTAATTTTTGTGCTCACCTTGTACCCCCACCCCTCCCAATATTTTTATTTAAAAGAACTTTTCATTAATGCCTTCCACCAAATGTATTTCAATATTTTTGTAATGAAGCATTCAACTAAATAAAAGTTGGCATGGTGTCGAATTGTTGGTGTCAATCTTTCACATCTGTTTTAAGTTTCAGTGTTAACCATCTTAACTTGAATTAGTGGTTGAATTTCTCTTCTCCCAAAAGATACTCTTAAGCATTTGAAATATAAAGTTGTGGGTTTAAGGTCTGTTTCTGTTTCATTAGTTCTATTGTTAGAGTGTAATCTCACTGCAAAACTAAAAAAGTAATTTGTCTTTAACTTAAGTATTTTTGGCTTAAATTTACTTTTAAATTGGTACGCCTGCTGTGCACAGGGTACAAGGAGATAAAAGTGCAGTCAGAAAATGTGGATTATTGCTGAAACTGAAACAAATATGGGGCCGCAGTAACAAGATCCATATGGCTCATAGAAGGTTTTCCTGGGGACATTGTTAGCTAATAATTTGGTTTCTGATGGACACTGATGTCAATTTTGTTAAATTTTAGCACTTTGAGTGATGTGAGACTGATGCAGTGTCAAACTTCTCTTTTTTCTCATGTCCTGTCCCCTCGGTTAGCAGTGTGCCAATTCAGTGACTCGGTGGTCAACTAAGTTTTTACCAGTATTTTGTAATTAGTATTTCACAATTGTCTTCTGGGAACTATCATTCCATTTCTTTTTACTTTTTATTTCTTAACCTGTTCTTATTATTTTATGCTTTACAATTTTTTATTTAAAGTACTTTAAATTACCATTGTGTATGTGCTATATAAATAAACGTGCCTTGCCTAAATTTGTTATGGCCCGCCCAGCCTGTAAATATATAGTAGTCATGTATATTGCCTATAGAGAGAGAGAGAGTGTGCGCGCCGCCAATGAGCGCGCTTGACCCTGAAGCATCAGCTTGGAGATCACGGTGACGCGCGTCGCAACCATAGACTGTAAAAAAAAAAGAAAACAGTCGCAACACACGCAGCAGGCAGCAGGCATCACGTAGTCTCGTAGACTAATATTCCTGGTGCACGAAACCCACTATTATATAACAGTCTACAAGATGTCCAAGCCACTGACGGACCAAGAGAAGAGGAAGCAAATTTCCGTGCGAGGTCTCGCCGGGGTTGAAAACGTCTCGGACCTCAAGACCAATTTTAATCGCCATCTGCACTTTACTTTGGTTAAGGACCGTAATGTTG
The DNA here is from genome assembly GCF_951802725.1 of Rutilus rutilus. Classification (NCBI taxonomy): domain Eukaryota; kingdom Metazoa; phylum Chordata; class Actinopteri; order Cypriniformes; family Leuciscidae; genus Rutilus; species Rutilus rutilus. The sequence continues at coordinate 16,482,610 of NC_140211.1, forward strand.
CAACGAAGCGCGACTACTACTTCGCCTTGGCGCACACCGTGCGCGACCATTTGGTGGGAAGATGGATCCGGACGCAGCAGCATTACTACGAGAAAGACCCGAAAGTAAGATACTCGAATGCCGCAGTTTCATCCTACAGATCGGGGCCGCACGTACACCACTGACAGGAGGGAGGAGGGGTCGGATCACACATTAGGGGACATTATGTTGCGCAGTAGAGTAGCAACATTGCAAAATGTAAAAAGAAACATCTATATCCTTTTTGAAGGTTTAATATTGAGGTATTTGTATTGCACCAGGGAATGACGATTAATGCTAATGTTTCAGCAGATGGTAGGGCTTTTTTTCAATAATTACATAATCTCTCCATGACTGATGTCAGGAGCTCCTTCATTCAATGTCCCACAGAATGTATGAAGAGCTTTTCTATGTGCCCTTGACAAGTATCAACAGGTCTAATTATTTTTGAATCGTTGAGTGCGAGTTATTTCAATATGTGCACATTCTTGTATTTAAACAAGTAGCAAAAATCTAAAAACCCAATTTCTGTAATGCATATTATTCGCAAAATCTTTCAGATTACAACGCTGAACCGCTGAATATACTCATTCCAGACGAAAACCTTATTTATTTAACTTTATTTTACATAATTTGACGTTACTCGTTTAAATTACAATTTTAAAATCTCCCATCGTTATCCGATGTTGTTGTCATCACAATGTCATTATAATTGATGCGTACCTCATTGTGATTTTTTTCTTTCTTGTGCTCATTTGCATACATAATTGTGATTGGTCCTTTCCATCTTACAACGTTCAGTACGTCGTCCAGTCCTAAAACCTGAAATAGGAAAGCTGGTTGTCACCATAGACAGTATAAGAAGGTTGTCACAAAGAGGCTAGTCAATCATTTTAGCCCTCATTAGCAACTTAGTAATGTCTACCACAGACATTATTTTACTCATAAGTCCAAAACTGTAATTTTGCTTTGGGAAAGGAACGCATAAGTAATCACAAAACCGGAGCTTGCCTAATTCCTACTGGAAATTTAAAATGATATTTTCTCATTTTTTGTATTCTAAAATAATAATAAAAATACTTCAAGTAAAAAAAAAAAAAAAAAAAAAAATGATTGAAGGGTAGGACACTGTTGTATTTGGTATTTGTGTCATCTTTATCTGGGTGGCTGGCATCCTGACAGAGTATTTAACCTTAAACGCTGACAGCTAATGCTGCTATTTTTACATGTGCCAGAGACACAGCACACAAACATCATTCTTTCCTAACCTTTATTATCATTTATAGACAAGAGACTGAAATATCACAAGCTAGCTTTTGTTTACTAGCAAATCCTCCATGCTAGTTGTGTCATTGGGCAATCTTCAACGATTGAATGTTTTGCGCTGGCGGTCAATGAGGTCTCAAGACATGGAATACAGATTAGGCTTGTGTTGCGCACCTGTCACAATATTATTTGTCACTATTATTTGTCTGCTCAGCAGGGGCTTTTATGGCTCCTACTTCACTGTTGCTCTAAATGGCTCTCAGCTGTTGGTGTTAAGTATTAAAAAACACTTTTATTAAAAAAATGCACAATTCTTTTTCACTTTTAATTATCTTGTCTTTACCTTTTTTTTCCCCTTTCTTCTTCTTTGTCTCCACTTGTAGCGTGTGTACTATCTTTCTTTGGAATTCTACATGGGTCGGACCCTTCAAAACACCATGGTAAACTTAGCTTTGGAGAATGCTTGTGACGAGGCCATCTATCAGGTGAGAGGAGATATGTGCAACTGAACACTGCAAAAAGCAAATAGTTCTGCTGGGATGACATATTTTTGTTGGCCAACACTGAAGTTAGCATCACCCTGCGACTTCCCTTGTCAAAAACCACAGTCTGTGTCAAAAGCATTCTGAACTTTTATGAATTCTGAAGCCTAAATACAAGTCAAAATCTAAACGTAGGCTATAAACGAATTACACCACGGTCGCATGACCTCAACGTCACCATCTCTAAGCTAAACATTTTCACTGATAGATTGAGTTAGAAAGAGCACAATTATAAACACAACGAGGCTGTGAAACGGACTAGTGTGTTGATGAGTTTACCTGTTCGACATGATGACATTTAACCTTTGTAATTCCATTTAGCCACTTATAACTGTCTTTTTAAAAGGGACATATCATGAAAATCTAACTTTTTCCGTGTTTAAGTGCTATAATCGGGTCCCCGGTGCATCTACCAACCCAGTATCTTTGTTTTGGTAAGCCTTTCTCTGTAAGCATGTAAAAAAATAAGCCGATTTTCGCAGGGAGATTTCGCTCCCTTTCTGACGCAGGAAGGGGATCTTATTATAATATTACCACCCCTTAATCTGCACGTTTCCACCCACGGCGCTGTCATTTGGTTTTCACAAGCGACAACAGTGTAATTTCTAACACAATGGCAAAAGTTCCAGCAAAGCATGCAAACTGTTCTGTCATTGCCTGCACAGACGAGCACTGAAGACTATTTGACCAAAGAATGTCACAGCTGTCTTATAAAGAGCTCAGGGAACTGTGTCAACTTGTGTAAAAGTTAAACATGACGTCACATGCAAGTCGATGAATTAATGTAACGCCACAACAACTACATAAATGTATCCACTAACCATTCAGAAATGTCCACACCCAAACATTTTTGCTCACACCCAAAAAGGGGCAAATTTGACAAGCTATAATAAGTTATTTGGGGGGTATTTTGAGCTGTTATTTCACAGACACATTCTGGGGACACCATAGATTTATATTACATCTTGTGAAAAGGGACATAATATGTCACCTTTAAAGACAAGTGAAAGCTTTAAAAAATCACAATGGGCTATTAATATATATTTTATGTTATATAAATGTTTTTTTTTTTTTTTACTTGTGGTTGCCATCCCTGCAGCACTCTTATCTATGGAAGTAAATAATTGTGTCATTTTTGCGCCCCTAGTGGGAACTGCAATCTGTGTGAGTGGCCACTCTACATAACAACATTGGCTCAACCAGTGGTGTGTATGGGGTGGGACTATATTCATTTGTCCAAATAGAGGAGATCTATAATACCTGGGGAACATTATCTGTTATTATTCCACTAACCTCAATACTTAAACTTTAAAAAATAATTTTGTATAAAGAAAAGAGGCCATTATCAGTAATTATCATCATCAGTGATAGCATAATCATAAATAGAGAAAGAGCATATGGAGGAGATCTGGTGCTATAGGTACTGTAATACTGATCATCTTGGATTAGCTGCCCCTGGTCCTTTAATCCTATTCATTAGAATATGAAATGCAAATCATTGTAGATCAGCACTGCTATGCTGAGAATGACTATAAAGATATGTTGATGAAAGATGAAACCATGCAACAGGGCATGTTTTGTACTCTGAGAAGTTATTCACCGGATTTGGTCCTGCCTGACTCTCATATTCTGGTTCTTCTCAGTTGGGTCTGGATATGGAGGAGCTGCAGGACATGGAGGAGGATGCTGGCCTGGGCAACGGAGGCCTTGGTCGACTGGCAGGTGAACTCAGTCTCTTTAAACGTGCTGATCACAAGATTAATGGAGGCTTGCACTGTCGAGTTGGTGCTTTGATTCACTTTAATTTCTCTTCCTCTTCAGCTTGCTTCCTGGACTCCATGGCAACCTTGGGCCTGGCAGCGTATGGATATGGAATCCGTTATGAGTTTGGAATCTTTAATCAGAAAATCGTGAAGGGCTGGCAGGTAAAACAAACTTGCAACAATATCTCAGTGAAATGTATTTCTCTTCCTTTGATGCATTTGGATCTTAGTAAACAACTGACATCATCTGACAGGTGGAGGAGGCGGATGATTGGCTGCGCTATGGAAACCCTTGGGAAAAAGCCCGGCCTGAGTACATGCGTCCTGTGCATTTCTATGGTCGGGTGGAGCACCACCCTGATGGAGTGAAATGGGTGGACACACAGGTGAGAGCATAGAAACCATGTATCTGCATTTAATTGGTATGGAAATGGCATTTTTCATATTGTAAAATAATTTTTGCTTTTAGAGGAAATTAATGCTTTCATTCAGCAAGGAAAGATGGTTTAAAAGTGACAGTAAGGACATAATGTTACAAAATATAAAGCATAATGTTAAATGCTGTTTTATGGACTTTCTATTTATCCAAGAATCCTGAAAATATGTATCATGCTTTTCACAAACTATGAAGCTGCACAACTGTTTTCAACATTGATAATTATAAGAAATGTTTCTTGAGCAGCAAATCAGCATATTAGAATGATTTCTGAAGGATCATGTGACACTGAAGACTGGAGTAATGATGCTGAAAATTCAGCTTTGCATCAGGAATAATATTTTAAATTCTAATAATATTACTGTATTTTTTATCAAATAAATGCAGCCTTGGTTACCATAAAACATTACAGACCTCAAACGTTTGAACTGAGTGTACATCAGGAAGTTCAGTAGAGCTAAAGCAGAACGGCCAATATGCAAGACTCAGATGCTACATGCTGTAGAATTGTGTCATTTTTACAGACGTATCTCTATGTTTTCCTATTAAATCTGTTCCTGTTTGGTTCACCAGGTGATCCTTGCTCTCCCTTATGACACACCTGTCCCGGGATACAGAAACAACATTGTTAACACAATGAGGCTCTGGTCTGCCAAAGCTCCATGTGAATTCCATCTCAAAGACTGTGAGTTCTCTTCAATCAATCAATCAGTCAATGATCATCAGACATTTTAACCAACCATAAGCTTTATCGTTCATTTATTATTATGAAAATAACTTGTAATATTATTTATAAAATCAACTCTGATCTATTCCATTTGTGTCCATAATACACAACTGTTCAAAGGTTTGTGGTCAGTAAGATTTTTTCATGTTTTTGGGAAAAAAAGGTCTCATGCTCACCAAGGCTGCATTTTTTAAAATAAAAAATACAACAATAAACATTTATATTTTGAAATAGTGTTACAAATTAAAAATAATCACTTTATTTTAATATACAGACAGTTGTGTTGCTTAATATTTTTATGGAAACTGTGATACATTTTTTTTTTCTAAAAAGTCTAAAAGCACAGCATTTATTTGAAAATAATTTTTGTCTGATTATAAATGTCTTTACTTTCACTTCTGATCAATTTAATGCATCCCTGCTGAATGAAAGTATGAATTTATTTCAACAAAATTTGACTGACCCCAAACTGTTGAATGGGTATTCCGTATCTTTGAGCCTTATATCTTATGACTGACTTTCTGTCTTCCTGAACAGTTAATGTTGGTGGTTACATCCAGGCCGTTCTGGATAAGAATCTAGCTGAGAACATCTCTCGTGTGCTTTACCCTAACGACAACGTGAGTGCAACTCAAGCGGTTCATGTTAAGAAACAAATCGCATGACCCTTGGAGCCTAAATGTAAACGAATCCTCCTGTTTGTGTATGTCAGTTCTTTGAGGGGAAAGAGTTGCGTCTGAAGCAGGAGTATTTTGTGGTGGCTGCAACTCTCCAAGACATCATCCGCAGGTTCAAAGCTTCCAAGTTCGGCTCAATTGAGGAAGTGCGCATGGATCTGACCACACTGCCAGATAAGGTAGGACATCCCTGGAGCACTTTGATTTATGTTAAGATGCTGGGGTGTAGAGAACATTCAACACAATTCACATTGTATCTGGTGTCGTTTATTCATATTAATGAGACTGAGCAATAAAACTTAATGCATTGGGATAAACAAAATTGGTTTCACATTTAAAAACTACTACAGAGATTCTTTGCTTTTTCTGTGTTGTTCAGGTTGCTATACAGCTGAATGACACTCATCCTGCAATGGCCATCCCTGAACTGATGAGAATACTGATGGATGACGAGAAGCTGAACTGGGACACGGTGAGTGGGAAATTCACATCTTCTTCTTTAACATGCCTAAAAAAGGATTTGCAGTCAAACTGTAGGACTATTCAGTTGATTGATAAAAGGGTAATACAGGGACATAAAGCAACACTTTGCAATAAGTTTTTTTTTGTTAACATTAGTAAATGCATTAGCTATCATGAACGAACGTTGAGCAATATATATATTTGAAAGCATTTATTAATCTTACAAAATGGTAGATAGTTAAAATAGTTCACAGTGCATTATGGTAACAAATACAACTTTTGATTAAAAATGTATTGGCAAATGTTGAAATTACATCGACTAACATTAATAAATGTTGTACACTCTTAGAAATAAAGGTTCTTTATTGCCATTTATGGTTCCATGAAGAATCCATGTAACCCCTTCATTGCACAAAAGTTTTTTCATCATTGAAAAAGTTTCTTTAGAAGAAAAAATGGTTCTCTCTGCTCACTGAACGTTTTTTTTGAGGAAACAAAAATTGTTCCTCTATGGGATTGCTGTGAAAACCCTCTTTTGGAACCTTGATTTTAAAGAGTGTTGAAGTATTTCATTATTAGTTCATGGTAACCAATGTAGTTAACTAATGTTAACAAATTAACCCTTATTGTGAAGTGTTACCATACATAAAGTTTACATTTCTAGAATGAAAATTTGCCCATGTAGACCAACGCCATAATGTTGTACTACTCTACTTCTTCTAATTTTTCTTTCTCTCTCACTCTCCTGTGACTTTCTGTCATTCTCTTTTTCTTTTCAGGCGTGGGACATCACTGTGCGTACTTGTGCATATACTAACCACACCGTTTTACCAGAAGCCCTGGAACGCTGGCCCGTTGACCTGTTCCAAAACCTTCTCCCCCGTCACCTAGAGATCATCTACGAGATTAACCGACGTCACCTGGAGGTCTGGGAACAGACATTATCTTCATGGAACATTGCATTTGAACATTATTGTAGATAAAAAAAAAAAAATGTTTTTTGAAGGGGTTGGGAGATTTGTTACTGCATTTGGAATGTAGGACTGTGTTGACTCCAAATAAGGAGTCAATTGTGCTGTGTGAGGTTATTTAAACAAACTCCTCTGCTCTGCATGACTCAGCATCCAGTAAATCTAAGATGAAGAAAAGTAACTTCCCATGTACATTTAACTCTGTTTTGACCTTACATTTTCTTTCCTGTTTCTTAGCGGATCTCTGCGCTCTACCCTGGTGATTATGACCGTATGAGACGCATGTCTCTCGTTGAGGAGGGATGTCAGAAGAAGATCAACATGGCTCATCTCTGCATCGTTGGCTCTCATGCAGTCAATGGCGTGGCACAAATCCACTCCGACATTATTAAAGACACTGTGTATGTCTCCTAACTTTCTTTTTATATTAGAATACATAGAAGCCTCAAAAAGTATCTGGACACTTAAGCCACATTTAAAAATATATAATACTGTTCAAAATTTGGGTTTTTAATGTTTTTATATAAAAAATACAGTAGAAACAGTAATATTATTGGAAAATATTATTACAGTCCAAATCAACTGCTATTTAATATATTTTATTGTAATTTATTATTGTGATGGCATAGTAAATAGTAATTTAATTTAACTGTCACTTTTGATCAATTTAATGCATCCATGCTGAAAAAGTGCATTAATTTCTTCCAAATAAAGCCTAAACTTTGAATGGTAGTGTATAAACCAAGTAGCATTTACAGTATTTTAAAGAAAGATAGCACAAGCATTGTTGTCCAGTGCAATGACATTCATACATTTGCAAATTAAATGTCAAAATTTATATCAACAATATGTAATTCCAAATTTTTGTCCCTCTTTATGACTTAATCACATTGCCTCAGAATTAGCCCTGGTGAATAACTCACAGATGTTTACGGCTAAAAAACAGTTGTATCTAATTTGGTGGGGTTGATTCTGTGTACAGTTTTAAGGACTTCTATGAAATGGACCCAGAGAAGTTTCAGAACAAGACCAATGGTATCACACCTCGTCGCTGGCTTGTCATGTGTAACCCTGGACTGGCTGAGGTTATCGCTGAGGTGAGGAACATTGCTGATAAGAAAAAAAAGTTATCGTTAAACACTACTGAGGAACATACAAAAAGTACCATAACCTTCGGAAATACATTTTGGAAGCTTTAGGAAAGCCATTCAAGAGTCATTATTGACCGAAAATCCCTGTCTTATATTAATCGCTAGAGAATTGGAGAGGACTACATTCGCGACCTATGCCAGCTGAAGAAACTCTTGAAGTTTGTGGATGATGATGCTTTAATTCGAGACATTGCTAAAGTCAAACAGGTGAGACAGAATCCACTTTCAAAGTGAACTTTAGTGCAAGAATCATCATTTATATGAGAATGATGAACGTTACATGGCATATCTGTTGCTTTGCTGTTTTCAGGAGAATAAAATGAAATTTGCAGCGCTTCTAGAGGAACAATACAAGGTGAAGATTAACCCAAACTCCATGTTTGATGTCCACGTGAAGAGGATCCATGAATACAAAAGGCAGCTGTTGAACTGTCTGCACATCATCACCCTCTACAACCGTAAGTTTTTCTTGAAACAGCGAATTATTTTGGTAATAAGTTTCGAAACAAACTAATGCATATCTCTAGCATGTTACTGGAACGTTTGGAACATTATTTGCATAACTTTTTACATTTTTTTATTTATTTAGTAGGCAGTATGCAGTGTGTACTGTGCCGTATACACTAAGCGGAAAGCTAGTATTCCTTTCCCAAGATAGCCTACACTGAAAAACACTTGGCTGAAGCCTAGTCCTAGACTAAAATGCATGTTTGAGCTGTTTTAACTGAAAGCATCTTACACTGATATCTCTTAAAATATGTCAGTGCCATTGTTTTGTCTCAAGATGCACACCAGTAATGTTTTTTTTCTAAGACATGTTTATTAAAGCTATTTAGATGTACTAATTGAACTAAGGCCTAATCTTGCCTTAATCTAAGCCCTGCCTGTGAAACCAGGCCCTGGTGTAGGATTTTTTTAAACAATTTTCACTCAGAAATTGCTTATAAATTTCACAAATAATTACTAAGAAACGGCAAGTAACATTAAATTAAACATGATATTTTGAAGTGGAAAGACTGAAAGAGTATTTTCCTGTAAAACGTACTCCAATAATCTTTACTTTATTTACAACTTTTTTTTACAGTGTACTTAAAGGGATAGTTCACTTTGAAATAAAATTTTGGTATGTTTTAGCTTACCTCAAGGGCATCCAAGATGTAGGTGTCTTTTTTTCCGCAGTAGTTTCAATTTTGATATTTTTAGGTCAAACCGTTCTTGTCTGTCAGTCATATAATGCAGGTCGATGGTCACTGTCTCAAAACACAAGCACAAAGTCCAAATTAAAACAATTCCCCATCGTCCAAATTAAACAATTCCCCATCGTAAGTACACATTGATGGCCTAAGACACGAAACGAGCGGTTTGTGTGAGAAAACGAACAGTATTTATATCGTTGTTATCTCTTGAACACAGCACACGTCCAAATGATCTGACGGCGCGGGCGGGTATAGATATATAAATAGATGTCGCCTTGGCTACTGCAGTTCATTGGAACGAAACCGTAGCCAAGCGACATCTAGTGTATACATCTATACCCGCCCGCGGGCGGATATAGATGTATACACTAGATGTCGCCTTCGCTACTGCAGTTCATTGGAACGAAACCGTAGCCAAGGCGACATCTATTTATATATCTATACCCGCCCGCGCCATCAGATCATTTGGACGTGTGCTGTGTTCAAGAGATAACAACAATATAAATACTGTTCGTTTTCTCACACAAACCGCTCGTTTCGTGTCTTAGGCCATCAATGTGTACTTACGATGGGGAATTGTTTAATTTGGACGATGGGGAATTGTTTTAATTTGGACTCTGTGCTTGGGTTTTGAGACAATGACCATCGACCTGCATTATATGACTGACAGACAAGAACGGTTTGACCTAAAAATATCAAAATTGAAACTACTGCGGAAACAAAGACACCTACATCTTGGATGCCCTTGAGGTAAGCTAAAACATATCAAAAATTAATTTCAAAGTGAACTATCCCTTTAACTTGACTATTTTGTCTGATCAGGCATCAAGAAGGAGCCTAACAAGGCCTGGACTCCAAGGACAATTATGATTGGAGGAAAGGTGAGAATGACACTTCACTGACCAGTCCGATCTGTTCTACTGAAATCTGAATGCTAATTGCTTAATCATGCATCTTCAAGGCCGCCCCCGGGTATCACACAGCCAAGATGATCATCAAACTGATCACGGCAATTGGAGAAGTGGTAAATAATGATAGTGTGGTGGGAGATCGTCTGAAAGTCATCTTCCTTGAGAACTACAAGGTTACCCTGGCTGAGAAAGGTAGCATGCAAACTGACTAACAGATTTTAATATTGGGTCAGCTTCTTGTCTTATTTACTCACACTTCTCGCCTTGCTTACTTCTTTCTGTCATTTTACAGTCATCCCTGCGGCTGACCTGTCCGAGCAGATCTCCACAGCAGGAACAGAAGCTTCTGGAACAGGCAACATGAAGTTCATGCTGAATGGAGCTCTGACCATCGGCACCATGGATGGGGCTAACGTGGAGATGGCTGAAGAGGCGGGAGAGGAGAACCTCTTCATCTTCGGCATGAGAGTGAAGGATGTGGAAGCTTTGGATAAGAAAGGGTGACGACATAAGCTTCAATGATCAATTTTTCTGAATAGCAGTAGTCTAGTTTTTTTAGTGCATTCATTTATTCATGTTTACAAAAAGTTTATCCATTGAAATTTATTTTATTAAAACGTCATCCACTTAAATAGATGTAGTGATTAGCAAAATAAGGATTAGCAAAGTGTTGTTCATTTTTTGAACTAAAGGAAAGGTTACAAATGAGGGTGTTAGATACAGTCTTGTTTAACTTAACTGAAGTTTGTTTATTTCCAGATACGATGCCATGGAGTATTATAACCGCATTCCAGAACTGAAACAAGCTATGGATCAGATTTCTAAAGGATTCTTCAGCCCTGCAGAGCCTGACCAGTTTCAAGACATTGTCAAGATGCTGATGCACCATGACAGGTAAGAAAAACCGAAACTCATAGTTGTGATTTAATAATAATCATAATAATTTTACACTCTCTTTCGCACAAGAGTTTAATACTGATCATATAAATTACACTTTGGTTGTGACTGCAGGTTCAAGGTGTTCGCTGACTATGAAGACTACATTAAAAGTCAGGAGAAAGTCAGCGCCTTGTATAAGGTTTGTATTAAAACAATATGATATTGTATGACGCCAGTAATGTTTCAGTGTTTTTCAGGAAGTTGAGTCAGTAATTTTTTAGTGACAGTGACAGTAAACATATATAATGTTACAAAATTTCTATTTCAAATAAATGCTGTTCTTTTAAACTTTCTATTTATCAAAAAATCCTGAAAAACATGTATCATGCTTGTATCAACCGGAGTAATGATGCTGAATGCTCACAGGAATCTTTGATCACAGGAATAAATTACACTTCACTGTATAATCACATAGAAAACAGCTATTCTAAATTGTAATAATATTTCACAATATTAGTGTTTTCAGTGTATTATATACATATATATATATATATTATATATATATATACATACACACACACACACACACACACACACACACACATATATATATATATATACATACACACACACAAACATACACACACATATATATATATATATATATATATATATAAAGATAATGCAGCCTTCATGAACATAAGATACTTTTTTTTTTTTTTTTTACAGCCCCCAAACTTTTGAACGGTAGTGTATGTGAACAAGATGAGCGATTAATACTTTTGGTCGATTTTACCTACATTTTAAATGTGTATATTTGCTACCATTTTTATTTTGTTTTATTAGGAGTACACTAGCATGTCATTTTACATTCATGACAGCTGTTCCATCAGTTTATTTGGAAATATGTGATACAATTCACTCGAAATGTATAGATGGAAATAGTACTTAACGTTCATTGTTCTGAAAGGGCTGTACACAACAGAAACACAACAATGCTGGAACTGACTCGAAGCTTGTTTCTCTTCCTGATTCTCAAACAGAATACTAAAGAATGGACCAAGATGGTCATCCACAACATTGCTGGTTGTGGCAAGTTCTCCAGTGACCGCACCATCGGCCAGTACGCCCGTGAGATCTGGGGCATGGAGCCTAGTCTGGAGAAGATCGCAGCCCCAGACGACCCCCGCTAAGTCCTTCCACAATATCAAAATCTTCCAATGTTGTAGCTGTTCTCACATTGAATTTATTTAACATTGTGAAGATGTATAAAGGTGATTTTACCGTTGACATGTCATAGGAGATGTTAATCCGTCTTCTCATCAGACAGCCTCACACAATTTCTCTGAATCCCTGCTCCAGCAACGAGCTATCAGCGCATCTAGTTTTGTGGCATGTTTAAATACAGCATATGTTGGTGTAAGAATGTTAGTTTTCCTGTGAAGTATTATGAAAAGGTGTGATGTATTTGTCTATCCACGTCAGCAGAATAGCACAGCCTCAGAAGAATCGAACATACACTGTGAGGTCAAAGCATAGCAAAAACCTTTATGTATTTTGCCACATTTCACAACATGATGGGTGACTATTATGGAAACAATTTGAGAAACCACCTTAATGTGGTCTTTTTTGTGTTTTGTGGCAAAATGTTTGAATTGAGAATTTTAAAACACTTTTTGGCTGTTTTAGTTTCCGACAGGCAGTTATTACATGAGCACTTTGGGCTTAGGTTGACTTAGGTTATGACTGTAATTGAACCATATTCAGTGTAAAATTCCTGCTGGACATGTCCGTCACGCACTCTGACTGCTTGAAACTACCTGCCTTAACCATAATATGAGTGTTGTTTGTGTATGTTTAAGTGTAAATCTCTGCCTGTCTCTCATTGGCCTGTTGGTGCTCATGTGTTCGTCCACCCGCAGAGCTCCTCACTTTAGCACTTTAGTCATGATCTGTCACTTTTGTCCTCGAGAAGCATTGTACTGTAGCTCTTTCCACATATACTGTTGTAACTCTGGCTTTCACACCACACAAAATAAGACCTGCAGGAATGATGGGGCCCTGTATGAAACTTTGCTTTGAGTCCAGTGAAACTAATATAGCACCAAAGTGTGATTCTCCATACTTGCCAGGCTGCGTTCAAGAGCCTGAAATGTATTTACCCAGATATATTATTATAGACTTGTATTCTTAGAATAGGAAACAAAGACGTAACAAGGATGTACTGTGCATTGCTTTTGGATTTGCTGGAAGTGAGCAGACAATACTTCAAATCGACATGAATTGCTGGTTTAGTGATAATGGAGTAGGATTTTATCTCTAGTTCCTGGTCACCCCTACATAGACTTGACAACCTAACCTGCAACTTTTGTTAACAGCTTTAACAATCTGATAATGTTCTCTCTGAATGTTTGCCCCTATTGTGGGTGACAACGCGCACCAAACAGTCCTGCTGATACCCTTGAAGAGAGACAAAATGAGAAATAAAAGATGAAGAAATGATTTGCTGTTTCTGCTTTTTGCAAGCATTCTTATGTTGGTCTTACATGTGACAATACAGAATGTTTAAAGGGATAGTTCACCCCAAAATGAAAATGTTGTCATCATTTACTCGCCCTCATGTTATGCCAAACCTGTATGAGATTCTTTCTTCTGTTGATTCAACTGTTAAACTGTTTGATTACCAACATTCTTCAAAATATCTTCTTTTGAGTTCAACAGAAGAAACAAACACATACAGGTTTGGAACAACTTGAGGGTGAGTAAATGAGGACAACATGGTCCTTTTTGGGTGAACTATCCTTTTAATATACACTATTGTTAAAGAGTTGGTTTAAAGATTGTTAAAGATATAGATTTATAAACTGTAATGTTGTAAATGTATTACTATTTAAATAACTGATTTCTGCTTTAATATATCTTAACATTTAAATTAATATCTTAAATTATTCCTGTGATATCAAAGCTGAATGTTCAGCATCATTACGCCAGTCATCAGTCACATGATCCTTCAGAAATCATTCTAATATGCTGATTCGCTGCTCAAGAAACATTTCCTATTATTATTAAAGAATACAGAATTAATTTATGGATAGAGATCAAAAGAACAGCATTTATTTGAAAATGATTTTTTTTTGTGTGTCAGAATGTAAAAGTCTAAACGGTCACTTTTGATCAATTTAATGCATCCTTGCTGAATAAAAGAATGTTTCTAAAATAAATCTAAAATGTGTGAAATGGATAGCCTACATTATATGCATTATGATTCCAACCAGACATTTTTAAATACAGTTGCAGTTCTTTCAAATAGTTTTTTAATTATTTAAAAAAATATATAAATGTATTATTAATTATACAATACAATATACAATAATTAAAAAAAACTAAATGAACCAAGACGTTGGGTGGCGCTATTGACCCCTAAACAGTTCACTTTTTTTGAGGAAGGAGACAGTTCTTGAACTAAAACCCCTCAGCGATGTACTATCCGTACAAGGACAGACCCCCTTCCCCTTCAAACTTTATCCCACGCGAAAGGTCCGTGTGACTGGACTGAAGAAGAGTGAGGAAGCTGTGAGATGCTTTTGCCGGGAAAAGTGTGACGCACCAGTTGACGGTACTAGTCTGGCAGACAGCTGGGAAAGATTACGTCGGCATTGCTTAACCGAGGCACTTTAAAATCCAGATCACAAGACTTGGCGCCTTTGAAGTACTACGCTAAGAATCCAAGAGGTATGTAAGTTATCGGAAATGTTTTTGTTCGGATCCAGCCAACTGAATCATTTAGACTGATTGAATCATTCAAAAGAACAAATTAGCGTCGATTTAAAAGTCAAGTGACAGATAACGAAGACAATTGACAGCTGTGTTTAGATGAGGTAAAACTTCGGAGGCAAAACTCTTATCAGCTACTTGAACTGAGGACTTCACTAACTGGATTCCTTTATTGCTCTAGCTCTACAATAATTGACAAATTATCTGATGACTATATAACACGGTCAATAAATCAACGTTGTTTTGCTTAGAGTTTAAAAGGAGCTGACAACTCAAAAGTCCTCCGACGGTCGGTGTGATGCTGTATTTTGGGGAATTGTGTAACGTTACGTTTGTATCAGTTGGTTTTTAAAGCGTTTGCAGGGGAAGAGAAAGGAAGTGGTAGAGAACTTTGAACCCTGACTGAGTTTCACTATCATCATATTTCAGAGGAGTCCCGTCAGTGAAAGGTGGCAGACCGATGCATCACATTGCGGTAGGATTAGAAACGGAGAACCGGTTCTTATTCCGAACCGATTCCTTTAAAAATACTAGAGCCGCATGTGTTTCTTTTCTGTTCCTTGAACAGTTATTTAATCAGTTCTCTAATTTTTAAAATTGCCTGACAGTGTTTTCTGCACTAACGTTACTTATTTTATACTAACTCCGCTATTGGCTCTACTACAGTAACTTTACAGAGCGATTCACTAATGAATGACTGTTATCAGCCGGTTCTTTTTAAAGTTTTAGTTCACTCAAAAATGAAAATTCTGTTATCATTTAACTTACACACCCTCAAGTTGTTCTAAACCTGTATGAATTTCTTTCTTCTGTTGAACACAAAAAATATATATTTTGAACAAAATGGTAATCAAACAGTTGATGTGAAGTCAATGAGGCCCACCATCTAGTTCGCGACATTCTTCAAAATATCTTCTTTTGTGTTCAGCACACTTGGAACAACTTGAGGGTGAGTAAATCATGACACAATTTTCATTTTTGGGTGAACTATCCCTTTAAGAGAATCAGAAACATGCAGCCTTGGCCAAAAGTTTTGGCAGCGACATACATTTGTTGCATACAAAGTTTGCTGCTTCAGTTGTGGTGTTGATTCACATTGTTTCTAGATTATTGTGCAGATTATTGTGCAGATTATTGTGATTATCTAGATTATTGTGTAAATTCACTGTTTTTTGTCAGCATATGAGAAAGTGTGAAAAAAATCACACTATCATTCTGAACTGAATTAGCCTATAAGAGCAGACATGTGTTAGCAGTGATTACCTCCAAAGATGTGCAGCCATCATCGAGTCGCATCAAAATAGCCTCACATGCATCTCAAAGTACAATTTACCGGATCATCAAATCTTCTGGGAGAGAGGTTCAACTGCACTGAAGAATGCTTGAGGACGTCTTAGAGTGTCCAGCATGCGCCAGGACCATCTCCTCTTGAGGAGTTGGCGATGGAATCGTGTCACCACCATTGCAGAGCTCGCTCAATATTGGCAGATGGCGGGTGTGAGTGAATCTGCATGCACAGCGAGGCCAAGAATTTTGGACAACGGCCTGGTGTGTCAAGAAGGGCAGCAAAGAAGCCACTTCTATACAAGATAAACATAAATGAAATTCTGCAGCAAGTACAAGGATTGGGTAGCAGAAGACTGGTGCAAAGTTATTTTCCTTGATGAAGCCCTCTTCAGATTGTTTAGAACATCTGGAAATTCGATTGCCCGGAGAAGAAAAGGTCCCGAGACCGACCTTCCGTGTGTGTGTGTGTGTGTGTGTGTGTGTGTGTGTATATATAAATAAATATACATATATTACCGTTAAAAGACTCTAAACCTATCATTGTTTTACAGTATACCATAGAAAAGTGAAAAAAATTATCTACAAATACTGAAGCTGCAAACTTTTCAAAACACAATATTTTTCTCACAGTCAAATCTTTTGGCCATAGCTGTACAGTGCGACCAGTGTAACCCGCCGTTTCCTGAACAAATAACTCATATAATTCTTTTTAGTGCTTTTTAGTGCACTGAATGATTTCTGAACACCTTGTATTAGTCAATACCTTTTAGTATATCAACGTTAAGCACATTATCAATGACATTCAGTGGTTGAACTGTTTCTGGTTTATTCCTGATTTGTCATATCTGCTCTGCAGACAGTGTCATAATTTCGCAACAGGCTTCTGAGGATGATAAATTCAATAAGAATGACTTTTTTTGTGCACTCACTCTTCTATGACCTTATGTTCTCTCTGCTCTGACAGGGGGATGATGGACAACGAAGGGTTTTGCAATGATGATTATCACAATTTAAGCAGTGATGATGAGCTGGTGGACATTTCAGATGTTACAATGGACTTCAATGAGGATGTCCCGCCTCTGGACCGAGATTACAGCACAGGTAGGGTCGCGTACTCAGGCACGACATATGTTGTGGGCATATGCATAGGGATTGGGAATTGATTCCTTTGGTCTACATATGTGCATATTAAGCAATCTTGAGGGCAAAGATTGGATAACATTAGCTTAAAAACCACGTTCGCCTTTTTCTTTTCTTTTTTGGAATATTTTAATGAATATATTTTTCTAATAACACTTTTCACTGGTAAATAATAACAGGATGATAATAGAATTTTAATTATTAGCTGAAGTATCCTTTTAAAGTTTGAGGACAGACCAGCGGTGGCCATATCAGTATACTAAGGATGCAGACATTTAAGGGGGTCTTGTGAAAAATTTAAAGGAATAAAGAAAAAAAATGAAAGGTGCTCTAAACGATGTCACGCGTTTTTTAGGCTGAAACATTTTTTGTCACATACAGCAAACATCTCCTCACTGTCCGCTAGCTGCCTGATCACACTGTAAAAAAACACGGTCTCTGTAGACAGCCCAGAAAATGGCAAGAAAAACAAACAGGCCCAACCTGCACCATGAAACATAACAAACAGTGTTCCAGCCAATAACCGACAAGAATGATTTTGGACTGGCGGTTGGGGGGTTAGTGTGCATGCACAGGAAGGGCGGTGTGGGGAGTGGAGGAGAGAGAAGCATGAAGAGGGAAGTTAGCTAGAGGAGAGATGTCCTAGACATCGACAGCGACTAACGCTAGAATTATATTCTCTTGGATTTTGATATATTTCCGACACACGACCAAAGAGACGACGTTCCGATGAACAAATAGCAAAGAAGAGGGGAAAAAGGATCGCGCGAAGTCCCGAATTTACATCGGAAAAGTTTCCGTTTCTGTTTCAGGAAGCACGGAAGGGAGGGGGAGGGGACGGGATGAGGAGGGGGGAGGGTCGAGCTAGCCTCTGTTTTGTTTGACAATACTTTGAACGTCAACAAGAAGTGACCCAACAAGAAGTGACCCAACATCGCTTAGAGCACCTTTAAAGAACTAGAATTTATTGTGAAGTGATGCATTTGATTTATTTGTATTAAACATATAGGCCTACTGGCTAAATGTCTGTCCTGACCACATCCTGTAAATACATTTGTCAAAGCCACACGTTTTACCGTATTCTAGTTTAGGTCTGAGGGTGAAAAGTGAATGTACCGAAAGGCTATCAGTAAAGTGTAACCAAGTTGATTAAATTCATTCACGATTTGTACATATTCATTGTTAATCTTATGCTTATAATCTACTGAAAATGCATCATTGGATATTAACATTTCTATCATAACATAGTTATATTACATTTGCTACTTTGAATCCTACATCTCACTTTTTGACTGTTAAAAACTGAAGTGTTGTGCTAGAATTGAGACTCGGCCTCTGTAAAGCGTAACGGTAGGCTAATATAAAAACCTCAATGGTCAGTATGGCCATGATCATGGTTTAATCTTTTAGTCACGTCATTGTGGTGGGACCAGATCACTCTGTTCTCTGTCTGCACAGATACAGATGATGCTGTGCGTGATGTCACAAACAGACTCTTTTTCAGACCAGGAACTTCCTCTTTCAATGTGTGTGCATTTCACAATCTATTCTCTCTTCCCCATTTCACTGTAACTTCCTGTCTTATACTCTTACTGCTATATTGAACTGTTTTATATTGTTTGCTAGAAAACAATTTAATTCAATATTATTTAGTTTTTGATGCAAAGACTAAACTTCAGGGTAGGGTAGCACCAGCTGTTCGTAAGTTCTTTCTTAAATTGGAACGTAGAGTCCACAAGTAACTACTAGCTAGTTTTGTAACTAACTCTGTACTTTATTCCATTGCACCATTTGCCCATAAGGCAGAACGTAGCTAGTAGGTCGTAAACTCTACGTAAAGTAACGCGTAGTCGTATAATATGACGTTTACCCTTGATGATCCAATAGCAGCCTTCGAATACGTGAGCAGAAGTTGTTTAAATGCTGGGAATTTCAGTCTATCCTTCATTCTAACTTCTTTTGCCTCACTTAAAGAACAGTAAAAATACGTTTCCATTAAATAAGACACTTAATCATGAATAACATAAGTGTTTTGATATGTAAATAACATTCAGAAACTGTATTTGAAACAAAATGAATAAGGATAAACAAGTGATGATACAAACAAACATAAGAAATAACATTTATTGATTATGACTATATATATATTTATTATGATTATGATTATATTTACTATATATATGATTATGATTTTATTTGACATGCACAACACAGAGCGATGGGTCAGATGCACTCAGCGGCGCGCTGTAGGACGGGCTCGTGTTGATGAGCCGCTAACAAAGTAATCTACTCACATAATATTCTCTCTTTTAAAATGTAAGCAAGTGTAAATGTCAGCATTATCATATATGTCTAAAGAATTGAAGTCTGTCAGGTAAAAGAAGAGCTTATTGATGCAGTGCAGTTATTTTAGTAACCGTTACTCCTGATCGGAGGCTTCCGCAAATATTTAGTCAATACGTAGAGTTACGCTTCAACTAATTTTAATGGTGCAACGCAAAAATATTTAGTAGTGTGTAAGTTGTATCTTAGTGCCCATTTACGTCAAAACTAGGCTAAGTTGTAACTTAGTCACAAGCTGTTGCAAACGGCTCCTGGGTCGAAAGCAGGGGTTTTCGATCTTATAGACGCCACTGACCCCAAATATGACCCCTAAAATTTAAAAGGGATATACCTTTTATAAACACCCAACTGAAACACTGAAAAATGTATATTGTAAATTAGTTTCTATTTAGTCACATTATTATATTTTTCTACTCTGTAGTTATGAACTGTTAAATGTATTATTTAATTTTAATATTTTTTATTTATTTATTTATATTATTAAATTGAATTATTTTGTTTAAAGTTTAAAATTTGAAAATGAAGAAATTAAAATAGCCATAAATATTATTAGTATTCTAATCTTACAGCTGTAATGTAAAATAAAATTATTGTTTTTTTTATTTTTATTTTAAAAAAATTGAAAATGAAGAAATTAAAACAGACATAAATATTAGGATTCTAATTTAATACAGCTGTAATGTAAAATCAAATTATATAAAAAACAAAAAAAATATATATATATTTTTTTTTTTTACAGTGAAATATTACAGTAATCGTATTTCTTATTTTGCTTTTATTTAGTCATTTTAATTGTATTAGTAGTAGTAATAATATTATTTAATAGACATAAAATTAAAGTTTTGGCAGAACTACAAGCAAGCGCAGCAAACATGATTTTTTTTTTTTTTTGGCTGGAACTTTTGCTGAAAAATAAGTCGTATTTTAAATCATAATCACAACTTTTATCATTACAATTACAATTACATTACAATTATCAAAAATAATTTATTTTTTATTTTTTTCCCCATATGTTTGTGGTACGTAAAGTAATGTAATGTACGTTTGTTAGTGTAATTTTCTTTGGTATGAATGTTTTGTGTGGTTGTTCAGACTAATTTAAGTTTGGCGTGAAGGCTTCAATGATTTTTTTTTAATCATTAAACAATGGCAAAACACTAATGAAGGAGACTTGTGTGAGCCTAAGCCAACATTATGCACTGTGTGTGTTTCAGCTTAGTTTTCAGTGGTGCACTGGGAGATAAAGAGAAGATAAAATGAAGGAGAATTGCAGAGATCAATGATATTGAAGATAAAAGTATTTTAGAGAGTTTAGCTCATGGACACAGAATCAAACCAGGTCAGCTCGATTCTGTCTGAGGTTTAGGCCTACTGCTTGTATGATTTGGCAGTCAAGACTCACTGTGACAGGAAGGAAATGTAGTTACTGCCATCGTATGCATTTTACCAGTTGTTGAAGACTGATGCTGCTGTCATATTCATATTCAGTGGGATTGTTAAAGACATCAGCACCATTCGCATAATTTCATTGCTTGAACGATTTGGATCGAGGGAGTCAACAGAGAATTAAGCGAATGAGGAAACTAAAAGGAAGTAGATTGAGTGTTTATTTAGTTTGAGCTGCTGTTGTTCATGGTAAAGGGTTCATGGTATTCTCTTTAATTTTGTTATTTCAGTCTTTACTCTTTCTATACATTTTTGTTTTGTTCTTTTGGATCATCAGTTAAATGAGAACACACACCGATTCATTTTACAGAGCTGCTGGTTCCTCTTAAACCCCCACCTCTTTTCCACCAAGACTCAAATTACGGAATCAACACTTCTCCTTTAACTTTAGATTAGATTAAAAAACACGTAAGTTTGAGTGCTAAAACTCCCTGTTTAATTGAGAAAAATCGCATTCAAACTTTTGTTCACACCGAGTTCCACTGTTGATCTTTTTCTTTTTTCTTCTTTTTGAGGAGCAACAAAAACATCTGTAGTCAGTAGTCATTTAATAAGAGCTTAATCTGCACTGTCATTATTTGTGCTGATATTTACAATCGTTCAAAAGTTTGGGGTTGCTAAGATTTGGAAAAAAAAACCCCGTCTATTTCAATATAATTTAAAATGTAATTTATTCTTTTAAAGGCAAAGCTGAATTTTCAGCATCATTACTCTTCAGTGCCACATGATCCTTTAGAAAGCATTATAATATGCTGATTTGATGCTCAAGAAACATTTCTTATTATTATCAATTTTAAAAACTCTGCTTAATATTTTTGTGTTAACAAATAGGCTATATTCTTTGATTGAAAAGAAAGGTTTGAAATATATATGCAAAACAAAAATATATGACAAAAAATGATAGCTTTGTATTTTTTGGAGCCAAAGTCTCCATTCCCTTGTATTGTATGGAAAAGAGCAGCTTAGACATTCTTTGAAATATTTTCACTGGTGTTTCTCTGGAGCAACACATCATACAGGTTTGCAGTGACCTATTGCAATGAGCTATTCCTTTTATTTATTTTTTATTTTGCTCAGATAAAGATTCTGACTGCACAAACCGGTCCTGTTATTAAGCATGAAATACGACCTTATAGCCAGCAGCAATACTGTCCTATGTGTCAGATGCTGAAAATATGAAAAATGCTCTTGTGCTGTCAGAGGCCTTGTTTTAAGTTGAACCTGAATCTTTACATGAAGAGTTCAGATGCAAAAGCCTCTAAGTGCCATCTGAAATTTTCTTCTAGAATGATCATTTTTATCAAGCTCGTATATTTAAGCTCAGTAATTTCACTTAAATGACAATTAATAGGTAATCTTCATTGCCATTTAAGTGACTTAAATATACAAGCTTGATAAAAATGATCATTCTAGAAGAAAATTTCAGATGGCACTTAGAGGCTTTTGCATCTGAACTCTTCAAATGTATCACACATTGGTTTAAAACCAGTCTGAAGGCCTGGTGTCTCTCGCTATACATCTGTTAAACCAGCTTAACTAGTTTGATCTGAAACATTTGTTTAGTTCATTGTCATTTGACTTATTTGCATACCTGGGACCTGGGCTGTTTCTCAAAAGCGTAGTGCGCTAAGTTGATCATAGAGACCATTGGTGCTAATGATTCTACAGCCTTGTCCAGTTATCTGCTGTATATCTCCTGTCTAATCTGTATAAAAGTGTTTTCACAATATTGACGCTAAAAGTAGCGTTCCATTGCATGTCTCCTAGTTCTTGGAATAAAGATAATTTACTAAAGAAGCATGAAAGAATTTTGTGCTCTGGAGGTTAGTCATTGTTTCTAAGTAAACACGCTAAAAGTAAAATAAAAGTGCTTTATGTACTGTGTAAACATATGTAACAGTGACTTGTATCCTGTCCAAACTGGCTTGTATTTTGACTTGACTTCATCCACTGTTATTTTGTGGTCAGCATTTGAGGTCAACATCAGCCCTTTTCTTTTTGTTAAGTCTGTCTGGGTCATTCAAAGTGTGTTAGGCTTTGCCCTGCCAGCGATATCACACACGCTAACAGCTCCGATTGACAATGTAATGGTGAACTGGTTATCTCTAATTCCTCTCAGGCCACAATGGGAATTGTCCATCATTAATTGGCATTTTATTTGCATTCTGCTTTCACAATAGAAAAACAGCATATGCGTGCAATCCTGCATGCAAAATACAGAGTGCCTGCTGGCTTCCCATGAGTATTTTTGTTGTGTTTTGTTCCCGTAGGCCACTGTAAAGCAGATTGGAGACTAAACAACAGTCCTAAGCTGTTAGATATACTGGATGACACCATTCCTGGCATTGGCACCTATGAGGACTTCAACACCATCGACTGGGTTAGGGAGAAGTCTAAAGACAGAGATCGGCATAGAGAGGTGAGCGGGGTTTCCATCTGCTTTTGAAACTCCACCCACAGTTCCTGCTCTAACACCTTGTGTTTCTTTCAGATCACCAATAAGAGTAAGCAGTCTACACTAGCCTTGCTCATCAGCATCAGTGATGCCTTTTCTGGCTGGCTTCTAATGCTCCTCATTGGACTCATGTCAGGTCAGCCCACGTCTTGCCCACTTCCTGTTTATTTCCACGTTCTAATTCAGGGGTTTTCAAACTGTGGGGTCGCGACCCATTTGTGGGTCGCAGATTGGGAAGAGGAGGGTCGCGCAGTCACTATTGGCTGCAGCAAAATTTACGTTTCATGATTGACACACACATACAAACAGGTCGCACGATGTACCAACATTAAATAGAAATCGCTATATTGCTTAGTGCGATTTTAATTAGATAAATATGTCCGCATTGTGTTTCATGAAGCGCACGCGTGTTTATCTGCGCCTTATTAACAAGAAGAAACTCGTTTACTCCAATCACTGCTCTGCATTCTGCATGAGATCGCATTACACTGGAGAATTCAAATGTCACAAAAGGCTGATTCAGGTCTGGGTTGCGTTTCCCAAAAGCATCGTGAGCTAAGTTGATTGCAGAGACCATTGGTGGCAATGGTTCTACGATCTACTTAGGCATACGATGCTTTTGGGAAACGCATTAACCTCTGTCGTCTGTTCAACACAGCGCTGTTGTCTTTCAGAGATATGGTCGTCGTAAGAGTGCGTTGTTTGCGTTCCCTCGTATGAATTTTGCTACCTACCAACGCATAAGGGAAATGTATATGTAAAAAGTATTTCACATGTACACACACGAGCACGAAAGCGTTTTCTGCGCTGAACAACGCGATGAGTTTAACAAAACTTGCAGCATAAATATTAGTATTGAAATTCTAGGGCTTACAGTCAAATTAAATTATTAGTCTATTTTTTTTTTTTTTTGTCATTTCAAACCTTTGGTTAAGATTAAGCTTACTTAATCTTTTTCATTTCTTTAAATTTGTTCTGCCATGTCTGGGTAAATCAGTTGAGACAGCAGACAAAAACTACTCGGTATTCTTCACATTATTTCAACAGCCATTAGGCTGCTATTTTAATTCTCAAAAATGTTGATAATGTACCATAAGTTTGTATTGCAATTAAACTTATATGTCATTCATACTATGACAAGGAAAAAAGAGAACTAACGCCTCCCACCCCGCCCCACATTCATGCTTTAAAATTATTTGAGATAGATTATTCTTGTCTAGGTGGGTCCTGGAATGGAAAAGTTTGGGAACCCCTGCTCTAATTGATCACTCCAGATCAAGACAATATCAATCCGCTTCAGCTATGTGTATATTAGTCTGCATCAGGTCAGTAACTAGTTGGCATGTCTGTCTTTATGTAGGGTGACCAGACCCGTTTTTCAGCTCTATTTTTAGTGTCCCGACTTATGAAAAAATCATGGTTGTCCTGCATTTCTTGTTTCCTAAATTGTTTTTGCTAGGTGATCATAAAAGGGAGTATAGCAGTCATCTGTCACGCGAAAATAGCCTACGCAAAGGTAGCCAATCTCATCATAGTATATTTTGGAGAACAAAATTACCATCCAATCACAATTAGTTATCGATTAACTTGCAGTTAGTTAAGGCGGGATGTTAGAGAGCACCGGAGAGAACGTCAAATGTGAAGACATCAATGAAGTGAATGTGTACATTTAACTGGGATCTTCAAAAAGAGTTTATCAAGTTATTTATGTGCAGTAAGTTGTGAAAAAAAGGACTCAGTGTGGTGTCGTGCTGAATGACACACACCAGAAGCGCATTCTCAGACAGCGCGCAATCCCGGATTCAGTTCTCTTTGTGCCTGTATGGTCAAATGCAGACACAGTTGTCAAAATGCCCATCACGTGGAGCACGTCACGTAAATACAGCTCTGTGAAAACAGATTATATTAGATCCAAGCATTCAGAGTCTTAAAGTGACAGCAGCCTAAAATACCTGTCTGTGTAATTTTAATGTTAATCAAGCAACAAAACATGTTAAATAAATGTATACATGTTAAATAAACATACTGTACCTGAAAAACATAGTTTATTTAATTTGTAACTTACGTATTTGTCCTATTGTTTGTAATTTGCTGCTTTGTGCTTTTTTGATGTAACAAAAATAAACTAGGCCTAACTATATATATATATATATATATATATATATATATATTCATCTCATGAAATAAAAATTCTAATATCATGAAATATCTGGTCACCCTATATTTAAATGGAGTAGTGTATCAAATTGATAAAAGAATAAAACATGTGCATGTGAATAGCCTTTTTATAGTTCTGTTGTTAGTTTCATGTCTGAGAATAGACATGACTTACTTTTCTTCACTGGAACTTGTAATATTTGAAAACAATATTAATAAAATCAATAAATACTACATAAAAAGGGATAGTTCACCCAAAAATGAAAATTAGCCCATGATTTAAAGCTTGGAAGAGCCAGGACATTTTTTAATAAAACTCTGATTGTATTTGTCTGTAAGAAGACTCATATACACCTAGGATGACTTGAGAATGAGTAAATCATGGACTAATTTTCATTTTTGGGTGAACTATTCCTTTAAGGCAATTCTTAGATAGCATTCTATTTCGGGTGTACTTAAAGTCTGTCAATCAATATTAGGGCGCCACCCTCAGGCTGAATAACGCAACCACTGCCAAAAGTGTTCTACCTGTGTTCAGCAATTACAATATAAAGCTTACAAATTGTTTATCATAAACTAGCACTAAGATCCACAATCGGTCCTACCTAAATTTACGGTCAGGAGCCGCTACTGATAATGTTTTTTTTTTTTTTTTTGCCTTTGTTGCTGTCTTGATTGTTTAATATCTTTCTGTTTGTTTCCTGAGCTTGAATGCACCAAGTGCAATGAAGATTTTTACCTGCATACTTTCAAAGTAGACCTGCATACTTTCAGTACTGTACTGTGTTGAATTAAAAGGTATAGAAGCCCATTTCTGGCATATTAGAAAATATACATAATAAAAATATAGAATAAAAATGTGTCAAAATAATAAGATAAAGTCATCATTATGACACAATTTTGTTGACTTGGTATCTCATAATTTTGACCTTTTATGACTTTCATAATTATCATTTTTTTCTCTCATGTGTCGGAAGTTGGCTTTTATAGTATAGAAACCCATTTCACCATCATAAGAAAACTATCTTTTGTCGAAAATCATAACTATAACAAAAAAGTTAAATTATGAGATAAAATAAAAATTATGACACATTTCTAGTTTATGACTTGGTATGTCACAATTATGACTTCAGTAATTATTGTTTACCAAAGCTTGATTTTAAAATTCCATAGCCCTAAGGATTATACTTAACAAAAGTTGATAAGAGGTGTGCTATTATTTTTTGTTTCGCTTTCATACCTATGATTTTATTAACAAAAAGGCAACAAATCAATTGACATATCCCATAATTTTGCATTGAAGAAAGGACCAGAATGTCATAGGGACTTGGGGATGGGGTTGTTTGCCTTGGGCCTGTAAGCAAACACCTAGCTAAAAATGCTTAAAACACCATTTGCAACCCTAAAGCAATACTTTGGCAACCTCCCACAATACCCTAGCATCATGATAGCTTTTCATGGGCAGAAACCACTCGTATTCTCTTTAGAAAATGTAAAAAGTAGCGATAATCCTTTATTGTGTGAAAATGCATTCGTATGATGTGTGACTTGAATGTTTTTTGTGTCCCATCTCTTCCTTCACCAGGGGCCTTGGCTGGAGGTATAGACATTGCCGCCCATTGGATGACAGATCTTAAAGAGGGTGTGTGCCTAAACGGGTTCTGGTTTAATCATGAGGACTGTTGCTGGACATCCAATGAGACCACTTTCAAGGAAAGAGACAGGTGTCCTCAGTGGAAAAGCTGGGCAGAGCTCATGGTTGGAGTCAATGAGGTGGGTTCCATATTCAACCCGCGCGGAAGCGTTGCGTGACAGAGATCCATGTTATCAGTGCACCATACTGCATATGTAATCCAAGGCTCGAAATTGCAACCATTTTGGTTGCATATGCTCCCGAAATTTAACCTCAAAATATATTTTTAGTTTTTTGAGTGCAAATAACTGTTGTGGTGCGACCTGTTTTCATTTCTCTACAAAACGTTCGCTAATTACTGCACAGAGTATGTGCCTGCTGTGAGCTGATAGAGTGACCGGTCCACCGTTCTATCCAACGTTACACAACCTATTAAACTTCCTCTTAACTTAAATGCAGATTTTAGATTGGTTAATATTAGCCATCAATCACCCCTTTCACTGCACTCTGTTGTCATGTGACAGGTAGCTAACTAGTGCACAAAATGTAAAGAGGTGAAGAGAGAAGATGAAAAGAACACAGAGCTTTCTTTTGCAAGCCACATAAAGTTAAAGATAAGCATGAGAGCTTGATTAAACACCAGGAGAGTGCCAAGCACAAGAAATGCCGGGACAAGTGTGTGGCTAAGAATTCCGGATCGGGTTCAGTTGTTGAAGCTTTTAATCGTCAGGATTCCACCGGCCGTTCCACTCAGTTGGCAGAGCTGAACGGGAAATTTAACACCGTCTACACCATCGCTAAAGAAGAGCTCGCCTTCACTAAATTTACACCCATGTTGCAGCTCATGGTGCTGCTTTTAAATAAAAGAAATCTGTTAATAATATCAGGGTTTCTGCAGGTCTTAAAAAGTCTAAATACTCCCTTACACAAAATGAGGCCTTACAAGGTCTTAAATCAGAGCAGAAAGTTTTAAACTCATAGGCACTGTATTAAATGTTGCATGCTTTGTGAAAAATGAATATCTTCCTCAGTATTTATGACCTGTTTTTCAAATACAAATATCTATTTTTGCTGGTGCTTCTAACTTTTTGAATTTGGAAGAACCCGTGCTGACAAGTAAAAAAGTTAATTTCAAGCCCTGGTAATCATTTCATCATCATGTTGTGGTTTACTGCTTTAAATCAAATGTATCATTCGTGTTTTCACTGACACGAAAAATCACAAATGTTCTTGTTTTAGTAGAATATCACATTGTTATTTACATCTAGTTGACAGAAGAAAAACAGATGTGAGATTTTGCCTGATTATAATAAGTCTTCTCAGTTTAGCAGAATCCAAGCTTCACAGGCCTGTTTAGCTCAAAGATTTCCAAATGTATGACAGTGTTCTGCAAAGCCTAAATGGAGTGAGTTCCTGGTGCCGCACTTCTGTGGATTAGAGGTCTTGTCTTGCTTGACTATTCGTCTATGGGGCTGGGGTTGGTGAGAGTTTTAATACTTTTAGGGTGTATTCACACCTGCCTTGTTTGGTTCGATTGAATCGAACTCAAGTTTGTTTCCCCCCTTGGTGTGGATCTTTTGGGCAGGTGTGAATACAGCAATCGCACTCGGGTGCGGACCAAACAACCGAGACCCAGCTGAAGAGGTGGTCTCAGTACGGTTCCAAACAAACTCTGGTGCGGTTCGTTTACCGACCCAATTGCAGAAAGCACTGCGCCTTTAAGACTTTATTTGACTGCTCTTATGAGGATACTTAACAAAACGGACATTTTGGCATAATGGTGTGTGTTATTGTTCGTTCAAGCGCGAATGAGAATTCGATTCCGGCGCACTGTCTGTGCACACGATACTGTTGCGCGTCTTTCTGCGCGTCGTGTGTGCATCAGGACATTCGCAGACAGAGCGTTCTCTTTTGTCTTATCGCGCTTAAATGGTTTAAAATCATGTTCTCTCCGCCGGAACCGTCTTGATGCACATCGTCGTCTTCTCAAAATCCTAATTACAACATCGTATAGATGACATTGTATCATATGATGCTCATTAGTTTCTTCATATTGCGTTTGTAGAGAATAAGGGCAATTCCACGCAAAACTGTCACATCCATAACGCCAACACAATGCCATGGTATTTAGTTGGCGTTATGGATGTGACAGTTTTGCGCGGAATTGCCCATAACACCAAATCAGTAAAAGAACAAATATTGCATTACGAAATATCTCCATGCTGAGCCTGTTTTTGCACTTCCTGCTTTTCCCTGCTTGAGAATTCCTGCCCAGTGAATGGACGACACGTGTGGTTTTGTTTACAAATTTTGGTTCACTTGCAAAAAGAGCAGTGTGAAAGCGAACCGTACCAAACAAAAAAAAATCACCGTTGTATTTGGTCCGGACCAAAGCAAGTGAACTATCGGAATTTCCTGGTGTGAATACACCCTTAGTGTTTTTGTGAAGTCTCTTGTTCTAACCAAGGCTAAATTTATTAATAATGTGAAATTTTCTATTTAATATATTTTAAAATGTATTTTTTCCTGTTATGGCAAAGCTGAATTTTCAGCATCAGTACTCCAGTTTTCAGTGTCACATGATCCTTCAGAAATCATTCCAATATGCTGATTTGCTGCTCAAGTTCTTTTTTTTTTTCTCATCAACAACGGTGAAAACAGTTGTGCTGCTTAATAATTTGTAAGGATTTATTTTTATTTATTTTTATGAACTGAAAATTCAAATGAGCAGCATTTGTTTTTAAATAGATTTTTATTTTTTATTTTATAAATATCGTTACTGTCACTTTAATGCATCTTTGCTGAATAAAAGTATTAGTACCTTTACAAATAAAATAAAAATCGTATTAACCCCAGATTTCTAAACGGTAATGTATATCACCCCCTTGTGGTATGAAGACAAAGCAACAATGTAGAAAGTTAAATAAATTACAGTAAAGCATTTTCATCTCGGATGCAGTTATTTATTTATTTAAACTTTTTTTTGTAAATTTATTCAAAAATACTGAATTGCAGTTGGTTTTTTATTTTATTTTTATTTTAAAGGAATTTCCAATTTTTCAGTATCCAGTCTATTGAGAATTGGAGGAATTCTTTTAAAGACCTTTAAACCAACATTTCATGTAAATCTAGAATAAAGATAATACATATTATTAGGGAGGGAGTTTCAAGCCTCAATTAGGAGGTCATATTCTCCTAAATCCATCATTATTCATTTGATGATTATCAACTTCAGGATGTGAGTAAATAGCATGTAAGAATAAGTGTGGCCTCTAACTGTCCTGTAGGGGGTGACAGTGTATAAGTCCCCTTGATTACAACTGTGTCCTGTGTGTGTCCTGCAGGGGGCCAGTGCGTATGTGGTGAGTTATTTCATGTATGTGTGCTGGGCTCTTCTCTTCGCCTTCCTGGCAGTGACTCTGGTGAGAGCCTTCGCCCCTTACGCTTGCGGTTCAGGAATACCAGAGGTGAGAAGCTCCTCAGATGCTCACATATTGATGAGCCATGTATCTTTTCACAAATTCAAGCTTTTTCCACCTATAATACAATTTTCCTTCAGCCGTACAATCACAATTTCGTAAAGATTTTGTTACTTTTGTAATTCTAGTGGTGCAGAAATTACACACTTCAAGCTTTACTTTAAATTAGACAAAAAAAACACCTCCTTTTGTCAGTTTTATATTTCAAACTGTCTGAGTAAAGTGAGAGCGTGAACAGAGACAAGCTATTTTTCTACAGTTTTCTGCACTGTTTTCAGATGTTCAAAATGTTTTCAGATGTTCAACCACAATTGCTTCTGCACTCTAACCTTGGCAGAGAGAACAATGCAGGGCTTTCTGACATAAGTCACACTGTCTGTCTGACAAAACCCCATGTTAGATGATTGCAGTTGTAATACTGATTTAAATTCATGTGGAGGAGTTGTCAGAGGAGATTTAAGGACCGTTTTATTGGCTGTTTTTAAAACGACCCATTAAGACATGTTCATATGCCAAGAAAAACTGCTTAAGTGAATTATACTTGCTCCTCAACTCTTGGTCTGGAAAATGGCCAGTTTTTGGGAATAATTTTGAATCCTTTATAACCTATCCCTAATTCTTGCAGATTAAAACCATCCTGAGTGGCTTCATAATCCGTGGGTACCTGGGAAAGTGGACTTTGATCATAAAGACCATCACGCTGGTGCTGGCCGTCTCTTCCGGCCTCAGTCTGGGGAAGGAGGGTCCGCTGGTTCACGTAGCCTGCTGCTGCGCAAACATCCTATGCCATTTCTTCACCAAATACCGCCGAAATGAGGCCAAGAGACGAGAGGTGAGAGGAACTGGGGAGGGAGATGAGGAGAGGAGGAATGGAGTGATGAAGTGATAAGGGAGAGGGGAGTGTGGGATAGACTGACAGAAAAGTATTTTGTGTCTTGGACCAAAACTTGTAATGTAATACATTGATATAAACCTCTTGGCTTGGTCTCTTTTAACTGATGTGCTGGAAGTTGCCAGTGCCAAATAGGTAATAGAAATCGTGAACAGACGAGGCTTTTTTCTAGGCTGTCCTCCTGAATCACGTGATCAGGATTATATAATTGAATTGTATAATTCATTGTTCATATATTTAGGAGGTTGAATATGCTCTTTATTGTGCATTTTAGTCAGGGAATAGAAATGGAATGGATTGTAAATGAAGTAAATATTCATTACGTGTGTGTGTGTGTGTATCAGGTGTTGTCTGCAGCATCTGCAGTGGGAGTGTCCGTAGCGTTCGGTGCTCCTATTGGAGGGGTGCTTTTCAGTCTTGAGGAGGTGAGCACTTTATATTTCTGCAGTCCTGCTATAAACAAAGAGATTAATTTATTTTTATAGTACTGTTTCCGATGCGTTTTTTCCCTTTTGGAAGGGTTATATTATACAGTCAGCCAAATAAACTCAAAACAAACCCAGACAGGCTGATCAGTGATTATTTTGAGGGGGTCATTTTATGATTATGATAATGATAATGATAATGATAATGAGTGTTTAAAGGGGATTTCTCTGTGATTCAGTTTCCGTATATATCATTGCGGTATCATTTTATTTACCTTTTCAGAAATTAATAATACTATAAAATAAAACTGTTTCACTGTTATTTATATGGTTAAAATCAATTTTTGTGAGAAGAAAAAGGTTGAATTTCAGGTCATTTAAAACATAGACATATCTCAAATGTATTCTTGTCATTTGACTCTCCGGATGTATTACATTTTTAATGCATTCTTGAAAGAAAGAGAAAAAAACAAAGTCACGCTATTGACACAAATATCTGATAAACATCCTAAAAAGAGCAGGTTCACACGTACACAAGATTTTTAAATGTTTTTGAAAGAAGTCTCTTATGATCACCAAGGCTGCATTTATTTGTTCAAAATGCAGCAAACACAGTAATGTTGTGAAATATTATTATAATTTAAAATAAATGTTTTCTGTCAATGCATTTTGAAATATAATTCCTTAAATGGCAGAGCTGAATTTTTAGCAGCCATTGTTCCAGTCTTCAGCATCACATGATCTTTCAGAAATTATTCTAATATGATGATTTGACGCTCAAGAAACATTTTTATAGACCATTTGGGCCCACCTGGTGGCAGGAAATGACAGGTTTATATAAAATAATAATAGGTTAAAAAAAAGGGGTAATTTCGAGTCTCAAAATTCTGAGATTTTTTTTTTGTCACAAATCCGTGTTTATATCTGTTTTATAATCCCAAATCCTGATTTGGGATTTAAACATGCAAGAAAAAAGTCAGAATTGTGAGATAAAAGTGTTATAGGTTTAAATGATATTGGTTTGAATATTATTTTATGCTGTAACTGTACGGCTAATGTCCCCAATGAACTGCATATGTGAATATTATGTAGACCTATTATTTACATCAAATGAATGCTTTAATAGTAGATTGATCATCGCAGGTTTCATCAGTCGAGTCTGTCCGTTTAATGGCTTGCAACCATAAATGTCTGCGTCCGGCTTCGACGACAGTATAAAAGAAAAAAGAAAGCCATCTTTACTTGCATTCTGATTCTGACATCCAGATGCACAAGACAACGTTTTTGCACGTTTTCCTCCACTTGTTACCACTGTTTTCTGCCACCACAATGTGTCCGCAGCTACAAATGACATAGCTGTGGTGTCTGCTCCCAACTGGTCTATTATTATCTGTTTTTTTTGTTAACAACTGTTTATTGAGTTTTCTTTTTTAAAGTCAAGAAACACAAAAATACAAATCAAAAAGCAACTATACAAATCTAGAACCCACCCCTGGTAGACTTCAAGAAAATAAAAATAAAATACAAACATAGAATGTATTATTATCTATGTTGAAAACATCTGCTGAATGTTGTTCTAACACCTGCCAGTGACAAATGTCTCTCACATTGTCTTTTTCAGGTCAGCTACTACTTCCCGCTGAAGACTCTGTGGCGTTCGTTCTTCGCTGCTCTGGTTGCTGCGTTCACCCTTCGCTCCATTAACCCCTTCGGCAACAGCCGTCTGGTCCTTTTCTATGTGGAGTTCCACACTCCCTGGCATTTTCTAGAACTCATACCTTTCATATTTCTGGGCATCTTTGGTGGCCTTTGGGGGGCTTTCTTCATTCGTGCTAACATCGCCTGGTGCCGTCTCCGAAAGAACACCTGCCTTGGGCACTACCCTGTCCTCGAGGTTCTGTTGGTCACCCTGATCACAGCTTTGCTAGCGTTCCCGAATGAGTACAGTCGGATGAGTGGCAGCCAACTGATCTCCGAGCTGTTCAACGACTGTAGTCTGCTGGACTCGTCGAGAATCTGCGACTACAGTGGAAGCAGAACAGGAAGTGCTAATGTTACTGTCACTAACGGTCTGGCGAATCGCCCGGCGGGGCCAAAGCTCTATACGGCTATGTTGCTGCTTGCTCTTGCACTGGTCTTTAAGATGTTGATCACTGTGGCTACATTTGGCATGAAGGTAACAGACTTAGATGTGTTTTGACTGCTAAACAAACTCTAGTCTCAGTTCAGTTCTGAGAGTAAACTGCTTAACGAGTATATGGACGGTTTTTTTTTTTGTGTGTGTATATATATATATATATATATATATATATATATACACTTTTTTCAAACTTGAGGTTGATATCTAAAAAAGCTTTCATTAAGATGTTGTTTGGGTGCAGTACAAAACTTTTTCCATTAGATCCCAAATGCACACACAATTTTTTTAGTGCGTCCATTGCACACTCTGACAATCATACCATCACACCCACACAATTATAGCTGCATAATTTATCCAATTGGCTCTAAAATACGCTGAAGCAGATAACAGGAATACAGACAAAGACTGTATCATTTTAGTTTAATTTTCCTGGGATTAAAAAATTGCAGTTTCAATCTGGACATTTTTGTCCTTAAGGTTCTAAGTCTAACTATTTTGTGTACCTACCTAGTGTAAAATAGATTTATTAAAGTAAATGAGAAATAGTAAAATTCCAATATAAATGCACACTTGTGCCAAAATGCATGCAGTTGGCATTAACACAGGTAAAATGTGTATATATATATATAAAAAGAAAAAAACCCTGAAAAAGACAAAAATGTCCTCCATGAGTTAATTGCAGTTTCATTCCTCAACCGCAAAATCGGCCCAAAAAGGGCCAAATTGTCAATACAATATAATAACAGCCAAACACTTCAAATCAGAAATTTACATAAAATAGAAAACCATAAAGTTTTCTGTTTTTTCTTTTTGTTTTTCTTGTCACATGACTACAAGTTACTTTGGAAGGCATTTTTTTCACAGAATAATAGTAATTATTATGTCAGAAATGTCAACATTTTAGTGAGATTTTTATTTTTATTTTATTTCATTTCAAATGTCATCCAAATAAATTTGGACTCAACAATTGCACATTCTTTAATTTTCCTTGGTTACATTGCCTATATTAATTAATCACCTGAGGCGATTTGTTACCTAGGGTATCGATTCCGAAGTACTGGTGTCATAAAGCCAAAACTTTGGTATCGATTCAACCCTAGTCACAGTAAAACCTTCAAACCTTCTTAAGAAGTTGTCAAATCACTGCTTTCATAACATGTAAGTTCTGCCATCTTTATCTATTTATTTTGTCTTGCTCTTTGTTCCTCTCTAGGTGCCATCCGGTCTGTTCATCCCCAGTATGGCGGTGGGGGCTATAGCAGGCAGGCTTCTTGGTGTGGGCATGGAGCAGCTGGCCATCTACCACAATGACTGGAATGTTTTCAGAGGCTGGTGCTCTCCTGGGGCGGACTGCATCACGCCGGGTCTGTACGCCATGGTGGGCGCAGCAGCCTGTCTGGGTGAGGGGTGATTTAGCTCCATCTCTGTGAAAAAAATGACTGAAGATTCATTTTCCAGATGATTTATTTTTCACTTTGCAGTAACAACCTAATTGCCTTGTGCAGTCTTCCATGCAGAAGCATTTCATGTTGGCTTTCAGGAGCATGGCTTGACCTTGCTTAGTCATTGACTTTTAATGAACTATTTCCTTTATACACCCTAATTATTGGTGTTTGCCAAGGCATTCTTCAATATTACTGTTGTTCATATTTGTGGTTAGTGGTTTATATCTGTATTAAAAAGGATTTTTCCTACTCTAGGTGGTGTGACCCGTATGACAGTCTCTCTGGTGGTCATTATGTTTGAGCTGACTGGAGGTTTAGAGTACATTGTGCCTCTCATGGCTGCTGCCATGACCAGCAAATGGGTCGCAGACGCTCTTGGTCGTGAGGGCATCTATGAGGCCCACATCCGTCTCAATGGTTACCCCTTCCTGGAAGCCAAAGAGGAATTCCGCCACAAGACTCTTGCCACGGATGTGATGCGACCACGGCGGAGCGACCCAGCGCTGTCTGTGCTGACGCAGAGCGGAATGACTGTAGAGGAGGTGGAGAGACTCATCATAGACACCACCTACAGTGGCTTTCCTGTGGTGATCTCACAACCGTCTCAGAGATTGGTGGGCTTTGTGTTGAGGAGGGATCTGGTCATATCTTTAGGTGAGTATTTGTTTTTATTGGTGCTCCACATATTTACACTATTTATTTATATATACATGTACATACTGTGCATAGTCCCGCTCAAAAGTTTGCAATCAGTAATATTTTTATTCAACAAGGATGCATGAAATTAGTCAAAAGTGACAGTAAAGATTTTTTACATTGTTACAAAAACTGTTTTCATCATTGATCATTATAAGAAATTTTCTTGAGCACCAAATCAGCATATTAGAATGATTTCTGAAGGATCATGTGACACTAAAGACTGGAGTAATGATGCTGAAAATGCAGCTTTGACATCACAGGAGCAAATTGTTTTAAAGGGATAGTTCTCCCAAAAATGAAAATTCTGTCATTAAATACTCACGCTCATGTCGTTCCAAACCCGTAAGACTTTCGTTCATCTTCATAACACAAATGAAGATCTTTTTTGATGAAATTTGAGATCTTTCTGTCCCTCCATTGACTGCTACACAACTACCACGCTTCAAACAGTTCATAAAGAGATTGTAAAACTAATCCATGTAAATTGAGCGGTTTAGTCCACATTTTCTGAATAGACACGATCGCTTTATATGATGAACAGATTGAATTGAGGCTTTTATTCACATATAAAAATTCATCAACTCTCATATCAGTTGTGGTAAACGGAAGCTCAAACAAGTTCGTTTGACGTTCGAGAACCAATGAACTTCATTCTCGTGTTACGCAGCACGTTTGAGCTTCTGCAAGAACCAATGAGGTTCATTCTCATGTGTTACGCAGCATGTTTGAGCTTCAGCAAGAACCAATGAGGTTCATTCTTGTTACACAGCACAAACGTGCCAGTGAGGATCATTCTTAGTACGTTTGAGCTTCAGCAAGAACCAATGAGGTTTGTTCTTGCATATCAAGGTTAGGCTTCTGTTTATGTTCACTGATCAATGTTCAAATGTTAATAAAAGCCTAAATTTAATCTGTTCATCATATAAAGCGATCGTGTCTCTACAGAAAATGTGGACTAAACCGCTCAATTTACATGGATTAGTTTTATAATCTCTTTTTAAAGCGTCAAAGTGGTGGTTGCGTAACTGTCAATGGAGGGACAGAAAGCTCTCAGATTTCATCAAAAAGATCTTCATTTATTTTCTGAAGATGAACAAAAGACTTACGGGTTTGGAACGACATGAGGGTGAGTAATTAATTACAGAATTTAGATTTTTGGGTGAACTATCCCTTTTAAATAAATTGAAATTGAAAACAGTCAATTTAAATTGTAATGATATTTAACAGTATTGCTGTTTTTACTGTACCTTTTAATCAAATAAATGCAGCCTTGCTGAGCATAAAGAGAAACTTCTTTTCAAAAATATAACAAAATCGACCCCAAACATTTGAACGGTAGATTAAACAAATATATGACATCAGTTTGACTGTAGGAGTCTTGCAAACCAGCCGACTGACGCAACCAACCACAGTCTGAAAGCAGTTTTTGTATATTTTTCAGAAATTTGGGGAGATCAATTTGTGCCTGAGAATATCTCATTTTCTTGCTACTAAGTGTCCCAAACTTGAATCTCTGTCAAATAGTTGATAGCACAAAGATTTTGTCAGCCTGGCGCCTTGTAAGCTCAACTTTGTTTCCTGTCTGACTGATTAAAAACCTTTATACCCTTATTCCAAGACATTTTAGAGCAGCCAGCCAATTAGATTGGAAGCAGTGATTTCAGCCAGTTCTCGTGTGCAGTATGATGGTCCGTGGGCTGCAACAGACGTTTTGCTAATTTGCAGTTGTTGTAACCGATGGATTAGTGTTGCGTTTATAGCTAATTTTCCTGTTTATTGTTTTTTTCCTGCATAACTTTCACTCAATCATCTCAGAAAATGCACGTCGATATCAGGAAGGTGTGGTCAGCGTGTCTGCCGTCCTGTTCAGTGAATGTGATCTGCCCGCGTCACCCAACACTCCTCCTGCTGTCAAACTGCACAGCATCTTGGATCTTAGCCCCTTCACGGTCACTGTGCACACACCCATGGAAATTGTGGTGGACATCTTCCGCAAGCTCGGCCTGCGGCAGTGCCTCGTCACTCAGAACGGGTGAGTCTGTGGGAATGGGTGACGTGTACAGTTGTGTGATCCGTTAAAAGAAGTCGATGAGATATGCGTGTAGCAGATATTCGTTTTCTCCCATGAGAAGGAGAATGAGGCTAAACAATTTTTTGTGGCATCTCAAGCTAGATTTAACTGAACCAAATTGAAATAAACAGCATTTTAGTGTTAATGTCTCATTTATAACTATATAAATGCAAGTCACATTGAAATATGTTAATCTCACCCTTAAAGTCGCACATTAGCGCTGTTCCAAAATCTAGTGAGCTTGAACTACCTAACATTTAAAGGCAACATCTGTGGCAGCAACTCTATGCATCATTCTAAGATACATTTAACATTTGGCCAAACGCTGAGCATCACAGTCAGATAAGGCAACCCTAGAATGCCTTAAGAAGAGGTAAGCTGTAAAATCCTTTCAAAATGCTGGACAAGAGTTGAGAGAAATGTTGATAATGTTAATACTTAAATTGTATTACATACTGAAAAGTATATAGGTCAGTGGTTCTCAACCAGGGGGCCGTGTCCCACTAGAGGGCCTCAGCACATTTCCAGGGGCCCTCAAGATTAGTTCAAATGATTTGAAATAAGACAAAACAAGCTTTAATAAGCTTTTTTAATTGGTTCTCTCAACAACATTATTATTATTTAAGAGGGCCCCCATGGTTTTGGAGAACCTGGATATATGAAAGAATTGTGATTTATAGACCTGGAAAAGTCATGTAAATTTTTTACAAATTATAATCATGGAAATTTATATAATGAATGAATGTACATTTTTATAGTTACATCAAGTGTTTGGGTCGAAATTGCTGAGAGTAAAAAACTATCATAAATGACTAGAAAAGTCATTTAATTAAGTGGTAATAAAAAATGGAAACTCTGAAAACATTGGTGATTACATCTGGTATTATGGAATTATTAGCCTATTATTATTTTTATTATTACTTCTATTGCTTTTATTTTAATATACTACCACTCCTGGTTTCTGTAAATACGTTTTTGAGCAGCTTGTCATAATAGGAAATTAGCTTAAATGGGTAATCTTAGCAACATGCTAATATCATACAAATATGGGAGAGTTGACTCCCTATTGATCCCAATAGAGTGAGGTGTTGAGCATTTCACATCAGTCATTTATTAGGTTCTGCCTCAGTTTGAATGCTGCCTTGCTGTGTTTTGCAGTGTCAAACGTTAGCTCACTAGGTTTGGGAACAGATCTGTTGTCTCCACGTTGCAGTTTTGACTGTTTATTAAAATATACTTTGTTTAAATATACGCCAACCCAAGCAAGAGGGCTTCCCCTGCTGAGTCTTTGTTCCTCCCGAGATTTCTTTTGCATTCACTACTACATAAACATCTTGGGGAGTTTTTCCTCACCACTTTCGCTCACTAGCTGCTTTGAAACAATATGCATTGTGAATAGTGCTATACAATTAAATTGAACCAAGAAATACACTGTAAATATCCAGTTTAGCACTGATTGAATAAAATGATCTCAGCACCTCTGAGATGAGATGGGACATTTTCATCCGTATGTTTTTGTCTTATAAAAGGCCATATTGAGTGTCTGTTCTTTTGTTTCCACAAAGGTCCTTTCTCATAAGAGCCATGTTTGTTCAAAACAGCTGAAGCTGATTCTAGTTGCAGTTGTTTTGCCTTTTAAAGTGTGTGTGCGCGTATGTTAATCAGCTCCCGATGTTGAGTAGATCAACGTGGCTGTTGGTCTTTCTCAGTTGCTATGATCCACTCTTCAAGTCTATCTAGAACAATAAAAGGAAATTACATCATATAAAAAGAGAGTAGACTTGAAACACATGCACACACTTAGTACACATGGCCTTGAAATTTTTTACAAACAGTATCTCTCATGCATATGCTAACTAGGACCATCTGTTCGATAATTTTCTGACTTGACAGATCAGTGATTTGTATTAATTAAAAACAAGAATCCTTTTTTCTGACTCTCTTTTCTGTCGCCCTTTTAGGCGTATGCTGGGAATCATCACTAAAAAAGATGTTCTCAAACACATGGCGCAGATGGCCAACAGAGACCCGGATTCTATCCTCTTCAACTGAAGACTCTCAGGACACGTTGACCTGCACACTCCCACATGCACACTGAATCATCCTGTGAGGATGGTGATGATGATGTTGATGATAATGGTGGTGGTTGGACTGTGTGTGTGTCACTGAGGTACTGCTATTATAGAGTGGTGTGAGACTGGCCTAAGGCAGCTTTTTGCTGCTCCAGAACTGGACCTGTTCAGACAGGAGCTGTCATTTAGCCTGTCCGGAGGCTACAGAGACATTAATTTGACAAATGCTATTCTCACACCTGTGAACCTCATTTCAGTCCTGATCTGAATGGTTGCCATTAGGACTTTCTGTATGTGGACCAAATGCTTTTCCTGCCAACACGTCTTTTCAAATTTGGGGCGACTTCTTTTCGAGCTTTTAATTAATTTATGGTGCTTTACTCTACTAAAAAAGCAGCTTAAACTAGCTTAAGATGGTTGTTAGTTTTAGGCTGGTCTGAGTTGCTGGTTTTGAGGGGTTTTGACATTTACCGGATCAATAGTTGAGACCTTAACCAGCCAAGACCAGTAGTTTAAGCTATTTTTTAGCAGGGTTTTCATTCCCTGGAGTGACGTCTGACCTCGAAAGGAACTTCAGAAGGGTGAGAACATTCCTGAAATGATCTGGGGTAACGTGCGTTGAGGTTGTCTTGTCTGAACCTGCGTGCGTCGAATGATCCCTGTGGGAAGATGTGCTGTCTTTTGTAGAAATTCAGTGAGATTTGGTGTATCATGTTAAAAAGGCACCCTTATTCTCTCTCACTTATATATATATATATATACTAACAAAATGCCCACAGTAGTGCCGTTCCTCCATTAGTTCCTCTGAAGACTTTGCGACAGGTTTTGAAGATCATGTGCCACTCTTTTAAAGTTTAAATGTACGTTCGACTTCAACTGGAGAGAAGCAAATGTTGATTTTATGACAGAACGTGTCTAAAGGGATGGTTCACCCAAAAAATGTAAAATTCTGTCATAATTTACTCAACCTTGTGACATTCTATACCTGTGTGACTCTCTTCTGGAACATATGACAATGGCAATAGAAACTTTTGTGACCCACAGAAGAGAGTAAGTGGTACAGATTTGGGACAACACAAGGGTGAGTAAATGATGAGAATTCAACTATGCTTTCAATACTTCACATTGGGTTGAAGTGCCCTGATTCTTCCTCCGTCTTTCTGTTTCAGTCTCTCTTGCCCTCTTGCTTACTCCCAACAAGCTATTCAGTCTTACCATTGGCTTAAGTTTTCCAAAATGTTTGTAGTGGCTGCCAAACAACCAATTTCCACTCAGCTTTCCAAATGAACCAAGCTGCAATTCCCGCTCTGCACCACCAGGAGGCACTCACAATCTCATAGATAGATTGTTCCTTCTGGATATTGTGCACCATCTGATTGACCGTTGGCCCGGTTTGCTCACTGGGTGTGTTGCGGCATTCTCTCATGTCATTACCTTCGGGACTCTACATTCCCCCAACATCTTTATGCTCATATTGAGCACCTGGACCCTTACATACAGTCTTTGGAGACGTGAATCCACTCCTCCGTCCGTCATCCTCACTTTCTTTCCCATGTAACCACGCTGTCGTCCTCAGACAACCTCAGCAAAGCATCTCTCGGCACCTCCCTTGTTTGGCTGTGAGGATCTGATCATGACATAACGAGATCCTCCCTGTCACGAAAGGGCTAAACTCATACTATAGTCCTCTTCCTTGGCATACTCGCTCGACTTTCGTCTCGGTGCGTTTGAAAAACTCCACCCTCCAGTTCAATACATGTTTCCCCCCCCCCCCCTGCATTGGCATTTGAGATTTTTATGGCCTATTAAAGCTATTCAATTCTTTTCATGCCTGTTCTAAATGCTCACTTTCCCTGCAAGCAGTAATTCCCGGGAGTTTGATTCGGGGTGTGGAGGTCGTGGAGGGCTATTGTTCCCATTCGCTCCTGCTCGTCTGGGCTCCCGGTCGCCAGGATGTCCCCCGACCGCTTCCCTCAAGCACCGTCACGCAGCCCCGACTGCCTTCCACTCTTAGAAAGACAATTTCCGGTCCAGTCTTGAAACAACGGGCGATTCTGCAATGTTATAATAGAGCGGGAGGGAAAAAGAAATTCTTGTGCTCTGCTTACTGAAAGAAAAGGTGTGTGTGTGTGTGTGTGTTTGTGTGGGGGACCGTAGGGGTGTTGGAAGGAGAGATTATGCCTTTCTTTTTTGCCTCCCTAGGAAAACATGGGAATATGGGAGGAGGGAGAGGAGAAAAGGTTAATTAAACAGTGTTCACTGGTCAGTGCAAGGATCGTTTCACAAAGGTCCCCTCTGTGTCACACGAGGGGTTATTGGAGAGACTTGGCACGAAGGACTTCCACTCATTCCTGCAATCCGGGTGGGTGCTTAGCCTCTTTGCGCTGTAACCCAACACTCGATTGGTGCAAATGGATCCGGGCCAAAACCGGGACCAAATGAAATGTTCTAATGTAAAACAGAACCTCCTATGTTCTTATCTACAGAACGTGGGCTTTAACTAAGTCAGGAAGGCAAACAAGCAGCAAGTAAACAGCTGTTTAGCTCGCGTCTCCTTGAGAATGTGTCTGCCTT
Source organism: Rutilus rutilus (assembly GCF_951802725.1). Taxonomy (NCBI): domain Eukaryota; kingdom Metazoa; phylum Chordata; class Actinopteri; order Cypriniformes; family Leuciscidae; genus Rutilus; species Rutilus rutilus. Next base: position 16,525,641 of record NC_140211.1, read on the forward strand.
TTTCTACGCAAATAGCCAGTTTAGGGCCGAGGACAAATGCTAAACCTGAGTAAACTGCTTTTACAGGCGTCAGTGAGCATGTTTACAATGTGGATCCGAAGAAACCTGTGATTTCTCTCGCCAAAAAGGCAATACGGTTATTACCAAATTGTTTGGAAGGAAAATAATTATGCATGATTTATTCCAAAGCACTCCTCCGAGATGATGTATTTGTCTTTTTATTGATGATATGTAAACTTTAATATGTATTTATTTTCCACAACAAACATTCTATTGCAGTATTTGTATTCTGTGATTTATATCATGTTAAATGAACTTTTGTCCAGTTGAATAAATCTGAATGATGCATTCCATGCAGACTGCATTCATTCTGGAGGTCAAAGAGCATGTGTTTATACTTCAGCTATGTAAAGAATCGCTTGTGGCCTCAATTATTATTATTATTTATTTATTTTTGGTTTATCTTACATAAAGACTTCAGGAATTAAAATTCCAGAAATATGAGCATTTTTATTACCTAAAATCCCAAATTGCTCTGGTGGCTGTAGAAACAGACCCACACTGGTTCATGTGGTATTTCAAGGAAATTGCTGAGGGTCTCTTAAAACACCACAGGATTTTGGGGCGAGTCTTATTTGATTCCACTTCTGAATTTTGACTTTCTCACATCTTTTGAAGGCCAACATTTTAATAACTATTATTTTGTAGCTTTATTACAAGGAGTCTTTTCGTTTGAAAAAGCACAAATGCTTCTTGAAGTAGCAACAATGTGAAATGATCCGTCTAGGGCAACTTTTTGTGTTCAGATGATTTAGAGGATAATTTTACATGGATCTTTGAATGAGAAACACACCCTCATAAATCTTCATTTTAGGTTCATTTTCCTTTATTGATAGTGTTTGCTGAGACGAATATCACTTATGGACTTGACGTTAGAGGAACACTACTTATGCCATGCTTTGAGACGAGTAATGTATGGAAGCATGTTTCCACATCTGAATAAAAGAAATAAAAAGGTAACTGTGACTTTATATCGCACAATTACAGCTTTATATCTCATAATGTAAGACCAAAAGTCTATGCTAATACACTGATTACACTCCAGGGCAAAAAAAAAGAAAAAGGGGAGAGTCCAAAATGGCACAAACATTAAGCTTTTAATTGTCTTAACCACAAATTATTGGTCAGGAAATTTAAGGAAATGCCCTACTTAAAAAGCCATTGCTGTCTCAGGAAAACCTCAAAGACAGAATGAAGTTTTTGGCAGAAAATGGGAAGCTGTGTGTGGAGTGATGAATCACAATGAAACACTATTTGCTTGGTGATGCTCCAGAGCGGTGTCTTTGAAAATCTGCTGAGAAATATGACAATAAATGCATCTCTACTACAGTGAAGCATGGAGGAAGAGCTGTCATGTGTGGGGAGTCTTTTTGCTGCTGGTATTGGTGAGCTACTTCACTGTGAAAAGTCATTTAATGCTTTGGAGTACAGAAGAATATTGCAGAATGGCTTGCTTCCTATAAAAAGTTGTTATCTAAAGAGGAATGATCAAATGTTATTTTCCTGCCCAAATTGCAAAGACAACAAAGAAGTGCCTTGAGAACAAGTCCATCAGGTTCATGTTTTGGCCTGGTCAGAGTCCAGATTTGAACCCTAGAGTGAATATTTGGTCTCACTTTAAACTTAAACTAACTGGGAGACATTTTTCAACTACTCATGAACTGTTTGAAGCCATCAACATTGTGAGGACCGAGGAACAACACTGACTCTTCCTCCTGTAAAAAGCGGTCTGCAAGTTGGGAAAGGTATGTTACTTTATCTACAGTATTTGTGCATTTTTTGCTTATTTCCTGACCAGTGATTTGAATGAATGAGGCATTTATATAGCGCTTTCATATGAACTACTGTACACCCAAAGTGCTTTACAATCATATCAGGGGATCTCTCCTCAGCCACCACCAGTGTGCAGCAGCCACTTGGATGATGCGACGGCAGCCACAGAACAACGGCGCCAGTGCGCTCACCACACACCGGCTATAGGAGGAGAGGAGAGAGAGTGATAGAGCCAATTCATTGGATGGGGATTATTAGGAGGCCATGATTGGCAAGGGCAAATAGGTGGAATTTGTGATTTAAATTGTTAAAGGGGTAGTTCACCCAAAAATTCTGTCATTAATTACTCACCCTCATGTCGTTCCAAACCCGTAAGACCTCCGTTCATCTTCGAACACAGATGAAGATCTTTTTGATGAAATCTGAGAGCTTTCTGTCCCTCCATTGACAGTTACGCAACTGACACTTTGACACTTCAAAACGTTCATAAAAAGACTGTAAAACTAATCCAATATGAATTGAACGGTTTAGTCAAACATTTTCTGAAGAGACTTTATATGCTTTATGTGCCCCAAACACTTTAAATGATTTAAAGTGTTTTAAAAATGTAGGCATTTAGGCATTTTATTCACATATAAAAATTAATCAACTCAAACATCAGTTGTGGTAAACGGAAACTCAAGCATGTTCACTTGATGTGCGAGAACCAATGAGGTTCATTCTCGTGTTACGCAGCACGTTTGAGCTTCAGCAAGAACCAATGAGGTTCATTCTCGTGTTACGCAGCACGTTTGAGCTTCAGTAAGAACCAATGAGGTTCATTCTCGTGTTACGCAGCACGTTTGAGCTTCAGCAAGAACCAATGAGGTTCATTCTCGTGTTACGCAGCACGTTTGAGCTTCAGCAAGAACCAATGAGGTTCATTCTCGTGTTACGCAGCACGTTTGAGCTTCAGCAAGAACCAATGAGGTTCATTCTCGTGTTACGCAGCACGTTTGAGCTTCAGCAAGAACCAATGAGGTTCATTCTCGTGTTACGCAGCACGTTTGAGCTTCAGTAAGAACCAATGAGGTTCATTCTCGTGTTACGCAGCACGTTTGAGCTTCAGCAAGAACCAATGGGGTTAATTCTTGTGTTACGCAGCACATTTGAGCTTCAGCAAGAACCAATGACGTTCATTCTTGTGTTACCCAGCACGTTTGAGCTTCAGCAAGAACCAATGAGGTTCATTCTCGTGTTACGCAGCACGTTTGAGCTTCAGCAAGAACCAATGGGGTTAATTCTTGTGTTACGCAGCACATTTGAGCTTCAGCAAGAACCAATGACGTTCATTCTTGTGTTACCCAGCACGTTTGAGCTTCAGCAAGAACCAATGAGGTTCATTCTTGTGTTACCCAGCACGTTTGAGCTTCAGCAAGAACCAATGAGGTTCATTCTCGTGTTACCCAGCACGTTTGAGCTTCAGCAAGAACCAATGACGTTCATTCTTGTGTTACCCAGCACGTTTGAGCTTCAGCAAGAACCAATGAGGTTCATTCTCGTGTTACGCAGCACATTTGAGCTTCAGCAAGAACCAATGAGGTTCATTCTTGTGTTACCCAGCACGTTTGAGCTTCAGCAAGAACCAATGACGTTCATTCTTGTGTTACCCAGCACGTTTGAGCTTCAGTAAGAACCAATGAGGTTCATTCTCGTGTTACGCAGCACATTTGAGCTTCAGCAAGAACCAATGACGTTCATTCTCGTGTTACGCAGCATGTTTGAGCTTCAGCAAGAACCAATGAGGTTCATTCTCGTGTTACGCAGCACGTTTGAGCTTCAGCAAGAACCTATGGGGTTAATTCTTGTGTTACGCAGCACATTTGAGCTTCAGCAAGAACCAATGACATTCATTCTTGTGTTACGCAGCACGTTTGAGCTTCAGCAAGAACCAATGAGGTTCATTCTCGTGTTACGCAGCACGTTTGAGCTTCAGCAAGAACCAATGAGGTTCATTCTCGTGTTACGCAGCATGTTTGAGCTTCAGCAGACCAATGAGGTTCATTCTCATGTCTAGAGATCTAGCTTGTTAATGTCTAAGTGATCACAAACTGGCCTACTTTCTCTGAGAGGAGACTAATATCGACCTGAGGGATGATTGCGGTGCTTCTTGGTCTCACAGGAGAGAGATGATCCAGCTGATCTCCAGCCCCGCCGCTGCTCCCTTCGTGCCAACTGTCCCATTTGTTTATTTGTGTTTACTCTTCCAGGCCCTGCACAAATGAATGAGACAATTGAGGCCTGTGTGTGTGTGCCGAGATGTTGAATGATTCGGACAGTGCCTGGATGCGATTCCTGTGACATTCCAGAGTGTTCTGGTGGATTCTAGGAATTGGGGAGGACAAACTTAGGTTTGTGAATAGGAATGCCTGGTGGTCTTAATGAATGTCAGAAAAGCTTTAACGATGACACATATGAGTGACGGATTGCTAGGGAGCGCTGGCAAGGGGAATGTGTGATGAAGTGAGCGTATATTTGTGCAGGCAGAAACAAGGGCAGTCTGGGTGCTCAGGGCAGGTTGTCTTAAGTGTGTGTGTTTCTGACAGTGTGTGTGTGGCCACATCTAAAACTGAATAGACTGGTGTGTGGTCAACACTGCGTTAGTCAAATGGTGTGTAAGTGTGTGTGGCCTCTGAGTGTGTTTTGTTTTTGAGATTGTGTGACATTGGGATCCCAAGCAGAAGTGAGAATGATGGTGACTCATAGCTGGTTGTCTTGAAGAACAGAGAGCTGGGGAGTGATCTTAAACTTGGCTTTAAGTGTAGACTATACACTTATGTCGGTTTTTTTGTCTATCAAAGGTAAAAATGCATCATAAGCAGAGGACCAGCAGTCATTATATAGATCTGGCATTATATTTTAAGAGCTTCAAAAAAAAAAAAAGGGAGAGAGAGGGAGAAAAAAAAGTCAGAATGAGAAAAACTGGTCATGTAAAATGACAAACCTCTGCCAATTGCAACGGTCAATCAAACTAATGAATAATTAATTAGTGGAGATCCTAATATAGTTAGCACCCACTTATTATTGAGATATTCTTGTTCTAGTAAGGTTTGTAATGTGCCCAACAACTTTTCAGATCTTTCCTATGCCCTGTTCATAAGTAAAATAAATAAATACATTTATTTGTAATAAATTTTTTATGAGGCATATTAAAGCAAATGTTTCTCAAAAAACATTTTGATGTTGAAAACAGTGCTGCTTGAATAAATAGAATAGCATTAATTTCTTAATAAAATGTAAATCTGATAATAAAAAAAAAAAGTATAACGAAATAAAAAAAGATTTAAAGAGTATAAAACAATAGGAATCAATGGGAAGTCCCCACCATGATAGAAAAACAAACATTTGTGTGTGTGTGAAATCATCTTTTGTGTAAGAGAACCATGTGTGTCCTGGGTGTGTGGGTGGGTAGGTTGTGGTATTGTATGCAAGTTTGGCAAAAGAAAAAGAAAACAAATGGTGTAGAATTCCTGCTGGAAGTCATGAGCATGGGCAAAAATGCACAAACTATAAAGAGATTATCAAACTGTGACTCATGATTCAAAAAGGCACTTTAATTGTTGAAAATGACACCTTGAACTTCTGTTTTTACGACACAGATCAGACATTGTAAAATTATACAATAAAGATGGAGAGCGTGAGAGATATCAGTACATTCTTACCAAGATGGAGACGCAACATTGGTAAACAGTGCATAACGTCTTTCTTTAAATGGAAAACAGTCCCACAGATCGGTGATCAGAGAATTTAACAATCCCAAGAAAAAAAAAGAAAAGAAAAAAACTCTCGCTGGAAAAGGAAACACAATAGTCTTTTTGTTTTTAATTGACAGTTCGTGTTGCTCACTGGATTTCACGGTGCTCTGCCCCGCTTAAGTTTTTCACAGCAGTCCCATAAAGTCTTCGCAGAACTCCGTGAGATTTATAGTATGCAAACCATCATATCCACTGTTTTAGAGACCAGTCAAGCAATTCATTAAAAAACACACTCACGTATATACGCACCTAACATATATTTGTCTTCTGTGTTCACATTGTGGTTCTTTGTGGTTCAGAGGGCAAGTCCTGCAGTAATCCGTCTAGATCCGATGGAATTCAGCCATATTTCTTTTTCCTGGCCGCCCCTCACCCCACTACGACCTCCATGTTGTACAGATAGGTACATATTTCAACTTGTTTACACATGTGCACACTCACAAAAGACCCTGGACGGGCCGGAGCAGGCTGACTGGGATAATAAGCTCAGTTAGTGCGAATTAGTGGGATTATCCATACTCCACTGGGGAAAGTTCACCCAAAAATGAAAATTATTTCAGTTACTCTCCCTTCAATTTGTTCCAAACCTGTATGACTTTCTTTCTTCTGCAGAACACAAAAGACATTTTAAAGAATGCTTTTTTTCGAAACAATGAAAGTCAAGGCAGTCGGATTTGTTCGTTATCCTACTAACTTTCATTGTACAAAAAACAAACAAACATAAAAAACACACACACAAAAAAACAGATCATCTTCGTCATACTGGTTTGGAAGGACATGAGAGTAAATGATGACAGTTTTTCATTAAGTCTCACTGTGCTGCGAAATGATGTGGTTAATGATGGGTTCTAAGCATTGATGAGGTCATATATGACTTCAACACTGATCTAAAACGCTTTGAACCTCCCTTCACATGATAGAAGTTAGTGTTTAAATTGAAAGTGTTCTCAGATCAGTGCATAACGACAACCTAAAGGCACTTTTACGCATACAAAACCTAGTGGTATCTGACGTCACATTCTCTAGACCTAAAAAGGCACCCTGTGTGGGGACATTTTGGCATTGCGGCACATTATACCAGTCAATAGAAATGCACTAGCGCCAAAAGCATTACTTTTACGAAGAATAACTTGTTCTCCACCTCTGGATTAAATCAACGTCCGAGTTTCTTAATCCAGACAAATTGCTGATAAGAGTCAGTAAAGTTTTGTAATGTGTCGTATAACTAGTATTATGCTAAATGCCACAAAGAGTCTTGCCTCGATCGCTCTCGCTGTATAATATGATTTAAGGCACTGTCTTGGCAGGGGCCCTTTTCCTCACTCACTTTATCAGTAAAAACTGGGGCAGAGTCCAGAGAGAAGAAAACACATTTGTGGTTTACAATGAAACCCAAGCGAGTGTTTGTGCTTGCTCTCAGAAACACCATTGTGACAGCACTTGATCATTTACAGTGGAAAGTAATTACCCCCACCCACTCCTCCTTTGAAAAAACAGGCTCGTATCAAGATTCACAGCGCCGATTCATTTTGAGAGCGCCACGGCTTTTACGTTTTCCGCGGGAGGCTCATTTTGTGGGATTTTCATGCGACATCACAGCGCTCGTACATTCAATTCCAAACCTCATGATTCTGAATTAAATACAATATGTACACAGGTTGAACCAACCAACCACATAAAGAAAGAGATGGATGTACAAGTATGAAGCGCCACTTATCAGAAAAGTGTTTTTCAGGGCACTTAGGGTGTGTTTTTTTTATGTGTGTGCAGCACTAGAAAAAAACAAAACATTATATGGGAGCGACATTTCAACAAACCGTGTCTCGTAGTGTTTATTTAACCTTTCGTGTGGCCGGGACCACGTGAGCTGGGGAGCACGTGTCTCTCCCTGACAGTACTTCCTCCTGCACCCCGGACCAGACAGCAGAGGGAGACCTGTAAAAGTGATTTGTGTCGGAGACTGAACGAATGTGTTTTCGTCTTATCGCTGTGTTTTGCGTGTTTGGAAGCCATAAATACTCAGAGGAGTATGAGTGTTTTCAAATGCAGTCTTTACAACAAGCTGAATTCCTCTGTGTTTATGCGTGCGTGTGAACTTTTTTAGGTCCTTTTCTTGTCCGGGCATGCTGCTCCGCTGGTCCGACAGGACGGGGAGAATTCCGCACTACTGCAACCTGCCAGGATGCTCCTTTGAGGCTGGTAGAGCTACATACTTCCCCTTCTCATCTTTCTTTCCTCCACATTCCCGCTGTCATCATTCTCTTCTCATATCTCTGTTCTTAAAAATGTTTTAGATCCGCTGTACACAAAAATATTCCCCTCCAGCGGAAGAGAGCGAGTGGAGTTCACACGTCAAACCCTATACACACCATTGGCACAGATTCACTTTGTGTGAGCTTTTGTCTCTCTCCTGTTCATTGTTTTGCTACCGTTTCAAAGACTCACATCTTTGATGTGATTTGTAGAAATATACATACATTCCTCTGTCTATAAAAGAAATAACCTTGTCCGAAATGTCTCTCATTCATGCATCCTTCACATATTCAAAGTCTTAAAGAAAGGAAATTTGAACGATTAAAATGAGTCTTTTCTCTTTGGGTCGCAGCTCCAAAACGCTCCACCTAGTGGGTAATGTAGTCCCGATCCAGTTCCTCCGACGTGCTCTTACAGATCCAGACGGAAAGCTCCGAAATAGCTAGAAGAGTCCTCGCCGTACACCATCGTAGGAGACGAGACGGACACGAAGACCTCGTCGCCCGCTCGCAGCTCAAACAGGCCGCCCTGGTACACTGAGTGAAGGGCGTATTCGGCGTCTGGAGCCCAACATTTGGTCCCCACTCCCTTCAGAAGCTGAATCGGCCTCAGGTAGGAGGTTTTCTTATAGATGCACTGGACCAGCTGGTGGCTCACGCTGTTTTGATCCCCCTCGCTGGGAGAGGGGTAGCGGAAGTACACCTGGGAGTACAGGTAGTAGCGGCCGTCCTGGGGTACGCGAAGGCGCCCGTTGGCCAGTGACATGTTGTGTAGATGAGCGCCGAAGCTCTGGTTGGCCCAGGAACGTACAGGATGGCGGCAGGACTGGTGCAGGTCTGCTTGAGGGGTGGAGTACTGAGCGCCACCTGAAGGAAAAGGCAGGAGACGGACTTTCGGTTAGCACAGGGGAGTCAAACTGTCGAGCTTTAGCTCCAGCCATAATTAAACATGCAAGAACTAGCTAATCAAGGTCTTCAGGATCATTAGAAACCAACTTTTGGTGCTACACTCTGCAGGAGTTTGACTCATGTTGGTTAGCATGAAACGGCATTCGCAAACTGATCTATTTTTGTGTGAAACTTTTTGATGTTCAGTACATAACAAGCACATACACAAACAAACACAATTACTAAAACTTGAACTAAAATTTAAATGAAAACTTAAAGCTAATTCAAAATATAAATACTATAATTTTTGTTTTAACCTTTATTTAACCAGATGATCTCATTGAGATTTAAAACCTCTTTTTCAAGAGAGACCTGGCCAAAATGGCAGCATATTAACAGTGCATAGTTACAAATACGATCACCAAGCATACGCACAACAACAAGGAACATTTAAACAAGATCCTCAAGATACATAAACAAACAACATCAGACAACTTAAAAGTACAATTTATACCTACCATAGGTTTAAACGATTTAGTTACTTTAAAAACAGTGACAACAATTTATGGCATCTATTTCCAAAACTTTCATGCGTTGTTTAAATTCATCAAAAGAAATCAGAGTTCGCAATTGCAAATCAGTCTGTAATGTGTTCCAGGTGGCTGGGGCTGCATAACTAAAAGCCTTCTTACCTGGCTCTGTACGAACCATAGGTACAGATAACAAGTACAAGTTACCGGAGCGTAAATTATAAGAACTGATATTACGTAATGTATATGCCTCCTCACTGACAATGAGGGCCAGTTTGTCATTTTGTACAAGGTACAATGATGTATCTCCTGGTTTTCCAAGAAAAACAGGCTTTGTTTCTAAAATAAAATCCTATTTTTAATTTGAGCTTTTGTACCAGTTTATCAATGTGCAACTTAAAAGAGAGCTGATCGTCGATTAATATACCCAAAAATTTGTACAATTTGACTTGTTCGATCTGCTCACCATGTATAGTAAAAATACTTGGAAGACCGTCCAAAGACTTCTTAGATTTTGAATAAAGCATATCTTAGTTTTCTCAACATTCAAAACAGTTGTATGTTCAGTTGTATCTGAACAAGGTTAAAAGCAGATTGTAAATAAGAAAAAGCTTGGTGTAAAGTCGCAGCCTTACAATAAATAACGGTATCGTCAGCATAAAAATGGAAATGAGCCTGAGAAATGTCATCCATCCAAGTTATTAATATAGATAGTAAATAAAATCGGACCCAAGACTGATCCTTGCGGTACACCACAAGATACACTCAGAGTTGCTGATTTGGAATTGTCAAAATAAACACACTGAGTTCTATCTGCCAAGTAGTTAGTAAACCAATCAACAGTATGGTCAGAAAAAACAATATTATGTAGCTTTTCCAGCAAAATGCAATGGTCCACTGTATCAAATGTTTTGGCTAAATCTATAAAAAGAGCTACACAGGTGTTCTTGCAGTCCATTGCCTCAATAATGTCATTAATGACCTTCATTGCAGCAGTAGTAGTACTGTCCTGCCTTCCATGATTGGAAACCAAATAGTCCTTTAACTGATCAGCAACCAACGTTTCTAAAACTTTAGCTAAAATCGGTAATTTGGAAATCGGTCTATAATTATCCAAACATAGGCCGATTTCCAAATTATTGGTATCTCATTGTTGACTAGGGTTTGATTAAAAATAATTGCAATTGGTTTAGCAATAAAATCAGCAGCTATTCGCAAAAAAATAAATATCTAATGGTATAGAGATAATACTAAATAATACTAAATAACACTGAACGAAACAAAAATGCTTTGCAGATCTTTCATCTGTCGGGAAGTGATTGGATTGTGAAATGTGAGCATTACAAACTAAAATGACATTACTTGCTACTATTGACATAACCTTTATTATTTAATAGTTAGCCAACATTAAAGGCCAACCTTTTCATTCTGGAATAACATGTACTGTATTGAATGAAATGTATTGAAATGAAAATGTATTCATTACTTCAATGAGCTCATTGCTTCTGCTCCTTAAATTAATGCATTGTTTTAATTAATACATTGTTAGCTAACTGTGTGATTTGTATATGTGCATTTCTGAAATCCATAACTTGGACACAGTCTCCTCTGATAGCAGATCACTCAAAATTGTAATGTAGGCACATGCATTTTCTGTAAAGCTGCTTTGAAATTATATGTATTGTGAAAAGAGCTATACAAATAAATGAAATGAAAAACCATGAATGTGTGTTATGTGGGGAAGCATGGATATTAAATAAAGCTGCTTATTATTTTCTTGTTATGGCTGATAACTGATAAATTCTTGATATTAAAATTTAGTTTAGTTAATTTAATTAATTTAGTTTTGGTTAAATAAATTAAAAATAAATCATTACGTTTCCGGCATTACATTATAAATGTACAGTATGAAAAATGGATATTCGTTATGAGACTCACTAAAGATTACATTTAACACTTTCCTTTAAAAAAAAAAAGAAAAAAGATTTTTGATCATTTTCACAACAAATTTCATGGCCCCCAGAATATTTTGTTGAATGAATATCTGAACATGCAATATATAAAAAAGAACAGAGCCTCTGCTTTAAAAAAACTAAACGAAAACATTTTATTCTAGCTTTATGCTTTCTTATTTTATTAACACTTGAATGTGGTTAAGTTTAATAAAAAAGCAACATTTTGAACAAAAAGCTAAGAAAATCATGTTTTTGACAAAGACTGCAATGTGCAAAAGCAATGCTTTTATCGCTTTTCTTACAAACTACGGCAAATTCTGTCAATTTGCGAGGAAGCTTTGTCTCATAAATGACAGAAAATTCGGTCAATGGTGAGGAAATATTATTTTTTATAAAGATTACGTTTGGCGTCTATATGGTCACCTATGGTCATGAGCTCTGGGTCATGACCGAAAGGACAAGATCCCGGATACAAATAATAATAATAATAATTCGTTACATTTATATAGCGCTTTTTCTGAGACCTCAAAGCGCTTTACATATGGAAGGGGGGAATCTCCTCAACCACCACCGATGTGCAGCATCCACTTGGATGATGCGACGGCAGCCATATTGCGCCAGAACGCCCACCACACACCAGCTTACTGGTGGAGAGGAGACAGTGATGAAGCCAATCAGTGTATACAGGCGGCCAAAATTAGCTTTCTCCGCAGGGTGGCTGGGCGATCCCTTAGAGATAGGGTGAGAAGCTCGGTCACTCGGGAGGAGCTCAGAGTAGAGCCGCTGCTCCTCCACATCGAGAGGGGTCAGCTGAGGTGGCTCGGGCATCTGTACCGGATGCCTCCTGGACGCCTTCCCGGGAAGGTGTTCCGGGCGTGTCCCACTGGGAGGAGACCCCGGGGAAGACCTAGGAGAGACTATGTCTCCCGGCTGGCCTGGGAACGCCTCGGTGTCCCCCCGGAAGAGCTGGAGGAAGTGTCTAGCCGAGAGGGAATCTCTGGGCATCTCTGCTTAGACTGCTGCCCCCGCGACCCGGCCCCGAATAAGCGGAAGAAGATGGTATGGTATGGTACGTTTGGCGTCACTTAAAACTCACATAAAGTTAATCTCAATGTTAAAATAGGGGAAATAAGCATGCACAATTAATATACTATAAATCATGTGGAAAAGCAAATAATTAAAAAAACCACACCCCCCAAAAATTCAGTAGTAAAAATAAGAATAAATGTTCCAAAACAAGGAGCAGGTGCTGATTAAGGCAAGGCACATCATTCAGAAGGTAAAAGGGAGGAATGAAAGATTGGTGGATTGTCTTAAGAGTACAGGAGAGATCAGAACAGGAAGGTATGGCTGCACAGGAGAGGAAGTCACGGACAGAGTGAAAAATCGAAGAACGGAGAGAAAGAGGCTGGGGAGGAAGGGAGGTGTAGAGGAGCAGGCGGCGTGTTCCTCAAACACAATGAGCCACATTCCTCAAAGAAGATCAATAACACGCTAGACCTGCTCTTTGATTTACTGTTTCGAGACGTTTTTAAACGGCCGTTCTTCTGACAAAAGTGATAAAGAAAAACACATAGGAAGTGCAGATGTGTAGGAAAGCCCACTACGGCGGTTAATACAGATGTTCTCAAGGATTTAACAATTTCGGCTTTTTGAAGATAACAGCATGTGCAATTTTCGTAGTGCGTGTACGTGATCCATCATCAAGCACTTTGCAGACAGGTTTTTGAATAATGCATGCACGTGTAAAAAATAATGATCCGACTCATGACTCATGCTCTAAAAACAAAGCTGGTTTGACTCGGTTTCATTTCCTTCTGAGATGCGTGACTGAATAAATCTCTTTTTTTTCCCTGGCATGCGTGCAGTAAATAGGACTTTGATCCGAGTAGCAGAACTGTAAAGTAACAGACATGATTTTGGGATATTTAGTGATATTATTCTAAATAGCTAAACAATTTCAGGCTGTTTTGTAATCAGTTTCTTCTTTGCAGCTGTTTGCCAGGCTTTTATATGACATAGGGACGCTCTGCCACTGCCTAGCAGGATGGATGGATGGGTCATGTACATGAAGGGCACATTTAAAGCATGTATAGAACTGACTGGAATATACTAGATGACTTTTAACATCTGAACAGATCTTTTTTTAAATAAATTTTTCAACTTTGCAAATCATGCACTAAACGACTGAGGATCACACACACACACACACACTAACAGACTTTCAAGCTGTTCTGAACACAACAAACATCAAATGTGATACCATAAGCTTATAGACTTTTTGACCTAAAGCTTTATGGTTAAATGCTTAAGTTAAATTAAATTAAATTAGTTTTATAGACTAAATGTAATATTTAAATGTATTATTTAGTTTATATATAAACTCACCTGGTAGGCTGCTAAGGGTCAGGTGGGCTGATGGTCTCTGTGTCACTGTGGTCATGAACTTTGACCCTGATGTATTATATGAATGGGGCATGGCTCTTGCTTCTGAGAAAGAGACAGACAGTAGACAGTCAGCACATTGAAATACATTATAAAATCTGAATTGGTGTTGTGCAAGAGACTTTAACCTGTTCTTTGAACTGCATTGCGTTTTGTTATTGTCTATGTTTGTGTCATTATTCCTGGTGCCTTTAGCACTGTGCATTGCGCTGTCTTTGTGATTAATGGGAATTTTTAAGAAATGATGACTGATCATATGCTCACCATGTAAAGCCTGTTTGGAGATTATACTGTCTGTAACCTGTGAGAGAAACAAACAAAAAATACCATTAGTACAGACGACATATGATGACTTCTCAAATTCTAGATTCAACAGGAATGTGAAACTGGATGATTCAGGTTTATAATCGTGTCTTTCCTCCTTTTTGTTTTTTGGATAAAGTTTACCTCAAGTTACAAAACAGAAACATTTCTGCTGTACAATTTTCTATTTATCTTTCAGCCTTTGAAGACGGCAGTTTCTGAGGACAGAAATGTTCACTTTGTGTTGAGCTGGAGAGTCAGCCGGTGTATGAGACGACTAAGAATAGTTTTTAAGGTCACCGGTTTAAAGGGCAGTTTTTCAGTAGTCTGTGACGGCCATATGTCAACCAGTCAAACCCCAGTATCCAGATCATTAGTTCCACCGACTAGGTCTTGAACTGAAAACACTCTGATTACTGGCTCATTTCCACTGCCTCGGGCCAGCCTCAGCTCAGGGGTAACATGTTCCAAACATCATCTAACTGAACTAAATTAAGCAAATTGAAAACCCTTGATGATTTGTTAAAAATGTAGTCAGTGTTTGTATCACTGTATTAATACCATTCAGCACAACAACAGAAACAAAAAAACAAACAGAAAATGTCATCAAGGAAGTAGTGAATATTATCCATAAAGCTGTTCAGATTTTAAAAAAGTTACTAAGTAACAAGCAAAACTTTAACCCAACTCAACATTTTCTTTCCACTTTCTTGAATCCTTCTTGGATAAAGGTTAAATGCCAGAGTTAAGATAAATATAAAGTTTGGCATGTAAGTTTTACCATCTATTTTAGTCTATAAAATTTATAGTGTTTTGCCTTTCCATGTTTCGCAGTACGTTGTGTTGTGTTTGGTTGTTGTGTATTACTGTCTATGCTAAAATATGAATGGCTCTTTAAACAAACACTTTAATCTAAGCTTTTTGACATGACTGCGTTTGATAAAACAAGATTTTTTTTTTCTTTCTTAAGGAATAATAATTTATTCCCTCTCCTCCCTTCTCTTTCTCTCTCTCCTCCCCAGTCCCTCTCTGTCTGGCATCATCAACTCAAGCGTGAGTGTGTGATGGAGTCTCTGTTGTTCTTGGCGCACTCTCTCTCTCTCTCTTTTCTCCTCTCCATTCATCAGACAGCCGAGCGCCTGTAGGCTTTATAACGTGACATAATCTCACCCAGACCACAGCAGAGATGGATTTCTGACCAAAGCTTTCCCTTTTTCACTTTAATTTCTGGTGCAGTAAATGGTCCTGAAGTCAATTCCACGTCTCACAGCAGATAAAGGCTGTTTTAGCATGTTTGTGTACATGCTGCATATCAGAGAAAGAGAGAAGGAAAAAGAAAACAAGATGGATTCATAGAAATCATTCCAATTGTCTTCATAATTATTATCCTCTTTCCTGCTTTTGTTTAAATTTATTTTTAGATAGATAGATGGATAGATAGATAAATGGATAGGCTATGCAATTGGTAAGGTGTTCTGGGTGGTTGCTAGAGGGTTGCTATGATGTTGTTCTGGACTGTTGCTAGGATAATGCAAGATAATTACTATGGTGTTTGGGGTGGATGCTGGGACATTGAAGACGGATGGATGCTAGAAATGTCTGGGTGGTTACTAGGTGTTGCTATGCAGTTGCTAGGGTGATCTGGGTGGTTGCTATGCATTTGCTAGGGTGTTCTGGGTGGTTGCTAGGACATGATAGCTAGATGGATGGATGGATGGATGGATATAGATGGATGGAAGGATAGATAGATAGATAGATAGATAGATAGATAGATAGATAGGATGCTGCAAGATGGTTACTAGGTTGTTCTGGGTGGATACTAGGCATATGTTATTGTTTGTTACTGTTGCTAGGACAATGCAAAAAGATCCTACAGAGAATATAGGAAACACAAAACAAAAATGTGACACCAAAAATATATATTTTCTAAATCTTTCAGGATTTTAAAACTCCTTTTCCTCCAAGCGCAATTTAGCTGTCAAGTCAGGTTCTACACAATATGATATAAGACTGTAAGATTCAATTAAGAATGGAAAACTCCTGGTTTATCCAAAAGAGCTTATGGAATTGTCCCATTTTGTTCCTTTTGGAATGGTTCTCACTTATGACAGATATTCCAGTAAGAATCCTTCACACAAGCATTTATCAGTGAGGCCTAGTTAAAGTGTGCACGCAATCTGTTTTCTGGAAAACACAACAGAGTTCAGAAGGTGGAGACCCATACAAAGCCCTCAACAATAACAATAAACACACCCAGCATTAGACCTTTGGCCCCTAAACCCGTGTGCCAGAAAAGGCGTGCAGCCGAGGAAGATTTTTCCTCCATTCATAGCGCAGGAAGCGAGTGCATGCACACAGCGTGCGAAGAAAGCCATTAGCGTTCTCTCCAGCTGAGTTTAGTGGAGACGGCAATCCAATATTTTTATGTGGCCGCCAGTGCCAGAGATTGCTCTGCCGTTGAGATACGCGTTCCCTTCCTCCAGGGGGATTATTAATAAATAACTGTTGCTTTCCTTGAGGCGTAGAGCATGGCAAACAATAAATCCCAGAGCGTGACTCAGGTAAAAGGCTAATAACCGACAGTACTGAGACACAAACACATACTGTACACACACTCTCTGCTGGATAAAATCAGTGCACGCCTGTTATGGGCCTTTGAATGAATGGGGTGTGTGTATATGCTTACAAGTTGTTTCCTGCCATTCTTGGCTGCCGTCTGAGGTCGGCCCCATTCCTCTGTCCCCCGGCCCCCTTCACCAGAGACCTACCGTTCCACTAGAGCACAACAGTCTCCTGGATCTGACCTTAAGCCCTGTGAGAATTAATCTCTCTCTTTTTCTTTTTCTCTCCCCCTCTGTAGAAGTCTGTATCTATTCACCTGGGGCCGGGTTGCTCCAGCTGTGCGTAAGGTACAGCTTAGCATAAATGAGAACTATGTTACAACCACTCAAAATGTGATCATTGGACTATTGCACTTAAATCAAATGCAACCCTTTGTTTAAACTAAATATTTATGAAATCTTCCGACCGGGAGTATGTAATGCGATTGGTCTGCCAGCAATATGACAGACTGGATTACATCAGTGAGAGCTTGATTTGTGTGAACTTTATTTCTGCATTTAGGTCTTAAGTCTTACAAATAGCTGGTGCAACCCTACCCTGCGCTTTAAAAGTCGGGGTTAGTCCTGTTTGTGCCTGTGTCTTCCTGGCTCTCTCTCTCTCTCGTTAGGGATCTCTGCCACAGTGACACTTAATGAGGTGTTAAAGATGTGACAGGCCGTCTTCAGTCTCTCTTTTGGTGTGGAGAATGGGCTTGAAGACTTCCGAGGCTTTAAACCCAACTTAATCTCGCTTTCTTTTTCTCTCTCTCTCTTTTAGATGGAAGGTCGCTGTGCAGCACTCGTTGAAATTCGACTCTAAGTAATACCAGCTTTGAGAGCTCAGCACATATTTGGCAGGAGGCGAGCCATCGTGTACTCCACGCAGAGCAACATGAGAACACCAACTGGACCGGCCTTTATTGCTTTATTAACTTCTTTCTCTTTTCCTTTCTTTCCACCCTAGCAAATCTCGTGTTCACTTGGTACCAAACCCACTCCGTGTCCACAAGCTAGTAGTTTCCCGTAGTTTTACGAAACAAACAATACATTCTTCCAGAAAAAACGCATGTAGTAAAACCGACCACATCATCGAAAACAGTCCTTGAGCTATGATCATGCACAAGATAAAAGTTAGAGGGCAGACAGAGATGGCCTTTGTGTTTGTTCTGAGGCTGGCGGAAAACTTTGCGGCTGGCGGAATGCCCCGAGTATGATCACTGCTTTCATCGTAAATCTGTTTGAGACGCCGGTGGTGATGCAGCGCTGCCTCAGCCCTGAAGACGAGATGCTTCCTCATCTAATGAGTCATTAGGAGAATCTGAGACAAGCGGGGAACGGGGACAAAACGTCCCATTTAGCTTTGCGGGAAACTGAGGAGGGATTTAGGGATATTGAGAGGACTCAAGTGGCTGCTGCGGGGTTCCTGTTCAGGTGTAGTTTGAGGATATAATATTCCTTGGAATGCTGATATCATTTCTGGGCTGGAT
The DNA here is from genome assembly GCF_951802725.1 of Rutilus rutilus. Classification (NCBI taxonomy): domain Eukaryota; kingdom Metazoa; phylum Chordata; class Actinopteri; order Cypriniformes; family Leuciscidae; genus Rutilus; species Rutilus rutilus. The sequence goes on from NC_140211.1 coordinate 16,543,728, forward strand.
CGTATCCATTCTGGCCGAGATGTTGTAGTGTCTTTTGATTTGTTGACTCACATTAGGCTTTCTGCATGTGAGCCTGCGTGATTCTCTGCGGACGCAGCCATCTGTTTAGTGAATGAACCGAACTCTTGCAGGGTTCCACTCTTGTTAGCCGTGCAGTTTTTCTGTATTATTGGTAGCATCAAAGCTCAACAAGGGCCATAGAAAGTCAAGGAGCAACAATGGTCAGTGGTTTGCATATCCTTCACGTCTGTACGCCGCTTGTGTGCTGAGCCCGGCTAAAGTCGAGAATCTGGAGGACGTACGACTTTTCTATTTGCTTTTTTTTTTGAGTCCTCCATAATAACTACCAGGTGTTCTGGCATTCTCTGGATTCTGAAGGTCTTCGCTTCAGAAACATGCATTTCCTTCATCTCTCCTCGCTCACTCATTCCCTGCCTTCGCTGCGAACGCTCTCTCGATCCTCCTTATCCTCTCATTCTTTTTCTGTGTGCTTTACCTCTGCGCTGACATGAAGCTGGAAAAGAGCCCGAAGCCTCGGAGTGTGCTTGTTCGGCCTGTTTCTTTGTCTTTGTGTGAATTTCTTCTTTCTTCATCTAAATCTGAATCTCACTCTCTTATTCACATTGACGCGTGAACACGCATGCAGACACATGCACATAGACTTCTCTCTTTATGTATTGTGGGACTCGCATACAATCTAGCCCATATGCTCTGGCAAAACTCTACATTATTTGTTTACTTTTTCCACTGACCGATCCCTTAGCATGATCAGGGAATTCTTTAGCGCACCATAATTGCGTCTCTCAGAAGTGGCGCATGTGTTTTTAATTAAGAGGCAAATGCCTCTGTCTCTGAGTGCCAATAAATTGTTTGCAGCCTCACTCAATTAGTAGTGAAAGATTTGACGGTACGCACGGGCTGTTGCGCATAGCGGCAGGGGTAGGACAGGGTAGACATGCACCATAAAATCTGATAACATATTCCCGGAGCTGAGAGACTTGGGTAAACAAATGGGTGGCACGGAAAATTAATATATAAAAAAACATGGCATTTAGAAGTTCCGACACCATAATGCAAATGCCTAAAGTGGAGTGAAAATGAACCCTGTTTTCTTTCTAAACAAACGTTTCCTGGTTTAACTGTTAATGACTCATTGGTGTGGGTTATTCCAAAGAAAGAATTTCTTTCTCTTCTGCAACAACTTTTCTGCTGATCTCACTTATTCTATGTGGGCTATTGAATAATGTTCACCAATAGCCAAATAATCAAATAGTCTCTGATGGATAAAATCAAGTAGGATGCACAATTTATTTAAAATAAAAGTTTTAAATTATTACATTGTATTGGTGGATAATGCTCACAACATAATTGTGCATGTTTAAATTGTCATTTATTTTGACAAAATAGTATGACATTTTAATATTGCTACCTTAACATATAATACTAGCGTTCAAAGGATTAGGGTCAGTAAGATTGTTTTTATTAAAGAAATTAATATTTGATCATTTAAATGAATACATTTATCAAAAGTGACAGTAAAGAATTTTACATTTATAAAAATATTTCTTTTCAAATAAATGCTGTTCTTTTTTAACTCTGTATTCATCAAAGAACACAAAAACATGGTAACATGGTTTCCACAAAAATATTAAGCAGCACAACTGTTTCCAACATTGATCATAATAAGAAATATTTCTTGAGCACCAAATCAGCATATTAGAAACATTTCTTAAGGGTCATGTGACACTGAAGACTGAAGTAATGATGCTAAAATTCAGCTTAACCATCACAGGAATAAATTACATTATTTAAAATTAATTATTTTATTATTTTAAATTGTCATACTTTTTACTGTATTTCTGATCAAATAAATGCAGACCTCAAACTTTTGAATGGTAGTGTGTTTAATGTAAATAAGTGTTTTACTTTACTTGATGCTTTGCAATTTAAATCACACCTTTAGAGCGAGACGTTTTCTGAAATCAAGCCCCAGGCTATCAAACATGTCAGTTTTATTAATGTAAAAACCACTGGAAGGCTGTGAGGGGAAAAAGCTGGACGCTGAAGGGATAACCAGCCACGCCAGGGGAAAACCAAGACATTTCCTACAAATCTCAGCTCTGACTGCTAGACTGGTTCATGATCAGGACAAGGGGGTGAGTCACCCTCTACAATGCTGCATATACAAGCATAAATGCCTGAAAAACTCTCCCATGACTCAACCATCCACTTTTCTTCCCTTAGGAGATTGTAATCACTTGCCAGGACACATTTATGGTACTGGCAAGTTGCTTCACGCTGTGAGGAACTTGACTTGCAACTGTTGTCTACAATTGTGCCCATGCATTGAAAAGGCAGATGATGTTTTTAATAGCTGTTATTAAGACATGGCTTGCCTTGACAGATATCCTGACAAATGAATGCAGAATGTTGTGCAACAAGTAAAATCAAACAAGAGACTTGAACTCACCTTGGAAATATAGGCCTTGATACCCTCAGCTAATTTGATGCAAGGCTCTCCAAACAGTTGGGCCAGGTCTTCGGGAATGTCCCGGTCTTTATCCAGGGCGTTAAGCAAGCCAAGGCACCGCAGCTCTTCTGTAACCCCCTGACTCTTAACCTGCCAAAAAGATGAAAATTAGAACACAAGTTAAAATCACAACCCCTTAATCTGTAAAATAAAATGTGGTTTGAATGCCACGTCATCCCAAGAAATGATGAGAACAGCACTTTGGTTTAGGAAGCAAAATGGGAAACAGGGGGCTGAAGGCATGCTCAATGAGGAAACAATCTGCTCAAGGCCGAAGCGTAGGCTGAAGATCAAAACAAGGGCAAGTATCCCTCTTGACCCTTTCCTGGAAAGTAGATGAGGACATCTGCAACGGGGCTTGCTATGGAAAGCCAATGGGCAACAAGTTCAGCTTAAAGACCTTGAGCCAGCTGGAGAGGTATGTCCTACATAATGAGGTACTTTAAATGACCTTGCACCGAAACCCTTGCTCTTATTTTCAGTCTCTTTCTCTCTCTTTCTGTCCCTGTTCAGAAACTCGGAGCCGCTCCAAGAAATATATGTTGCCAGTTAAGGATCTCTGTGTGCAATTTCGAAGCCTTGAGTCACGGTCCGCCAAAGCTCCTAATGACTCTCCAGTCGCCGGCGGAGCGTGGCAGCAGAAGGTGTGTTTCGTTAACTCTCGCCGCTTTATGGTTTTCAAAGGGAGTCAGGCAGGTAATGATGGTCCCCCATGTTGAGCAGGGCTGTGCTCACAGGAAGAGCTCAAGACTGATCTGAGATCAGTTTTGCTATTTCTTGTGTAACTGCACAAACGAGGCTAGTCCTGGAAGCACTTACAGGACTGAGGCCAGACTTGTACATATGTGTTGATCGACAAACCGTTTGCGGTTTTGTCTCATGGGTAAGCTTGGGCTGGTCCTGGATCAGCACATTAAAATGACTTCAGCGCAAGCAGAAAAGTACATTAAGAAAAAAGTCTAGTTTGGTTGCACTTGCACTTTACTATACGGTTCAATTTGTAAACATTACTGACTATATATCAGGGGTCAACAATAAAGATGCAAGGGAAATAGATTTGGGCCAGTGCTGCGGTGCAACTGAGTTTTACTTTTGTTTATCTTGTGCATCTGTTTTTGCGAACTTAAACATTTGGTTTTCTGTTATGTATTCAACATGGCTTTTGATAATTCTTCTGATTTGTGACCAAGATAATTTTATCTGGCTAACGTACAGTAGATGAGGTTTTGAAAGAATCAGAATGAGTTAAAAACTACAAAATAATCAGTAATGTTTTGCACTGTGTTGGATTCATGTTGCATATTTGCGTTTTTGTACAGAAAAAAAAATGTTTAGTGAGCCAAATGTTACTAAACCACTTAACTCAAAAATTTGGGGTCGGTAAGATCTTTCAATATTTTTGAAAGAAGTCTTACCAAGGCAACATTTATTCAATCATAAATGTATTAATATTTTAATACTTTAAAATGTTATTTACTCCTTTTCAGCAGCTATTACTCCAGTCTTCATGATCCTTCAGAAATCATTTGCTGATTTGATGCTCAGGCTTTGATGCTTAAGCCCAAAATATACTTCTGTGTCGAACTCACGTGTCTAGGCGTACCCTGACGTGCACCTCTCCAAAACTGTAACAACGCGTCAATTCTACACGGGCCGCAAGCGCTGTGATTGGTCTGCTAGAACCCATCCCCCTAATTTTTTTTTAGGAACCTTTGATGAATAGAAAGTCCAAAAGAACAGCATTTAAACATTCTAAAAAGTCTTTACTGTTAGTTAAAAATAAATAAATCTATTTAATACATCAGTCTTGATATATAAAATCATCCATTTCTTTTCTTTCTTTCTTTTTTAAACATCTCTCTAACCTCAAACTTTTGAATCGTGTGGTGAGACCAGCAGAAAAAAAAAATCTAATTAGTGAGCCCTGAATATATGTTAAAATTAATAAATACTGTAAAAATACTGTTCAACTGTAGTTCATGATAATCAGTACATTAACAAATATTGAGCCTTACTGTAAAAGTGTTCTAATTAGGGGTTGCTCCAATAAGCTATATTTACCACTTGAGCTGTTGCTATCTGATACCTGGAAAACAGAAACACCCTCTAACAGGTCACGGTTTGATCACGAAACCCGGTTTATCTGATGTGTCATAACATGTGCTTGCGTGTACATGTTCAAAACCTTCATAACTGTAAACAACTTCTTGTCTTGTAAGTGCATTCTTCCTGCTATTTCTCTCATAGAAATGGGTCAGTCACACATGACCTGGAATCTGAAGTACTGTCCAGGGTGTGGATAAGTGTGAGCCAGCAACTGATCATTTGTCATTGTGAGTTACACCAAATAGATTAAGCAACTCTGGGTCAATGCTGCTACACCCTGATACATGTAAACTCCAACAGTATTGCTATACGTAATCGTTCACATATGGGCCGTGTAGCTCAATACGCGGTAAAATCAACATAGAAGTTGGTATTGAGTCATTGGTGGTGAGACTAGTGGCGCTCAGGAGGGTTTCTGATCCCAGTGAGGGCAGCAGGAAGTGGGGAACAATGCTTCAGTGTTAGCCCTGGTTTCTGTAGCTGGGGAAAAGAAGCCACCACTGAACTTTCTGCTTCACTCCACATCCATTGCTTTTTTGGGAAAGGATTAAATAAAGAAACCAGGCGTGTAACTTAAATCCATGCCAGGGGCTCTCTGTCTCTGCATCTCACTATAACGTCTAACCCTTCCTCTCGCTTCTCTCTTTTTCGTCTATCCCTGATCCATGTGTATGTTTTTTTTAGTTCCCCCCTGCGGTCTCAAAGAAAGGAAAGCAGCCAGAAAGTTGGTAGTGATCTAAATGATCTGCGAGGGCTGAAGCTCTGCAACTTTGGATGAATTCCCAGAGGACAACAGGTTTGTCTAAGCAGGTCTTCAAAGGAAACTTCAGCCAAATATTCAATTTGTGCATTTGGCAAAAACGAACTCCGAAGAGATTGTTCTCTTTCTCTAGAAGACCACACAGAAGTCAAAACCTGTCTAGGCAATAGAAAGCAATGCTGTGGCCTTGGGTCGACTAGTCTCTAAAAGCAACAAATCATGTAAGATTTGAAGAAGGGAAGAAGGGAACCCCAATTTTGAGCAAAGTTTGAGTTTTATTTAGACTTAAACAATGAAAAGTATGCAAACAAGTTCAGTAGGTGCTTTCCACTCAATGACGAGTTTCTCTAAAATTAGCGCATGTGACACAAACAACGAGTTAAAGTTAGTGATAGAGGGCATTCTCAGCATGCCACTGGCCCTTTAGTACACACCTGTACATACAAACATTCGACTTTACAATGACCCGTGCCATTGTGTGTGGCAAAAGCCCCAGTTGCCAAGGGCAACTATCCTTTTTTTCTCATAATCACCTTTGTCTTGGCTCCTCTCATTGGCTCATAAATCTTTGGCAAACGGCCAATGAAGACAGGCCTTATTAAGAGTCCATTGTGATGCGTTTTTAAAGCCCTCTGGGTGTTCTATGAAATCTCGGGCCATCGCCGTCCCGTTCTGCTCTGTCTGACTGAATGTTACACTTCTAGAATACTAACTACATGCCTGTCAGTGGACCCCGGTTTCTTTTCCCGAACCAAATGGGGCCCTAGCAGTCGTTTAGTCTAGAATATCTAAGCACTTCTGGGAAGCAGGATTTGTTTTTTTTTCTCTGCATATAATTAATACAGAAATTAAACATGACAGGAACAGATTGGAGTAATTATGAACTTAGTTTAACTCAAGTTACTTGACTGAATACGTTTCAGCTTCCTTTTGGGGCTAATCACACCAGAAAAGACTGTTAAATTTGATTATTGTCAAATAAAGACAGATAAAATGCCCCTAAATGTCTTTGGAACATTCAGTCCGCAAAGTTTTCATTACTGCGCTAAATGAGGGAGTAGCATTGTTTATTAGCCGTCCTGTTGGTGTAAACCGGGGCTTTGTTTGTCCTTGCAGGCTCTGATAATGGGGTAAAATGGGGGTGTTTACTCGTCTTTTAGGACAACACTGTGAGCATCCCATCTGGCCAGTGCACCAAGATGAGCACAGGATATTTATGTTAGTGTAAAAGAATGTTCATTAGGCAACAGCTGTGTGTGTGTGTGTGTGTGTGAGACAGAGAGAGAGAAAGCGAGTGCATTTATTTTCAGCACATTCTCACTCAATAGCTCAATTCTTTTTTCTTTCCTTTTCAGCTTGTCATTGTGTTGAATTGATGACCGTCAATCTGGGGTGTAAAAAAATCGTTAATCCTTCACTAACACCACGTTGATGTTTAATCCTTGAAAATATTTTCCTAAGGCTTTTTGTCCATGTACGACTGAAACTTCATCATAACTCGGGGCCCTTGAAATAGACCGGGAGATATTTCAAACCCTTCTCAGATTTATTAGAAAAGCCCGCGACTTGTGCGTTACGCAAGATTTATACCGAGAAGTGAATCATTGCTTGGCCTAGTTTAATTTACTTAGCAACGATGAAAAATAAAAAGCTATTCTGTGCTACCTAATGGATTTAGATGCAGGACGAAATGTATACATTTATCAAATTTATAGCTCAAAGTTGCTTTATATCGGTAACATTTATACAGAGCTTTGTCCTTGTGTCAGTTTTGTATTTAAGGCTGAACTAGAGTGTGTAACGCTGGAAACTATCCATGCCTTCTTTGGGCCTGGCAAACATAACGTAACTTGAATCCACAAAGAATTATCAGAGAAAAGCAGCCACAATTAGACGTAATTATATGTTCTACATAAAAAGCATGATATTACAGTGAGAATGAGAGGGAAAGACAGAGGAAAATTGAATCAGAATAAAGACTAAATGTGAAGGAGAGGGGAAAACAAGAGGGTGAGAGAGTGAAAAGTTGTGGATCTTGGCAATGGAAAATGTCACAGGAGATTTACCATGGGGAGCCTGAGAGGAGACAAACATTTGCTTGCAGGGTATTGCTTTACAATGAATTTCTGTTAATGTTGCTGAGGGGCCAGTCTAGAACTGCATGTATCGTGTCGGTTGAGGGAGAAGGATATTGAGGCTGGAATGAACTGCAGGCACCAGACAGTACCATGCCACAGCACTACCTTCCGGCTCAGTCCCACACCTAATCTAAGCTGATTTTGTCAATCGTGGTTACTTATAAATAGGTCACCCGGAACTCTGTGTAATTTCAACGGTGATGACTTGCGTGGGAGCTTCTGCTTCTAGCCTCTCTGTTGTGTTTACCGTCTCGTAGTGTGACCGTGAATTAACCTCACTTTCTTTTTCCCCGTAGAGGTAGAGCGTTTATTTGAAACAATCAGTCTTATCTCACCGAGCGCTATCGTTTTACCGGTTTTGCTGATCGAAGTGCAGTTTTATATTGAGAGTATTACAGCCTAGGTAACTTCAGACTTTTTATGTCATATTTGACTTTGAAATAACCCTATTATTATGGGTTCAGAGTTTATTAATATTCTACAGGGCTTACAGAATTCTACCTCAACCTGGGTTTTGGGTCAGAGTATGACTAAACGCATCACAAAAAGGCAGAGTGATTATCTGCCAAAAATATACTGACAAAATGATCATCTCAATAATCTCAACAATGTGATTCTGATTCATGAATGGTTGGACTTTAATTGACAGTGCGTGCACTTTCAGTGTACTTACAGTGTACTTACCCACGAAAATACTGGGTAATGTAAGGTAACAACATGGGTTAAAGTTAAGGTTCAGGGTTAATACCTAGTTATTACCCAGTTAGTGTCAGTTCAATAAGTACACAGTACATAAGAAACATGATGGTAAAATAAAGTGCAACCCATAGAATGTTTAAGTTGTATTCTATGCTGTTGTGTGTATTTTATTAACACTATGTCTATTTATTATGCTGACATCTAGGCAGTAAAGCATGCATAGGAACTTTTGAAGTGTTTCCAACACAATACAATGTTGCAAAACAAGTAGGCTACACAACTTCCTTGTCTCAGTATTTTGATTAGGTAATCATGTTTTTGTTGTTCATGTGCAGGTTTGCATTTTTAACACTGGTAATAATCTGACATGTCATACTATTCATGTCATTTTTATTTTAGATTTTTAAAAAAAAGATATTTGTATTTTTTATGATGACAATGCTTAATAATAATTGTATGTTTTTTTTTTTTTTATTACCCAAGAGCACACATTAAACGTGATTTGATTCGTCTGAAATCAGTTTGATCTGAATCATTGTGGTGAATTCAAAGCCTTTAACGTCCTCAAAAAACCGCAAATGATTAAATTAAATTAGCCTACATGAAATTAACCATTTTCCCATCACAATTCAGTGCTTTGCTTCTTTGACTATGTAAATGCCTTTTATAGTAGCATTCTTTGTATCTTGGAATATAAACTGATACATCTCCGATTTGTAACTTAGTAAAAGTTCTCCTCTGTTGCAGATTTGGTCTGACCGGGTCTCAAAACTTAGTGAGCTGCCTACCTTGACAGCATTTTGGGGAGTCATGGGCACAGTAACGAGTAAACATGCTGTCTAGTCAGTGCACTATGTTTCGCCCCTAACGCGCCTGTGATGCCCCAAAAAAACCTCACAAAGTTTTAAGACACGGCCTGTTCGTCTGATATCGACAAGAAAATAATCAGTGCCACTTAAAAAACGCTTACCTGCGATAAAGACATGTTTAAGTAGACAAAGAGTCCGGTGGTCGAGGCTATTTGCAGCACGACCACCACGATCACGACCATTGCGATCCATAACTTTGACGGCGAGTCTCGACTACGGCTGTTCGCCGGAACCATCATGTATGTAGTGGACTCGCTGCTGACCGACCTGAAGTAATCCTGGTTATTCTGAGTAGCCATGGCATTCCTAAGACGTGAGTAGATACGAAGTTAGTGACAAACAAATTTAAATCAGCAGCGGGACGTTGAATAAACTCCTTATTGTTGGCGCAGAGTGGCCGTGGGAGGGTATAGAGTCTGTCCCACACACTCGCATGCAGTCAGTCACTCACTAATGTTGCAGGACTAGTGTTTGTGTGTGTGTGTGTATGAGACGCTGAGGGGTTGAGCCTCAAGAGTTTCTCGAGGTAGGCTACATTACCGCAACTCCTCATGATTTCCTTAACCCTTTTCCTCATACAAGATATCCTACTATATTAATAATATTCGGAAAATATCGTTAATACATAAATATTTTATTTTGTATATTACTTCAAATTGTAATTGTGACATCATAAATTACATTGGTCTCACTCTCCCAACTTTTGATATTACAGAAAAGCCCAGGATGGTCCCTTTCATGCTGGAGAACCAGCAAGGGTTAAATCCCATTTTAACCGGTGGTTGGAGTCTTTTTGACTCCAAATAAGGCTCCATATTATCCACTAGGCCTACAATATTTAAAGCCTTCGTGACTTTTCCAGTTGTTTATGATTTACTGGATAAGCCGATAAAATAAATAAATAAATGTTTTTATCCCGATAAAATATTTAAGAGTGTTGCATAATGAAATGCATATTCGTTATAAAAAATGCCCATGGAGTTATAAGAGTGTATTTACATGACATTTCCTGGACTATAAATCACACAAAATGTGGCCAAGTTCAAGACCATGGGAATCCAGGGCCTCCAAAGAAAAAAGAAAACAGTTGCTGAGGGAGTGAATAATAGACATATCTTGTTGTATAGTTGTTTTGTCTTTAAATATTTGTAAATAATCTTTGGCCCCTTTGGAAGTTTGCTGGGGCCCCCTAGTGGACCCCGGGTCCCTGGTTAAGAACCACTGGTTTAATGTTGCAAAATTTCTTATGAATTTGTAAGAATTTTACTTACTTAAGTCTTAGACTTGACTAAGTGCAATTCTTTGAAAATCCTTAAGAAGTTTTTAGATATTTTCTTAAAAACATATTTATTTTCTTAAGATCTTTGGTGTTGTATGATGGTTCTTGCAAAGACTCGCTTAAAACATAGAGCCATGTAGGTTACTGGATAATATATAACGAAAACACTACAAATTGAATTGCTGGAGGGTTTTTGGGCTATGACTGAGAAGGACAGAGGATCTGGTTTAATGGCCCTTACTTACTTCACAGAGCCTTATTTGTGTAAAGGTAAAATATATATTAAGGCAGAAAGATGACCTAAAATTATCTGTGTACATCTGACTAAAACAACTGAAGATGAAAGACTTTGAGTATGTCTAATAAATTACGTTTATCACTTGTGCTCTTCAGCTGTCTTGAAAAGTCCAGTCTTCTTCAGATAAATGGTCCACAGTAAAACTGAAGGGACACGAAACTTCATTCCTCTCCACACACTGTAAATATATCTGCAGTCTTTCTGTCTGTTTCAGCCATAAACAGCAGGAGACGAGCATCGTGTGTGAGCCGTTGCATATGTTTGTCTATACTAGGGTTCTAGTGGAGATGGAAGACAGATGTCTCGGCCAACCGGTTTCTCAAATCAGCTGGAGAAACCGGCCAGACCAATGCTCGAACCTCGACCACGGATCCTCGCTGGTCTCTACGATGGAAGTGCACTAAAACGGGTGAACATATGAGACACCAACTCATGGTCTCCTAACTGATTGTCAATCAAATAATTTCTAGTATTGGTAATTAGTGCTGTCAACTGGGAGACAAGCTATATGAAATCACACTACAGTAAGACAATGTTTTATATTACAAAATGTTAGAAGTATGCAAATGTGGATGTATCTAATTAATTATGTACTAATTTGCATACCTTCCCAGAACAGAAATCTCAACATTGAATAAGACAGTTTCAAAATTTGTATTTAATTTGGTTGAAATATTAAAGTCAGAAATTCTTTTAACATTTAGAAAATAAATTCAGAAAAATACATGTTTGCCATATTTTTAAGAATAAAATGTTACATAAATTAGGGAATGGATTATATGAACATGTTTAAAATCGTCAGAATATAGATAGGAATAAAACTGTAAAGTTTGGTGTATAAGTGCTACTGAACTGGAGATTTTAATAAAATACTATTTCTAAGAAAACAGCCTTTAAAGATATATTAATTGAAATCTACATGGGCAAATAGATAAAGCGTAATAAAATAAAACACTTAAATGTGTGTTTTGGATGTTTTCTTTCCACTAGTGAGAAAGAAGACATGTTATGGAAGCAATATACCCCAAAATTTCAAAATTGACCATCAAATGAAAAAAACATAGGTTTTGCCTTTAAAGGGATAGCACACACACAATCATTGACATGTTTTTCCAAGTCTGTACTTTATTTTTTCAGTGGAACACAAAAGATGATATTTTGAAAACTGTCGCAAAAGCTTTTTTAGCCCATGCAGTGAAAGTCAAAGTGGTCTAGTGTTGTTTTCGACCCACTTAACTTTCATTGTATGGACACTTTTGAGACAATTTTCAAAAGATCTTTTTTTTGTGTGTGTGTGTGTTTGTGTTTTTTTACAGAATGAAAGGTCTGAAACGACATGAGGGTGTGTAAATGATGTTTTTAAGTGAGCTTTCCCTTTAATATAGTGTGACACACATTGGATCACATTACAGACCTCAGATCACAGAGAAAATGTCTTATGACCTTATCTTCAAGATAGATAGGGGCTACAAAGAGCTGAACCTGAAAACTCCATAACCTTAAACACACATCCCAATTCTCCAGAGCAAACATGTTGAACGTATTGTATTCATTTGAATTGAATTTATTTCATCTTTTATACAGTTTCCTTTCTCCGCTGGCTACTTTATGGCTCGTTTGATCACATGAATACAAAGGATTGCTGGCCATCCCTGTTCCAAGTCGTGGCGCTTCAGTGCTTCGCTAAGCTTGAGTGATACGAATAGAAAATATATGAGTACATTAAGTCTATGAGGCCTGTTTAATGTAAGGAATTCCTTCACATGCGTCTGGCTCTTATTGTAGAGAATAAATCGATGCGTCATAGCTTGGGGAGAAGGGTGGGTGGGGGATGTTGGGAGATTTTCCAGAGCCCCCATGATACATTTGACTCTATATGTGTCAACTCTGTTGCAATCACTTCTTCCCTTCTCTCTCTTCCCCACTCCCCTTTCCTGCTATCTTTTTTCCTCATGCACGTTTTTTTGCCGTCTCTCATTTTTGGCAGCGATGGTTCAGACATTGGAACAAACGCTTCTCCAGATGCATCTAACGGAACGGGGCTGGACTGGAAGCCATTGTGTCTTCACTGACACTGCAGCTGTGAAGTCAGCCCCCCTTGTGTATGAGAATATGTATGTGTGTGTGTGTGTGTGCGGGAGAAAGTGAAAGAAAGAGCGTGTCTGGGAGGGGAGACTGATTGAGCGAGACATAGGGTCAAAGAATGAGTATGTGTGAGTTTGTGTGTGTCCCTGATTTTTCAAGCTGTGGTCGCCAAGAGTGGGAGTGAGTGGGATGCAGGTTTGTTCGCTAAAGCGCATTCCTGCCATGTTAGGTATCACTGCTTTGGGAGTATTAATGGGATGCAGTAAAATAGTCCTGCTTTTTACACACCCCGCAAAGCCCTGCGCACCCCTTTACAGCAATCAGCTCCATCATAAAACAGCTCCAACACTACAGCATTCACTGTTGATCATTATTCAGACACGCTTTATTATTGGTACTGACATTGTTGAAAAATAATATACAGAATCTTTGGTCAAGAATGTGTCAGTGTGTTTTGGATGGTTGTAACTTCTAAAACTGATTTGCAGACAGATTTCCGCTTACCTAATAATGGCTTGGATTGGGAGAGCAGATCTCATATCGGTTTAAACAGACAGCGTGCATACAGCTGTTTTGTCTTTAAGGGCTCATTTTCAATGGATGAGAATGAAATTGATTATAACTGCATATACTATGGCTCTGTCTTCTTGTATTCGTGTTTGGGATGTGAAAGATTGTGTGGATGAAGATTAATGTCTGCTGTTTTCTGTCTTCATATCAGGGCGCGTTGGACGGATCAATGACCTGTTCTGCTAGGGCGAAGCTGGTCCAAGATCAGTTTAAATGTGAATTGTCGATCAGGAGCTGCAGATGCTCCAGGAGAGAATCGGAGCTCTTATAGCGTCCTCTGCTGGTCGCTCGCTGCATGTCACAAAACTCCTCGAGAGAAGCCATTAAATCGCCCACTGTCCAGCCATTCAGACGGGCGCTCTGAGAGAGTCTGCAAAGCTAAGGGAACATGTTAGTCAAATAAAAAGCAATGCAATTATTTTATAATGAAAATGATAGACTTTAGTGTGAGCATTTGTAATTAAACTGATTGGCTCTTTCAAAGCAAGTATTACAGTTCAATGATACCATCAAATAATTATAATGCTTCCTTATACTTTCGTAAAGATTAAATTCATATCCCTATAAACTCAAAGCTATTGTATTAGATGGTGGTTATAGGATTGTTGTAAAATGCAGTGAGTTGTAAATAAAAAAATACCTTTTCAGAAAGAAAAATCTATTAAATTCAGGTTGAATTGTGATAACATTCCCCATTTACTTCTGGAACCACAATGCAATGCTTTATTAAATGTATTCAGTCATTTTGTTATAGGTTAGCTCTTTTTTTATTAACTTTTTGAATTAAAATGATTGATTAGGGGTTGGTATAAAATAATATTTCCAGACTAATTATAAATGCATGTGCAAAACTAAAAATGTCCATAAACTCAAAGTTACTAGACTGGGATTGTTGTAAAATGGTATGAGTAGTAAAACTGTCAGTTTAACCACGTATAAATAATAATAATAAAAAAAGGATTTATAAGACAAAACCTTTTCAGGAAGAAAAATCAATTTTGGGTTTAAATTCAATTTGCGGTTAGGGTTTCCCCATTTACTTCTACTGAAATGACAATCCAATTGTTTTTTTATTGCTAACCCATGTTTCATGTATTTATTCAAGAATGAACAAAAAGGGTGGCTGACCGCACACTGATCCACTCAAGACTGAAAAAGTCTACAAAAACATTTTTTTATTTTATAAACTGCATCGTGCAAAAAGTGCAAAGTGCATGTGAGTTAAAAACAAATAGACACCAGCAAGCAAACGTTTCAGCACATTGCTATCTTCAGTGCTCCTTGGATCAGTGTGCGGTCAGCCACCATTTTTGTTCATTCTTCAATATACCATTGGCTCTATGCACCTGTAGTACAAGGACCTGCAGTACAAGGACTTTTTTCCTGTTTGGAGCGCTACATATTTTTTCTTTTTTCATGTATTTATTCAAAAATTTGTTTTAGGATAAAATACGACCTTCTTAACTTTTTTTATTAAAATTAAAATTGATTGGAAGTTGCAAGTAGCCTAAAAGTTTGATTCCAGTATAAATGCATGTCTTAGGCAACCTTCCCCAGCTTACATCGAAAATACTGAGTTAAAGCCCGCTCACATCAAATATGATAACAATAATGATTGCTTTAAAGTTTTACTAATGGTTCTAATTGCATGAGAATAGGGACGTCTGTTATAGTTGTGGTGTGGACTTTCCTATTCTCATGGAATTGTAACAGAACTTTATAGTTATTGTCCTTGGTGTGAACGGGGCCTTTAGACATTAAAGCAAAACGTATCACAACCATCCAATAGGCAAATTCAGCCTGTGAAAACTGTAATATTCTGTACCTGTTGCTGAAGGCTTGTGTCTGGTAAATCAAACTGAAGTGCTGAAGTCCCGTTCTGAGAGGCCGCAGCCCAGAGTAGAGCACATTGCAGTTCTTGGACATGACGACTTTCTTCAGCATGTATCTTAATCACCCATGGTTTATTGTCTTTCTGTGAGCCAAATTCTGCTCCCTCAGATTGCTTACAGTTAAACAGGAATCTGGAAGCATCGCATACAGAATGTTGAAGCAAGTCTTCTGCAAAGTCGTTGGAAAATGTGTGTACCGATGATGTCACATTGGCGTCAACTGTAATGGGGTTCAGTTCTGATTTATCGTTACAGCATATTTTGGTTTTGAGGGAGTTGATTGAGTCTTTACACAGTGTGTTTGAATATCTTTCTTCTTCCCATGGCTGTGGTTCTGCTGCTTGGCCCGAAAGATGTGGCTGGGTTCCATGCTCAAACACGCCCTGTCTTAGCTTAGCAAAAGCATGAACCAAAGTGTCAATGATTAGCTCATTAGCTAAAATTTTCACCTCGTCAGTTGCAGAGAACGCCATGCTAGATCTTTTGTCTGGAGCCATTGAGTATGATGTTGTTTCTTCCTTCAAAACCTTCTTTTCCCCTCTCGCCATCACCTCTGCTAGAGACGTCGTGACAATTTCACTCGCTAGTCGATCAGAAATAGCCAACATGCGTTTCACACAACCCTCATCCTTTACTTTGATTTCGTTTGTGGTGAGAGAATGAAGGATATCTGCAGATATTTGAGCTGCATAGTCAGTCAGCCTGGGATTGTCGTTTTGAAGTCCCCCATAATCACCTTCTCTGTCTTTGACTTCTTCTAGACCTCCGTTTCGACAACACTCCAGGGAAAGCGAGCGCATCAGCCTCACCATGAAGTCAGCGGACGTGTCAGTCATTTGGTTCTCTAATAAGGGTTGCATGTGGTCTTTGGGGGTCGGAGGAGGGGGTGAAGGAAGAAACTCTTTAGCAAGTCCTCCCTTTAGCTTCCTTGTGAAACTGGCTCGACTCCTCATCATCTCTGGAAGTAAAGGGGTGCTTGGTGGAGCATCAGGGTAGTCGAGAGACCCCAGACTGCCCATGCTCTTGAAGGAACTGGCATATACTGTGGTCAGTGTGTCATATTCCTCCATCTTGTCTGTTTCTATTTCAAATGCGTTTTTATCACAGTTGTAGCCTGAGGAGCACAGGACCGATGCATTTTCATTAATCCCCTCCATAACCCCTTTATCATTTATATTTTTGGATGAATCAGAGTGATGTTGCCTCTCCATCTCATCTAATGCTTTGCAACAGACTTTTAAAGTTAACTCTTCAGCTAGCTTCTCAACTTCATCCTGTCTCACCTTGACAGATTCACTTGGGCCTCTGATCCTCACAGATGAATCTATAATAGCTTTGGCTGTCATATGCGCAAAGATTTGAATGGGCTCTATGTTCTGTTCTAATGTTCCATCCAGTAAACGGCTGTATGTTTCTATCGTGTGTTGGATTGATGACGGGTTGTATGCAGGTTGTGGGAATGAATCACCATTGATTACTATCTGCATAGAGTCCTGAAAAAGGTCATAACAGAAAAATGAAGACTTGACTTTCTTCGGATAATGTTGCACTTTATACAGTGAACATACATTTTAACAGCTACTTTTTCTGTATGATGATTGTTAAAAATTTGCAAACCAAATCTTATTTATTTACAGACTTTTAATATACTTATATTATACTGAATAGGATACTAAAATTTCTGTACTTACATCAGAGTGACCAGATTCTGAGGCGGTGGCTAGATCACACAGTTTAAATGAGCTGCAAAGCCACTCTTCATTAATCATCTGAAAAAGAGATGGAACAAGATACAATGTTACCATATTGGTTATCAGAATTTTTTAATTGATCTGTATGGTTGATATCAATCACGTTTGCTTATAATTACAATACATACCTATTTTAGCATTTAAATGACCTTTGTTGTCATCTAATGCTCACATAAAGTTAATTTAATAACACTGTTAAATGTAATCTTTAGAAAATTATCTCATCATAATGAATATCACGTTTTCATACTGTACATTAGTTAGAATTTAAATCTAAATGATTTATTTTGAATGTATCTAGACAAAATATACTATAATTTGATTTATCTCTTATCGGTCATAACAATTATTGCCTTATCACTATTAGCCAGAATTTTTATATAATTGCATCCTTACAATATAATTTCTGAGCCATGATAAAGTTTACTTTGTACCTCAGCACAAAAGGCTGATAGAAGTACATTGATATTCTAGTGCAGGGTTGCCTAATAATGCATATAACAACCTGCATAATTTTGTTCCAACTCTTTTCTATCACACCTGCAAATGATTTTCAAGTAAACTTGAAGGCCGTGATTCTTTGGAGGTAGATCTCCGAGAGCATAATTAAGCAATCATCTTGGGGTACATAATATTCTTCATTTACTGCTGAGGACAAAAGAAGCCATGAAATGCAATGTGTGGTGGTTTGATTGGCATCCGCCTCACCCCATAAACACCTTATTTTATCCACTGATTCTGGCTATCAGTTCATGTTTTAGCTTGTAAAGTGTTTGCCTAGTACATCCCGAGTGCTGAAAATTTGATAATGGTGAAGTCAGGAATGAAAACAAGCAAAGGAAAACAAAGAGACATGACCAACTAAATTCATCCAAGAACATAAAGAAAAACAGGTCTCAAATGAGCAGAAAAAGAAAACCACAAGTGATCACCAGATGAGTTGCTGTTACAGGAACTAAGTCACGTGGCTGACAGGAAAAGATGATGTGTGTTGATAGGTGCTGCAAAAAAACTTGTTTCCATTTACATTTTCCTGCAGACTTTGGTTTAATAATTAAGACAGTGATACTGGGGCGACCTTTGCCCAACGCAATGTATTAAGAGAAATGAAGAAGAAGCTTGTGAGGAACGTTGTTTAAAGCTTTGATCAACATCGGCTCAGCCTAACATTTTGTGTCAGCGCCCACATATTTATTTAATTTGGCAATAAATGCTGCAACACACACTTAACCTGTTAGCTGCAGTCAGTTCAAGTTAGATTATGAGTACATTTAAATTGAATTGGAAATAAAAGGTCTCTTGGGCAGTGCCGTGGAGGACGTAACCTTGAAAAGTCTTTGGTTTTCTAATCTACTTTATGTAACGTCATGCTTTGGTGTTTTTAATGGAGATGTGAAACACTCAAAGGAGATTATCTGATATACCACAGATGATGGAGATTTTCTAAGGAGAAATAAAATATGTGTGTAATTGTACTGGTCTAAGGAAATGCAATGCTATTTGACATCAGATGCCCAACAAGTGAAAGTTTTAGAGGGTGGGATGCACAGTTCAATTTAATTTCATGGTATTGCTAAAAGGATATTGAGAAGTAAATGCACATGTAAAAACACTTGGTTGTAGAACAAAGCTGGAGAGAGATTGCACTTTAGATACAGAAATGGCTGCTTATACATGGGTCATTGACGAATAAGGTTTTTAAAAGTGTAAAAGAGATATAGCTATATTTGAAACCATTTTTAAGTTTACCTAGGTGTTAACAATAAGATTTTGTGGTTTGTACAATCAATTAACACTGTTGTTTGTCATTTTTTGACCAAAAAAGTAATTTGGTTTAGCCACTGATTTGAAAGTTAAAAACTGATTTGACATTGATGTTGAGATAGTATAGTGTGTACCACAGAAGAAATATTAAATAAAATTATCACTGATCTCATAAATGTAATCATTTATTGGACTACTCTAAACACTCCAACATATTCAAGTACAACATTGCACAGGGAAAGGAGAAAAGGGCAAATGTAAAAAAAAGAGCCTTATCTGCTTTATATTTGTATTATTGTAGTTCCTTTAGTTATTAAAAACAATATTATTCCATTTAAATATTTACTATATCAGTTTTACCGAATGACCTTTTGACACTTCAAAATCTTTAAAATACCTTTATATGTAGTAAAATATAATTAAAACCTTTTGGCTTCAGTAAAAGAGATCAAGTTGTACTACCTTACATACTTTGGATGTTATATATTTGTTTTTTTATTATTATTAAGGCCTTTGGACAAAAAAATTACCTGTCACGTCATTGACCCACATATAATGAAAGACATATTACAAGCAATCAGACGTAACCTACATAAGGTCAAATCTCAAATGTCACGTAACATGGCTTTAAAATTTATATGGGTTATATTGTGATTTTCCTCCCCAAGCTTTATACTTCTAAGATACAACTGAATTCATGTTATAATTTTATGTTGCTGACGGAAAATGTGAGAGCACAGCAGGAGGACCAACTTTTAAAGTAAAGTAGTAAAACAAAAAAGGAAAACAAATGTGGAAGATTAGTTCTGCAAAAAAATACCTTAATAATAATATAAGTGATTATAATTAACTAAATACATCAAATCACCTCTTCAAACATTGGGGAAAATATATGTTTTCTTTACCTTGTTGAAGGAAATCAGTCAAACAAGTTCGGCTTGATAGACTTGAGAATGTGATGGGGCCACAGGCAGTTTGCACTTTGCAGACTGCTGATTTCCTGTGTGAAAGACATTATTGTGTCTGTGTGGGTGGGTGGCTGGGTGTGGCTTCATTGTAAAGTCAATAATATCAGTAACATTCAAAATAAGCGAAGCTAATTACATAACATTGTTGAAATATTTTAGACAATAAATAGAACCTCTGTTGGGATCATTCCCAAGCACATTCTCTCCTACGTCAACAACTTACTCAAAAGTCTTAGAACGCGAGCTCGCTTCCTATTGGTTGCTAAGGTGTTTTTGAAAATTCTATCGTCCCGCCCCTTAACAACGGCATCCTAGCTCGACGCTCATTGGCCTAGAGCGAAATGCATTCGGCCAATCGCATCACTGCGTGGAGTTTTGGACGCATGCAGACAACAGTCCGGTGTGTCTGTTTCAGCCTGGATAGCTTTCCATTGTACTTTTCGTGAATGTTTGCACATATTCTCTTTCAAAATATTTCCCTGCTTTAATTGAGGTTGTTCAGCGTTTCGTGAAAAGGTAAGATTTGCAATTTCTCGCAAAACTATACGAAACATTCGCCTGCATGTTGTAGTTCTTTAACGACCGACTTGATGCTTCCTGCGATCAAAACAATTTCTTTACGGATCTTTGTTTGAATGTTTAGTAACCTTGTGGAGTACAACGAGAAGAGAGAGTGTGTGTGTGTGTGTGTGTGTGTGTGTGTCTGATGGAAGTGTGCACTATGCACGTTCATAGTGACCTTAAGTTGTTCATACATTCTTTGTTTACCTCACTTTTGAAACAGGATATAACTGAAGGATCAGAACAACTGAATAAGATGCCGTTTTCCAGAGGAAAGAAGCCCACCACCAGTAAAATCCCCAAACTTCACCCCAAAGGACTGGAGAACCAGGTATACAGTGAGATCAGACCTGAAACTGAATTAGATCTTTGCTGGTTTGATTGTTGTTGATCTGATCCATCTTGTGTTGATGTTTTTAAACAGGATGGCCCCCAGACCAAGCGCTCATCTTCTTCTCCCCAAGGGGCCCCTAAGAAAAGAACTGCTTTTGTGGACATTACCAATGTAAGGGTGCCAAATCAAATATGTGTTAATATATATTTTTGTATACATGCACCACAGCTTTATTGCTTTCATATGTTACCTGACTAGGCTGTCTCTCAGTGTTTTTTGGCCCCTCGGTTTGATTCTGATGATGTCAAACCAGTAAGTGTTGAGCATCTGGCTTGTAACCCCACTAACACCAGCAGTTTAAATGAATGATGCAAATCAGCATGCCTGATAGACATAACCTCATTGAAATCTCATTCATGCCTGAGCAGTAAGTTACAGTGCACACAAAAGGGTTTCCATGTGAGGTGCTCTCGTATGCAAATTTTAATGATGGCTCTATTCACTATTGTCTAACACCTTGTATTCATTCTCTCTGTGTCTCAGATCCAACCAAGTTGATTGATTTGGTGACTCATGCTTATTTTAACAAATTAAACCCAAAGTACAGTTTTTGGCTGATATTTAGGCTGAATTTTGACTTGTGTTGAGAAATGTGCTAACCCTTAAAATGCACTTTTATTAAAGGCACACAAGATTGAGCTAAGCAATCCCATCAAAAAGAAAGATCCCGTTAAGAAGCTGCAGAAGAAGATCTCAGTACTTTCGAAGAATGATGTCAATTTAAAGTAAGTCATATTTTACTACCTCTTTGTCTTTTAACCTACCATGCATTGAGATGTTTTGAGAGTACTTTGAGATGATTGCCCCAGAATTTGCAGATTTCTTATCTTTCCTTCTGTCAGATCTGTGGTTAGTTCAGAGGAAAAGTTGGAGGAACTGAAGAATGTGGAGTCATTTAAGAAACTGGAAGAGCCCTCTTCTAAACCATCAATTCCTCCACACCTCCTGCCTCCAGAGGTAAGGCCCTGGGGCCGTTTGCACCAGTTGTGCGTAATTTACAACTTAGCAAAGTTTTGACGTAAATGGGCACTAAGTTACAACTTATGCACTGCTAAATATTTTTGTGTTGCACCATTCAAATTAGTTGAAGCGTAACTCTACGTATAAACAAAATATTTACGTAAGCCTCAGATCAGGAGTAATGGTAGGAATAAAATATCAGACAGACTGCACTGCATCAATAAACTCTACCTGACAGACTTTAATTCTTTAGACATATATGATAATGCTGACATTTACACTCACTTACATTTTAAAAGAGAGAATATTATGTGAGTAAATTACTTTGTTAGCGGCTCATCAACACGAACCCGTCCTACAGCGCGCCGCTGAGTGCATCTGACCCATCGCTCTGTGTTTTGCATGTCAAATAAAATCATAATCAGTAAATGTGATTTCTTTTTTCTTTTTTTTTATCATTATTTTATTTATTGATATATTAGTTTAGTTTCAAATACATACAGGTTCTGAATGTTATTTACATAAAATACATATTATGTTATTCATGATCAAGTAGTATCAATGGAAACATATTTTTACCGTTAGTAACGTGAGGCAAAAGAAGTTTGAATGAAGGATAAACTGAAATTTAACCGTTTCTGCTCACGTACTTGAAGGCTGCTATTGTAGTCCAGTCATTTTAAGCCAAAATGGGGGTCAACCTTGAACAAATTGCAACAGAAACAAACTCACCTGATTTTGTATCCTCAATATGTCCTGAGTAAGGGGGAAAAAAAGCCCAGAAGAATCCCATTAGGGGAAAGTTTCGAAAAAACAAACAAATATAGCCTATTCGTACGCCTATTCTTTTTCTTACGTGAATAGGGTAAAAAAAAATTACCTTTAGATATCACCATGAAAATTACTGAGTTGATTACTTGCATCAAGACAAACAAAAAATGTATTACAAGTTTTTTGAAATTGTTTGTTAACATGGACAAACGGTGCATAATCTAATTACGTATGTGCTAATTAGCATAAATACCACAACAGATCTAAACATTGGGTATAGCCAGGTGAAAATGTCTTGTTGAATCTTGTTGACACATAACAGTAAAATACTTAATGTTAAGGCTACCCATGAGCATTAATACATAGAGGCAGGAAGAAGTACTTTAGAAACCAGCCTTTATTCTTTTTTAAGAGATTGGGTTTGGGGCTGGGTCCGTGGGACTGTTTCTGGGGGACGAGTCTGAGGGAAGAACTGGAGACAATGGTAAGGAGAATGCAGAAGACAAAACTAAGGTTGGCAAAATAAAAAGTGAATCCCCAGAAACAGTCCCACGGACCCAGCCCCAAACCCCATCTCTGCAATAATAATTAATAAAGGCTGGTTTCTAAAGTACTTCTTCCTGCCTCTATGTATTAATGCTCATGGGTAGCCTAAATGGGTTCCATTCAGACCTTAACATTAAGTATTTTACTGTTTTACGTAAGAAAAAGAATGAATAGGCGTATGAATAGGCTATATTTGGGTCTTTTTCGAAACTTTCCCCTAATGGGATTCTTCGGGGCTTTTTTTTTTCCTTACTCAGGACATATTGAGGATACAAAATCAGTTGAGTTTGCTTCTGTTGCAATTTGTTCAACCTTTTTTCATAAAATGACTGGACTATTGGATCGTTCAGAGTAAACATCATATTATGCAACTACGCATTACTTTACGTAGAGCTTACAACCTACTAGCTGCGTTCTGCCTTAAGAACAAATGGTGCAACAGAATTGAGTACAGAGTTACAAACTAGCCAGTAGTTACTAAGACTCTAGTGTGGGCTTTACGTTCCATTTTAAGAAAGAACTTATGAACGGCTAGTGCAACCCTACCCTGGTTTGGTGCATTGGTGCGATGACAGAATTAGCATGAATGTAAATATCCAGTTGTTCCAAAGTGTTTGGGAGGGTTTTACATAAGAGAGCTGTTAACTGCCAAAAAGACACATTGCTCCCTGCGTAAAATATGGATGCAGAAGAAACATTTGAATTCTAATCTAATTAAGGATCACACTTTAAGTCCTTCCTGCTGGGACATATTGTTACATTCCTTAATATTTAGGGGTTAACAAACATTTGTCCTTGTTTACAGATTTAAAAACACTCAAACACTTTGTATCTGTTGTCTTTCAGATTCCTCCAGAGTTTGACATTGATTCTGAGCAACTCAGTGACTGCACGCATACAGCAGAGTATGCCAAAGATATTTTTGACTACCTTAAGAGCAGAGAGGTTGGTTTAGTAGTGTTTATTAATGATCTTGCAAGTAGAGGAACAGAAAATGGCAAGCTAAAACGTTTTATTTCTTTTATTTGCAGGAAAAGTTTGTCTTGCATGACTACATGGCTGATCAACCAACTCTGAACACCAATATGAGAGCAATTCTGGTGGACTGGCTGGTTGAGGTCCAGGTTAGTGTTGATGTTTATTGGCTTCCGGGCATCGTTTCAAATGTGATTAGTCTGGTAGAATGTTGATGGCTTTTGGTGGTTTAAGTAACTAATGTTACTTTATTCTTGCTCTTTATTCTGTAGGAGAATTTTGAGCTGAATCATGAGACTCTGTACCTGGCTGTGAAAGTGACGGATCATTATCTGGCCGTGAGCCCGGTCAAACGGGAGTCTTTACAGCTCATTGGTTCCACTGCCATGCTCATTGCTTCTAAATTTGAGGTAAGACATATGCTCTCTCTCATGATAGCTGAAAGTCATTCCTTTAGACTCACTTTTCTGGGCTTAGTCGTAATTGCTCAAGGACTTAGTCATTCTCCCATTATCTCACACAGACGCTTACACGACCTCAGAAATGTAGTTACAGGGTATATATATATCATTAGAAAGGTCAATGATTCAATCTTATCTTATAATAATTAAAGGAATAGTTCACCCAAAAATGAAAATTCTGTCATTAATTACTCACCCTCATGTCGTTCCAAACTCGTAAGACTTTCGTTCATCTTTTTGATGAAATCTGAGAGCTTTCTGTCTGGTGGCAGCAAGTGACCGTCTTAATGAGTGAGTCATTGAGCCATTCGTTAAAATTATTCGTTCAAATGGCTGATTCATTCAAAAATGAGGCAGTAGTAGTTTATGAATGTGACATTGAATCTTTGAGTCATCCGATTTGTTCAAAACGCTGAATCATTCAGTAATGAAACGTGACTAAGTGTTGTGTCTGACATTAATATGAACTACTTGTTATTGAACTGTTGCATGAAATCAGTGACACATTTTCAATCGTGATGATATCTCTTGGTTGTGTGATGTCCCTTAACTATGTTGTATGTTATCAATCGCCACTTACACTATGTAATAAAATCAGAATCATTCTCATGTTTTGGTGATTCCCTAGTTTTTTTTTTTGTTAAATCAGGCTACTTATCTGGTCAGGCAAGTAAAAATTTCTTTCACTTGCCCCTTCAGAGAATCCACTTGTCCTGGACAGGCATGAATATCAAGCCCTGCAGTATGGTAAGGTGATGATACACGGGCCAACTTTTTTGAGAAATGTTGCCGAGCGATGTTGCTTGGGCACTTTCCCATGGAGAATGGGCAACACATTTCAATCTGGATTAGATCGGTCGTGGGCCCTGTGTCTCACACCTGGTTGCCCATTGACGGCAACATTGCTCAAAAAGTTGCCCCATGTTTCATCACCTTAACACGTTGAACTGTCCAGATACAGTTTTAGAAATCATTTTAATTACTTATTTTTCTATACAATTTTGTGTAATATGCATTTTGCCAGTTTGAGTGAATAATAATAAAGCGGTATTTAAAATCATGATAGACAATTTTCTCTATTTCCTTTGTCTCACTGAACAATGAAAGTCAAGATGAGTGTGTTGCAGTACCTGCACTGTGTGCTGTATTTTTGCCTATTGTGCACTATATAGGCTACAAACTGCATGCTGCAAAAAATTTTGATTTGTCAGTTGGTGCCCATCATGTCTGTGGCGTGTCCTTACAGGAGCGGGCTCCACCTTGCGTGGATGATTTCCTATATATTTGTGACGATGCTTACAAGCGCTCCCAGCTCATCACCATGGAGATCAGCATCCTGCAGGCGCTGAACTTTGACATCAATATTCCGGTTCCATACCGCTTCCTTCGTCGTTATGCCAAGGTGAGAGACAACACATACATATTTCCTCTGTGAAAAGACAAGTGGAACTCAAGTAAGAGTGTGTGTGTGTGTGTGTGTGTGTGTGTGTGTGTGTGTGTGTGTGTGTGTGTGTGTGTGTGTGTGTGTGTGTGTGTGTGTGTGTGTGTGTCAAAGTCAGAGAGACAGATCATGCAGGGAAGCATTCATTGGATGTGTTTTGTGTCTGTCAGGTGTGGCCTGTCCCCCCCCCCCCCCCCCCCCCGTATTCTCGGAAGAATTTGTGTGTGTGTGACCGGCTGTCACTGGTTGTGTTACTGCTTGTTGCTGTCAGATCCATTCCCATTTTCAACAGCTGCATTAATTGAGCTTTAGTCAAAGCTCCATGATTTAACAATGTCTTTATTTGTTTTTATTTGTCAGCAGAATGGCTGGTTTTACTAATTGCTCTTTTTACAAAGTAATAAGCTTATTTACGGCGCATTAACAAATAATGCCATTATATTAAATTCGTTTTTTAAAGAAAAGCATGCATGCACACAACAGATCACTTATAGTATGCCAATAGACTTGCTAGACAAACTACCCCTTTGCTTGAATGTGGTTTCTGATACATTAGTAAAATGCTTTCAAAAATAGGGATGGTTTACTTTCTCACCCTCATGTTGTTCCCCAAACTGAAACTTTGGGGTCAGAAATATAGATAATAATAAGAAATGTTTCTTCAGCACCAAATCAGCATATTCTAGTATGCTGATTTGGTGCTCAAAAAACATTTCTGAATGATTTCTGAATGATCATGTGACACTGAATTAATGATACTGAAAATTCAACTGTGCATCACATGAATTGTATTATAAAATATATTCAGAAATACATTGGAAAACAGTTATTTTAAATTCTAATATTTCACAATATTAATGGTTTCCGGTATTTTTCATCAAATGATTGCAGCCTTGGTTTCAAAAAATCTTACCGTAATGTATATTAAAAGAAAGTTTTCAGAATCTTTGAAGAATCTTAAGACGGTTTATAGTGACAATGACTGTTACCATATGACAACATTTAGTTATTTTTCTATTAATTCATTTTTCTTTTTCACCCGTTTTTGGAGCTTTACAGCAATAGTCTCTATGAGCTGCTTTAGGGATAAGAGCCATGTGAAGATTCTTCAAAAATTGTTCTGTGCACCACAGAAAAAAATAAACGCACACAGGTTTAGAGAAACATGAGGATAAGGAAATAACAAAAAGTTTCGATTAACTATTGCTTTAAAGAATAGAGCATTCAAGAATCAAGGAAATAAATGTTTACATTGAAATACTTTCCTTTCATGGTTCACCAGAGCACGTCCTTTTGTAATTGTGTGCTGAATTTGCCAAGAATGTAACCTTCAGAATCTTTGTTGGATGAGCTGTGTGTAATCTTTCTGCAGGGCCCGCAGGTACTAGCACTGCTACGGATTCAGCGTGTGCGTGTGTGTGTGTGCGCGCGCGTTTTCTAAGCGGATAAAAACTTTACTTCTCTCTGCAGTTTGCCATTGTATGGATACTTATTCTGGCTTGTGTGTGATGATTTTCCCGTCTCTCGTCTCCCGGCAGTGTGTGAATGCAGGTATGGACACATTGACTCTGGCGCGCTTTATTTGTGAGCTGAGTTTGTTGGAGATGGAGTTTGTGCCAGTAAGAGCGTCTTTGCTCGCCTCTGCCTGTCTTCTCATCGCTCTTGTTACTAAGGATCTGGGAGGATGGGTACGTGTTTACCTTTATGCTTTTATAATGTATGCACATTTGCGCAAGCACAGAGCTCATTAATTATACCATTTATTTTCACAAAATGCCACCGTTCCTTGGTGATACACACATACATGCACTTTCACAGTGAATCAGTGTCCTTGTGTGCTCTGATTTGGAAATTATGCTTAAGCTGAGACAGCTCTGTGATAGGCTAGTGACTGCTCATTATGGATGCTAATTTCTGTTCTATCACACACACATTCACACTGAAACTAAGTCGTTGGTTGATGACACAGGTATTTTGGTTAATGAGAGTGAAGCTGGACTGTGTTTACCAACATTTGACTAATTGCTTTATGTCCTGAGTGGCTCTACAGAGAAGTCAGAGATGAAGAAGTTTAATTACCTTGAAACAACCACACACACACACACACACACACACACACACACACACACAAACGTTCATACATTAATTTACATTCTCACCGGATGTCGTTTCCGTCTTATCTTCAGATTATTGACAGCTTAAGGGCATTTATTTCTCACATCATGAAATATTTGGCGAGCGTCTTAGTCACACATCCCTTATGTAACGCTCATTAGACACCTCTGAGATTCACAGATATCTGGCTATACTTCACAATAACACTTACACACAGATTTTGACTGATGCTCCACTTCTGTTTCCAGACACAGTGTTTGCAGTTCCACTCTGGATGCAGTGTGGAGGATCTGGCACCCGTGGTCAGAAAACTCCACAACATGCTCAGCAGCCCACCGGACAGCAAACTCGCCGTTGTCAGGAGCAAGTATGCACACAAGTAAGTCAGCAAGTAAATTGCGTATTTTTAATCAGAAGAGCATGCTCTTTGGGTTTTTTTAATATTTATTTACCACAAAATACAACACTAATAACATTGTTTATCTCAGCCATTGAAATAGTTCAGTTTCAGTTCAAGTTTGTGCAGTTCTTCTGGATTTAGTCTGCCTCAGTTTTTTCTGTTTCTTCATGTAATCCCAGACGGACTTAATGATGGTGAGATCAGGTCATACCGGCCGTTGTCAGGAATCTTTGTGCATACAAAAATCTCACTGAATTATTACAATTAATGGCTAAATTAATGTTTGGAATTACATAAAATTGTTATACAGATTTTTTTTTTTTTTTTTTTTTTGTGCTTTACAGCAACATTCAGAGAATATATTATCTATAATATTCTCTTAGAAATATATAATATTCTCAGCAGTCCAAATAAACTTTGAACTGTATGATTCTTGCTGTGTGGGTTTATGGTCTAAACATTTCTGGTTTGTTTCTAAAGTTTTAGCCTACAGCACATTTCACTGTTTTTCTATATAAATCATGTGCTTTTAAAGTTGGTCGGCCTCGCAAAAAACTATAGTTGAGAAGTTTAGTCAAAATTCATGTTTAGAAAATTGACTCTTTTCTTATCGTAGTCTGAGCATGGCTGTGTTGTTTTGATGCTCTTGCCAACCCTGATTGGCATTTTGACTTGTATTTCTTTTTTTAATGTTACTCCTGCCTAGAGCAGATGTTGATTTCTTGAAAGCATTTGACTAATGAAGCAGTTTGTTTATATTAAAATACTCCAGATTGTGGCATTTGATTATGTCTTGATTTATTTATTTTTTATTACAGGGTTTTCTTTGAAGTTGCGTTGATCCCCACAGCGAGTCTGGAGAAGTTGGAGGGGTTTTTGAAGTAAGCTGAAGGGGAATTTATGTAATGTTTTAAACATTGTAAATAATTATATTTAATGTTATATTTTAATCTTTTGAAATAAAGTCTTTGTGTGTAAATTTACACATATATACATGTTTTCCATTGTATGTTCAGCTGTTCTTTTTTACAAACCATGTTATTCTTTTTGTAAATGTAAAAATCAGTTAACCAAAATACAAACCAGTGACCCCCATCAATGTTTCAAAAGCTGATAAAGTACAAACCATCCTATCAATATTCAATATATTAGGTCATTAGGTTTTTGTTGTTGAATGTTACTAAAATAGCATTTTAATGCCTTGTACATAGATATGTTTTTGTTTTTTTTGTACTGTTGTATAGTTTGCCGTGTGTATATTTTCTTGATCACTTTAATGACAGTGTTTTTTTTTAAACACTATGGATGATTAAAAAAGTACTTTTGCATATTTGCCTGATTCTTGCATTTACTTAGTTGACATTTAATGCTTTTTTAAAATGCATCTAACATACAATGCTGCGCCGTAGTTTTACCAGTAGGAGGCAGCGTGCTTCCAGATCCTTTATCACATCGATAACATGTGTCTGCATCTGACTGTCTGCATCTTTTCAACCACAGTCAATCATTGCACCTATATAAAATAAATAAATGACCTCCATCACACTGCAGCCCCACTGATTATTGAATGTAGTAAACCACTCCTGTTTATCTAAAGAGATTGTCTGGCGGTCCGGATGTCCAAACAGTCTCTGACGTCTATTGGTTGTTTTTGGATGCAGCTTGAGTCACAGCTGTGAGCCGGTCCAATCCATCACGGCCAACAGCGAACAACAAACCTCACAGAGCTGTTTCTGGTGTTTGCTGTTTTTGCGGCGATTCTCTTGTGTAGTTTAGATGTGGATTGAAAGGGGAAAAGACAGCCTTTGATTAGCATAGGCTCCTCGACCTGCTCGTTGGGATGGCACTCATGGCAGAATACTGATTGCTTGTCCTCCGGGCTTTAAAAGGCAGATATTTCTAATCCTGGTTATTACATTTCTCACATTGATGTTTGCACGTATCGTCCCAGACGGCACATGCACGTTGCTGTCGGTGGGCACAGCACCCTTTGATCACTGACCGACTAGATCCCGGGCTTTGTATTGTCTTCTGAGTCCTTCACATGTAGGCCTATGCTGTGAATCCGTAAGTCGGACTGCAGAATTGACATGCAAATCTTGATTTCTCATTAGTAGTGGCACTGAATTTGTTTACTGCTAAAGGATGCCATTTATAAACAGCATGCTAAACATTTGTGGATAAATTTCTGTGGTGACTCCATTAATTGGGATATGGAGGGCCAACACATCAATATCTGGTGGAGTAAAATGGTGGAGACATCTGTTGAATAATACATCATCTTTATGCGATATTCTGTGGGTGAATGCCAGTTTATAAATGCCCTAAAACCCATTTCAGTTAGATTAAGCAACAAAGATCAAATCTGTATTCTCCTTTAGGAAAAAAAACAAATAACTGCAGTTAATTGCAGACATTTCTCTGATATCTTAATGTGTTTCGTGAGAATAAAAGAGCAAAAGGCTGCTTGTTAAAACAGTGCAATATCAAATAATTGTATTTTGGTAGCGTCAAATTATACATAACCTCCCGCTTTTTAGCTCGTTTTAACCAATTAGTCTTGTTTGGCACATTACTTTTCACCTCATATTCCTTTTGTATACGACATCCTGTTTATCTGTGCTAAAACAAGAGTTGCGATGTTTGAATATCATTTTCAAACAATTTTCCTGTCATTTTCTCTGGGACTCCCAACCGAGGCAATTGGGTTGTATCCATGATTATTCCCGCCCAAAATAAATCCATGAGTGTGCAGCCAGATATGCTATTTGAGTCGCAAACACTTCATGGAGCAAATTGCCTCAGCCATCTAACTACAATTCAAAATTTATTACGATCAAGTTATGAAAGGCTACGCTCGGCTGCGAACTGCAGCTCTGATGGGACACATAAACATGGCAGTTACATAATAGCAGGAAGCAGCTGTGTTAAGGTGAAAAGATCAAACTAGGAGCATGATGACACTGACTTGCTGTCCTGCTTACTAATGGCTGTATTATACATGCATCAATCTGTCTAATGGACATGTACAATATGTGGAAAAGGTCAACGATGTGTAGCCTACCCCAACATCATCTGCTCTGCACATCTGCCTCCATGACAATAATTTCCAGAGTTAGCGCTCCAGAGTGCTCAGACTGTAGAAGATGCCACATCTGTCCCAGCCAGGACTTAGTTTCGCCAATGCCTCGTCTCAACTCTTTTTTTCATCACTGAGATTTTTTTTTTATTTGATTAAACTTTTTTTTTAATATTTTTGATCTTTTTTAAATTATAATTATGTGGTTTTAATAGCCTAGGCCTATTATCTGGTTGAGAACAAACTGTAAACTCAAAAACTATTGTTTCAGCTGAGGCCCTCTGTGCATCTCCGAATAAATTGTAAAAAGAATTAAATGTTGTTGGTAATTTATGTGTTTACAGTACTGTATAGTGCTGTTTTGAATTAAATATGGTGTTTTATTTGCAGCCATCATGGTGATTAGTTCCTTCTAAATAACCCAAACCTGCTTCATATTCTTATATGCCTACTGAACAAATGTGTAAAATATAAAGCACATAGAATATAGGCATAATAACAAGATTGTTAAACAAATAATGTTATCTGAAATGAACTAGGTAAATCAATTTGGGAAGTAAATTGAGTAGTGAATTAAATTAGTAATAAATTCAAAAAGAGTTACAAAATAACAGCAACTATATAAAATAAAGCTGCGAGCAGCAATTATCGGGGTTCAAGCGCTTTAAAGCTATAGTAGGTAATCCTGTTCAGAAACACTTTTTTTTATACTGGGTGAAATGGTCCTTCCATCCTGAGAGTAGTCAATACATTATGTGTTCAGAAAAAGGAATGAAAACAATCAGACCTCTGTAGCAGCTGCAGGACAGTAAAAACTCTGACCAATCACTGCCATTCGGTGCGAATGTAAAGAACCAATCAGATGCCTTCAGAGCCAGGAGGAGTGTCTTAGCAGTGTCAATCAAGTTCGCGTACGCGCTGATCGCCTCTCTCTTGCACAGCGCGTACCGTCATTCAAAATCAAGATTACCGGTGTGCCGAGCAGCTGTGCTAATGGCGGACAAACAACCAAAACTGCCAATTTCTCGAGTGGAACCTGCTCATACAACAAAGACAGGTAACTTAAACGGAAAAAGACCGATGACGATAAACAAGCCCGTCGGAGCCCATTGACTCAGTGTTAAGACTCTAGCCGCATAACATACAGATAAAATGTCACGCACTGTGCAAAGCAACAATTGAAACCTGCTAACCTTATGGTGCGTTCAAGTCATCTCGTATAGATCGTATTTACGAGTTGAACGCACTTGAACGCCACCACAATGTCGTAAATACCAGTGGGGAGCTCGGGATTTTCTCTAAGCTCCGATCTTTACGAGTTGGGGGCGTGTCAGTGATTAACATGGCGGAATACACAATACGTAAAGGTATTTAGCTGTGATATTGTCAGGCTTTTCTATTAACAGCTAATCGCCAACACAGAATATGATAGTATTATAATATAACAATGCAACATGTAACGATGTGTTGGCAGTGGCTTCATAAATTAATTAAAAACATAAAAATACAAAGTACACCTGATGCACATTTCTTTGTTCTTCATTTTCTAGAACAAGAGTTTAAGAACCTTACTGTATTTTTGTGTAATTAATTAAGAGAAAGTACTCCGCCATTTTGCTCCGAAGAAAGTGACTTGAACGCACATGCCGTTATAAGCACGACTTCCCACCTCGTACGTACGAACTTCCCAGGAGGACTTGAACGCAACATTATATCTAGCGACCTTATCCGTCGTCATCGGTGACCCTGCATGTTTACTAGCCTGCGCGTTCACGGCAGGCTCCGCTGTGGGGGGAACTTTACATAACAAAATACATGTTTAACAGCTAGTAGGCCTAACGTTATATGTTATGAATCTTACACGAAATTCATCTTCATCACAGTGCAACTAATGGAAATGGAAAAACGTGTATCAATGCAACCTGTATTTAGCTTTGCCTTATAGTTATAACTAGCTCGTTAGCGAATCAAAAAAATATATATTTTAAACTTTACCAATATCGATATGATAGCTTGATAGTGAGTAGGCTACTAAAATACATCTTATTTGTTTATATTCATATTCATAATGATAAAGTTAGATTTTTTTATTACATGTGATTCTGACATGATGCTACATGCACTGCGCTCCTTCCTCTCCGCTCGTCTCAGGTAAATAATGCGTCTTCCAGCTCAGCTGTCGGAGTCGCGCGTTCATGTGTTTTGGGGGCGTGGCTTTGGAAGGACCCCAGAGGGTGGACTGAATGGAAATAATGAGCTGTCTTTAAAACAGTCGTTAGAGGTCTACATACACTCGATTTTTATACTTTCTTTTTCAGAATACTTACATTTTAATTATGTATTGATATATATATAAAGTTTAAACAAATTTGAAAAATAAGTTTTTTAGACCATTCTTACCTACCCCAGCTTTAAGGCCTTTAAGCCAATGCGTAAAAAGGTATTATGTTTTATTTAGCAAGCATGTAATCACTTAGTTCATAAATGGAAAATACCATTTATAGCCAATACAGGGTGTTTACCAAGGAAATATATGGTTTTAAAAGCTTTTTTCACCTTCACAACAGTTAAAGCCTACGTTATTTACCTACGTACCAACAATATGTCACCTGTTCTACGCGCAATAAAGCTTGCCTCGACCATTGCTATGGAAACATCCAGGACGCTTTTTATTCTAGGCCCTGCCCGGACCATAATATGATTAAACTGATGCCTACCTATGTGTCCTGACTACGGCGTGAGAAAGCAAAAAAGGTGGAGATTAAATGCTGGACTGCTGCTGCGACTGAGGCACTTGCCTGGAGGGCACAGACTGGAATGTAGCGACCGACGGGACTGACAACGTCAATGACGCAGCGTTCGCTATCTCGGGGTATGTACAATTCTGTGAGGAAATAATCATCCCCCAAAAGACCATTAAGATGTTCCCTAATAACAAGCCCTGCGTCACTCCAGAGTTAAAGCAAATCCTTAATGAGAAAAAAGCATCTGTTTAAATCAGGAGGAAGTAGAGAAGAGAAAAAGACAGTACAGAAAAGATTAAAAGCAAGATCAATGTCTGTAAAGCAGCATTCAAACATAAGTTAGCAAACTTTAAAAAAAAAAAGATGTTAGGAGAGCTTGGCAGGGAGTCTATCACAGGATACAAGCCCAAGAAGCACCCTATGGTAGCAGAGAATGATCTTAATATGGCAAATATTTGACACATATGATTTTAAAGTAGAACAAACAGAATGAGGCCATAGCAGTAAGAAACATGGGTATGGATATTGACATCTCTATAGATGAGGTCAAATCTTATTTTAGACGTGTAAATCCCTGTAAAGCTTGTGAAACTTATGGTATCAGCTGCAGGACACTAAAGGTGTGTGCTGATCAGTTGGCACAGCCCTTCCATAGGTTGTTCCAGCTGTCACTAGATACAGGTGTCGATCCCAGTCTTTGGAAACAATCCCTAATAGTGCCTGTGCCTAAAAACAATAGGCCTAAGGAACTCAATAATCTGCGCCCTGTTGCCCTTACCTCGGCAGTTATGAAATGTTTCGAAAAAATCATTTTAAAACAACTTCTCCATGAGGTTTCACCTCTTTTAGACCCGAATCAATTTGCCTATCGTGCAGAGAGAGGTGTTGATGCAGAGAGAGGTGTTGAGGATGCGCTGCTATCCTTGATTAACAGCACTCATGAGCACCTTGAGCATGCTGAGAGCCTGGTCAAGATTGTGTTTAATGACTTCAGCAGCGCTTTCAATACAAACCCCACCTGCTGGTGAGAAAATCGGTGCATTTGGGAGTAAATTCCCAATTGATTCCATGGATCTATGATTTCTTGACGGACCGTAGTCAGCAAGTCAGATTTAACTCATGTATATCATCCTCAAAAATGATAAATACAAGGGCACCACAAGGCTGCGTTCTGTCGCCCATCCTATACACATTATACATCAATAACTGTCAAGCTTCCTCTTCAGCCCACACTTATTTTAAATATGCTGACGACACAGGACTGGTCGGTTTTTTTAAAGTCTGACATTTCTTCTGTGAGTGGATTTCAGAGGGAATTACAGGGTTTTACTCAGTGGTGTTCTGATAATTTTCTTAAAATCAATGTGAAGAAAACAAAGAAGATGGTCATAGATTTGAGCAAAAACAGAATAATAGTTCCCCCCTCTAAGATCAATGGTGAATTAGTGGAGAGGGTCTCAACCTATAAATACTTGGGAGTTGAAATTGATTCTAAACTAACTTTTAATGAATGTACACTGAACAAAACTAAGAAAATGCACCAACGGATGTTGGAAACTATATAAGTTTAGATTAGACAGACACATTCTTGTAATGTTTTATAAACATTCTGTCCTTTGGCCTTATCTGCGTGTTTGGCAATAAATCATTTGTACCTACAGCGATCAGATTGTATAATGATCAAGCACATCGCAAGCTATCACATTTTTAGCTATCTGATAATATTAGTCATTTCTAACGTTAGATGTTGGATTGTGACTGTCATTTTTGTTATTGTTGCAGTATTGTTATTTTTTTATATTGTCACTGTTAATTTCTGTCATTGTTATTTCTTTTTTATATATAGGTTTACTGGTTTGACTGTGGTGTCTATGTTTTTAGAGAATATGTTGTGACAATGGCGCATGATGAATGACCACATGAATTTCCCCTTGTGGGATAATAAAGTTTACCTTGACCTTGACCTTAAAGTGGCCCCTATGGCCCGATGTCCATTAAAGTTTCCATGCTTCTTTAGAATCATGTGATGCATGTGCACAGACAATTTCTTGCAGTTCTTTGCAAATTAGGTAGGAAGAGGGCCATTTTCAGCCATTTCATGGGATTAGCATAGAAATGCAGCATTTTTAACCTTTTTAACAGTTATTGCGCCACCTATGGTCTGATCTCCATAAAAGTTTGCATGCTTGTTTAGAACCACGTCGCATGTTCTCACCTATTTTCGTGAAGTTTCTATTTTTTGTTTAGCAATAATAGGCTTTTGGGTGGACTTGCCATGCCTATTTTCTAAATGACCCAGCTATAGCTATCCAAAGGCCAAAGTTCAATTTCTTTTAGCTAATTATAAACCTAAAGAGTCCCGAGAATTGTGCCGCAGTGGTTTTATCGAGGATGAGCCAAAAACCTTGTTCGTGAAAGTTGGTTAATATATAATCGCTTTCATTTTAAGTTGTTTATTATATTGTACTCTAAGTGTGCGCAGACAGATTTTTCATTTAGCCAATTAAGAGGGTAATCGAAGACTTTCTCCCTGTGAATCATTTTGCGTTGTCAAACAGCGTGCAGTCCACATACGAGAAGTCAGAAGCTGAGAGTGCGATGAATGGACACGTCGCAATGTCTCTCATTTGTCAACAACGGCCTTAAACAGCCAAAAAGTTCTAAAAGCAAAAAGAAGACAGAGGAAAATAATGGCCCAATTGCACTTAGTGTATAAGTAGACATATAGTTAGGCCTGTCCTCCATGGTGTGAACGGTCCCGAAAGGGATCCACCAAAAAATTAAAATTCTCTCACATTAAAATTCTCTTACTCACCCTCATGCTGCCCCAGATGTCTTTTTATTTTTCAGATTAATTTAAATAAATATTTTTTGGAGAACAATTTATCTCTGTGAGTCCATATAATGGATAGTAGGGCTGTAGTCAAGACCACCTTTGTCGAGTCCAAGACAAATCCAAGACCAGGACTAGTCGAGTCCAAGTCAAGACCAAGTCCAAAGAAGAGGTTCAAGTCCAAGACAAGACCAAGTCCAAAGAAGAGGTTCAAGTCCAAGACAAGACCGAGTCCAAAAAGGTTCGAGTCTGAGTCAAGACCGAGTCCAGGACAGGAAAAAAAAAGTCTTATGCATGACATTATCAAGACAGTCATTTGGGTTATTATTTGTTGATCTAAAAGCAAAAACAGTGTCAAAGAGCCGACTCTATTTTTAAAAATATAGCCTATAGAAATTAAATCATTATGTAATAATTAAATAATGAATTTTCATTTTATTTAAAATAATTGACTAATTCAAAGAACAAAAAAAAATAATGATATGGGCCTAAAGGCGCACACACATTAATTTCGACTGTCTGATCAGCCTCACATTCTGTTCCTGTCAATCATACACGCGATGTCAACCAATTAAATTGCATGAGGGAGGGCCAAGCCAACACACACACACACACACACACACTCTAGAGATGCGGATAAACCACGGATCGGGCGGATGACTTGACGAAAAATAATATTTTAATTAAATTCGGGCGGGTGGCGGTTGAACCAATGAAATGAAAAAAGTTTGCCACTAAGCAAACCTGCAAGCTATGAGCCCAGCTGTCAGTAGCTACTATTGGAGGAGGCCGCCCATTAATTAGATGTGCAAGGCAAGCAGGCAAGTTTTCGGGTTGTTATGGACAATTAAAAATGTGAATATTCACTTTGCACTAGCGGTGGACTTTCAGCGAGTTAAAACATTTATTTTTTTAAAGAGCCGCATGTGTGCTTACTGGGTGGGTACATAATAAAGACACCTGGACTCGGTCGAGACCAAAAGCCATATTTGGCAAGACCAGTGGCCGAGACCGAGACAAGTCCGAGTCCGAATACCCGCGAGTCCGAGACAAGTCCGAGACCATAGGGTGTTTCTCAATATGCGTTCTTCAGCGATCTTGCGTCCTTGTGTTCTCGTTTTACGACATCATTAACCGTCAATGTTCAGACCCAATTCTCAAGAACGCAAGTACAGAGGACGCATGAAAGAACCCGGATGTGTTCTTGATACCGAGGATGCATCGAATGCAGACTTGAGCTAGTAGGCCTACTCGCCTGGTGTCCCAGAAGTCATTGCGGCCGGTTCCGAGCTCGTTCTTCCAAGGAAGCTTGGCAAGACCGGTCTCCACGAGAACACAAGTCGATCCGTTCTCTGCGTTCTTGGAATTGAGAAACAGCCATAGAAAAACGGTCTCGAGTCCAAGACCGGACTCGAGTAGACTACTACAGCCCTAATGGATCAGTAACCATAGATAGTAACTCAAAAGCTGACGCTTCAAAAACTACACAAAACAATCACGACGCTAAACACATATGACCCCAGTCAGTGAAAGAATCAATGTCTTCTGGTGTGAGAAAAATAATAATAATGACAGTTGGACAGAAGTGTTGGTTTATATTTTTTTTTACTCACACATTTCGCTTCAGAAGACATCAGAGTGGAGTATCCCTTTAAATCTGGTGGAAGTAGAAAGGCTAATGTAAAACCCTTTTTCTTTCTTTTTCTTTCTTTCTTTCTTTCTTTCTTTCTTTCTTTCTTTCTTTCTTTCTTTCTTTCTTTCTTTCTTTCTTTCTTTCTTTCTTTCTTTCTTTCTTTCTTTCTTTCTTTCTTTCTCAGCAGAACTGTATTGTACAATCAGTCATACACATCCACCTGCTGAATATGGTGATCAGTGGGGATGCTGAGGATGTGGAATTCAGATATGAATTTTGTTGTAACATGCATAACTGTCAGATCCTCCCCCAGTCTCGCTGGCTCTCTGATTTTCTGATTTTCCTTTTGTGAAGGGGTTTGTCACGAACGCTGACCTTGATGATTAAGGAGAGATTGAGTAGAATAGTTGAGTGTTTTTGCTCTGCTCCAGGCTTTGGAGATTAGGGTTGAGATGAGAGCTGAGATTAACCTCTTCATTCATTTGTGACATAAGCTCTAGCTCAATGAACACAGGACATACACAGTTCATCTGAAACAAAACAAAGGTTTAGAAACAAAATTAGAAAGCTCCTCTATCTTTTTTTTTAATAGATTATATCTATTTCTTTGCATTAAATTGGACGAATAGACTTTCAGGAGCAAAACACATCACGTTCGTTACGCATTCAGAAGCTTCATAACGGCTGAGTTGGGTCTAATCTCAGGGTGATGTTTGCTTGCTGCAGGTGTCATGCTGGCATTCGTATGAAACTGATTACTTGGCAGACTCTGAGTGGTGCATTCAGGTTGACTGTTAATCAGTACACACTCTTGCTCACTGTCTTTCGGGAGATGGGTAGCAAGCTGAAAAACAAACAAAACAACGACATTATTTTTTGAAAAAGTGTTGTGCTGGAACGTACGACTATTAGAGTTTCAGTTTCACAATCACTTCTTGCTGCTCTGCATGGAAAAGAGATGAAGGGCAATTGTCTATTAGATGAGTATACTTGAGTTTGTTTTGATGAAAATTGGCGGCACCAATTGAAGTGCATAATATATTGTTATTTAAACACATACTTATTTCACTAGACAAATTCTGTGCATAATTTCGGGATGCTATTTATTTTCCTAAAACACCATGTAACCTTCTGAGACTCCGTCCCTTTAGAGATAAGGGATAATTATTTTCTGTTCTGTCATCGCTGTTTCATCACTTTCGCTCTGTCTCTCTCCCACCCCCTCTCTTGGGAATGGGAGGACAAAATGACAAATAAACAAAGTTATAATTACTGTGGTGGTGCATGGAGTTCGATGCAACTAATAAGGCAGACTCGCACACAAACAAGTCAGTAGTACACACATGATTCTTACAGTCTCTTCTTGCTGATTTCATGACAGACTTAACATTGTGACCCGCCTCTATGTCTTTCTGACAAAGAAGCAATTTTCTTCTTTTTTTCCCCCACAATCCTTCCATTTCCTCCTCTAGATCCCTCTCTCCTCACACACAGTGGGCTTGTCTCATGATTGCATCACTGCTCATTTGCTTCCCCTAACCGTAAAGGCTCAGAGCTCCTTTGAGCTTGTCATCCACGTATGGATGCAATCTGTTATCATGACTGCCGGGGAAGCTGCCGAGCTACTAGCGTGACCGTCTCTGCCGCCAAACCACCGGCTGAGGATATTGTGTTTTTTTGGATAGTCCATTCAAAAATTAACATTTTGACATGGCATTTTGAACATTTACTCCCATTCATGTTGTTCGAAACTAGTGTGGAACACAAAACAGGGACTGGGGCATGTCAAGTAAAACAATACCATAAAAGTAGTCCAAATCTTTTGAAGCCTTTGTGAGAGGAACAGACCAAAAAGTTATTGGTCTTTGAAAATGTTGATTGATAGACGGCGGTCACTTTTCACTTTCATTGTATACAGTGCTTGAACTCCTGTGTTCTCCAGTAGAAAAAAAGTCACGAGGGTGAGTAAAAATGATGACAGAATTTCTAAGTTTTGATGCACTTAGTGCTGGAAGCAGAATCAGTTTTACCTGATGGCATCAAAAGAACCTTGCAACTTTATACCACTCAGACTGACTGACTCCTGTTTGAACTGATTTGGGACGGGCTGTCCATTATAAGATTTCTCTGTGGATAGTGTAAGCGATGATACATCTTAGATCTGTGTAAAAGGATTACTTCTACTGACACTGTCTTGGTCTGTTTTAGCATGCTGTCACTCATGGTGATGAAATCTCTGGTTTTGATGTTGCCTTAAAGCAACTTTTCTGGGAAATATTATTTCACTGAATCCCAAAATCCCCAACTATTCTTGCCCAAGTACACTATCCATCCATCCATCCATCCATCCATGTACGTCTAAATTACTATAATTAAAATTTTACTGATCTTCTGAATTAATTTCTCGCTCTTCTCGTGGTGGTAGTTCATTTCTGCTGTGTGATCATGAAGTGTCTCTTTTTATTACAGACATTCACTCCTCATCAGTCCAACTGGATCTGAGGATGACAGAAACGGGGTCACCGTGGTTTTGCCAAGTAAGACATGTTCCTGGGTCAACATATTTTGTTGATCTTGGAACAACATTCCTGCCCGAACATTTAAACCTAACCATATCCCTAAACCTAACCCTACCCATAACGTAAGCTTGTAAGCTTAAATTTGACATAAGCTATAAACTCATCCCTTTAATCTGATTGTTTAATTGGAATGTTGTTCTAGGAACATGTTGCACTTGGTGAAATCATGTTCACTCAGAAAGGGAGGGATTTGTCACTTAGAGCAAGTTACCTCCCTCACATTTACAAAAGGAAGGAGCGAATGGAGGATTACTGTGGTAAAATGGAATGTAAGCAAGAGTAAGTGATAAGGGAAGAGGATGAAAGCAGAGTAGATTTGCAGTGCGAAAAAAGAAGAAGAACTAAGAATGCAAAAAGAAACTGATGACTAAAATTGATAAAAATAAGAATTGGGCATGCCAAAGAAAGAGAAAGAAATAAGAAATACACTGCTTTTATATTCAGAATTATTTAAGCTCTAGAGCATGACATCATATCCTGTTGTCCATATTCATTACTGGGTCTGAAATAATTTTGCATCTTTAGACTGATTTATTTTATTTTATTTTTTAAATTTTGAGAAATAAACTATTACTTTAGTGACTTCCAAGTCATATAGTTATGGATTTCACTTTAAAACCGAGATGAACTTATGATAAACTTAAAAAGACCTGAGATAAACAGAGGCCTTTAAGAGATTAAGACATTCTCACTGTTCTCAAACAGACACACTCACACACACACATCACATTCAAGGCTTTACTTTTGGGACACCAAAGGATGCGCATCAGCTCTCCTGTATAAATTGTATCTCTCTAATAGGCTTTGAGAATGTTTGAACTCCCTGCCATTTCAACAGCAACAATCAATAGATCCTCATGGGCCAAAGCTGATGTGTTAAACTGAAGCTTATAATCATTTCTAAAAGCCGGTTTAGAGATTATATACAAATAAAAAAATAAAACAGCTAAATGTGACAATTATTTCGCCCCAAAATAAAAATGACCCATGATGGAACACATCTACTTTTGTGTTCCACGGAAAAAAATAAATAACAGCATATATTTTTGGAATGAGGGTGAGTAAATAAGGACAGAATTTTGATTTTATGGTGAACTTTTCCTTTAAGACACTTTATTATCTTTCATAGCTCCGACACAATGATTTATGATGATCTTACTGTGTTCTGTATATGTGTCTCTTACTGAGACATCGTGGTGGTTTCTAGTTTTGCAACTTTAAAAGAAAAGAACACTTTCACTATAATGAACTGTAGGCCTACTCACTAGCACTGTTTATTTGCATATGCTGTCGCTTTGTTTTAATGCCTGATTCACTAAAGTAATTATGCAAATCAGGAAATGGTGCATGTGACCACAAAATCTGTGCTGAATCCTTTGCAATCTGTGCAGTTTCCTATCTTGTAAAGGATGCAGCAGACTACTGTGATCTGCCATACATTATAGAGCCATATTGCTTCTCCGCTGTAACCCAGATGAATTTTCTCTTTTTCACTGTACTTTTGGATCTATGCTTGAATGTAATGCTCTGCTTTATCACAACAGGATGCTAATGGATGAAAAACAGAAAAAAATATATTTTTAAATAGGCCTATAGGCCTATTCTTTGATTTATTTCAATATTTTCGGTATTCAGTTTCATTTTAGTTTACGTTTTAGTATTTCTTAATGTGCTTTTGTCATATTTATTAGTTTCATAAAAATAGGATATTTATGTTTAGCTCTATTTTTTTATTTCAATTTTAGTCATTTTAGTATTTAAAATAATTTTATTTCAGTTAGCCTAGCTTACTTCCAAAGGCAAGTCTAATGTATAATTTTCGTGTTTTTATTTTTATTTTTAAGTTTTTCCATCATATTTTATTTTATTTCAAATAATGAAATCGTAGTTTTAGTCACCAATAACAACACTGGAATGACCAACCCAAAAGCATCGTTAGCCAACTATGTTCGCAAGTTCAGTCGTTATCAGCATAGTTCAACGAGTCAGTGTTTCCCAAGCGGCAACCTCTCCGTCTCTCTCTTGAAACCAACACGGAAGTGAGTTAAACTGCAATTCGTTGACTGGCCGCTTGAGGCTGGTGTCAAAAGTGAGTCAAATCTGTATCTCCCCCATGTTAAAATGGCAAATTTTACAGCAGAAAAAAACGTGTTTACAGCCTGGTGTCTGTATGTGGCTTTGGTCGATACAGCTAATTGTGCCCTTCATGACAACTGTGAAGGGGGTGAATTTTTTTATAACTCATCCGTTTAAATTATATTAAGCCTTAAAATTTCTGCATAATTAAGGGTGTCCACTTTTGAGTGACAGGTGGATTCCCGCTGCTGTGGTCATTAGTCATCATTAGCCGTTTGTCTGCTGTCTGTTAACCGTCACGTTACCTCAGCTCATTGCCTGACTGTAAAAATAAATCAATCCGGGAGTGACGCGCTGCCAAGATGGCGACGGTCGGCCACGCCCACTTTAGGCTTCAAAAACGGTCTTCAGAAACCTACGGGTGACGTCACGGACACTACGTCCATATTTTTTTACAGTCTATGGTGTTTCCCGAAACCATCGTTCTAACGAACATTCGCAAACAGCATCGCAAAGTTGTGTAGTTGGAACGACTCTTGACCTGTGGTTAGAAGCATAGTTTCTAGTTTGCATGACATGTGGACTTAATAAATCCTCATCTTGAGCAAAATAAGCAAGCTGACATTCAGTACAACCTGTGTCTTTTATTTAGAATACATACAGATGTCATTTACGTCTTTTAGTTAAGAGATTTAAAGCACCAGTTTTTGAAGAGTGCGCATGTGCGAACGTGCTCTACTATGTAAGACTGTCTATGACTGAATCTGGAAATAAAGCAAAATAACTGAGAAAAATGAGAAATAGTCTTCAGATGTCATGTCTGTAATTTATAGCAAAACATCTAGTGTTAATTCGATCTCAAACAGATTCATTAAAATAAGTTATTACTCCACCACGTGCGTGACGTCATAAACCAACGTGGTTGAACGACCACTTTGCGACAACACAGTTTCGGGAAACAGTCGTGACTAGCTAGTTGATTTCTTCAACGATGCATCGTACTATGGTAGTGAAGCAGCGAGTTACGTCGTTGTTCGGGAAACGCACCACCGATCTCACGGAATTCGT
This sequence comes from Rutilus rutilus, assembly GCF_951802725.1. NCBI lineage: Eukaryota > Metazoa > Chordata > Actinopteri > Cypriniformes > Leuciscidae > Rutilus > Rutilus rutilus. The sequence continues at coordinate 16,588,073 of NC_140211.1, forward strand.
ACCTATTTTGCCCAATTCGTATGAATTCATACGTACGAGTCGACCTATACCTGACTCCGCCCCTAAACCTACCGGTCACTGGGGTTTACTAGTAAGAATTCGTACGAATCCTTTAGCCACCTCGTAAAATACGTACGAATTGGTAGTGAGATAGCTATTGAATGACATGTTGATGGCAGTGATTTTGACAACTGATTTGAGGTGATCTTTTTTTTGCGCATAATACCATGCACAAAAGTTAAAGGCGTCAGTTTATTGAATTCAGCCTTTAATGTTGCAGCTTTTACCACTGATATAAATGATTTCATATCATGTAGGCTACACAGAAAACAATAGTGAGCTGTCAAATCTATGATGATTTGATTGCTCTCAACCATGAGCTGCTATTAGCATTCTGTCCATTTTTGATAGCCTGTGGAGGCAAAGAGTGAGAAGAGCCAACTAGATCTTTTGTTTTATTTCTGTGCAGAACTTGAGGACGAATAAGGTGAAGGACAGAATGTGTAACTGCATCTTTGAATGCCCACATGATTTGCTTGACATTTCGCAGCTCTCATCAGAAGATAGTTCACAAACCAAAGATAATAGCTTCAGGTTTTTGAGTCGTCTTTAGACGTGGTACACTTAAATGTGCACAGCCTTCAAAATGATTGTGTATTGAAAAAATAACTGCTCGCCTCCAGGTGGTGTGATGTAGTATGAGCATTTGCCTTGAGGTCTTGCCACAGGCAGGGACAGATGGACCAACCAGTCAGCCAGACCACTTTCACAGGGCGAGAGGGGGAAAACAACTGTATTTCTTTATTTACTTACTGGTTAGATGAGTAAATGTCATGTGGAAATGTAATGTTATAACTGACCTTGCTAGCTTTCCAAAATACTTTTGCAAGTGCAAACCGCTGAACCTTGAAACAGTTTTTCTAAAAAGTGACTTTGGGTAACGGTATTCGTCTGATTTTTTTTTACCCTCAGTATTTTGAGACACGTCCTGTTCCTTTTCCTTTTCTCTTCAGTGATTCGGCTCTGAATTCTGCAGCGTTCTGACAGTTCTTGGGGCTGAGATTTCACTTCATGTCTTGCTCTTCCTCCCCCTTTTCTTCCTTCCAGTAACCTTCCACACTTCAGGCTGTCCGGCATCCTGCGATTTTCCGTTCACCATCCCTCCATCTGTTCACTCCATCCACATCTCGCATCTCCATACTGATGAAAACCACAGCAAACATCCTCCACGTTGAAAACATCAAACAAGAAAATTGATCCAACTGCGGTATGACTCAGTGATTAACACTGAAAAGTTTGTTTGTGTTTGTTTTATAATTTCTAAGGAAAACTGGGAATTGAGACACCTGGGTGCATTTGACTAAAAGTTCATTTGAGCGTAATGGCTTCTTTTGCTAAACATGGAAGAATGTTGCATCTGAGACAGGGTGTCAGTGTGTGTTAGACTCTTCTCATCTCTGTCCATGTATTATTCAGTTTGTTTGTGTGTGTGTGTGTGTGTGTGCGCACGCCCCAAGGCTGCAGTGAATTTGGAGGCTCATTACAGTGAGGTCAGAAAATTGTTTGGCCCCTGCAGGTTGACAAAAACAGTGCTCACATCAATTTAACAAAACAGAACTGATATAAAATTAAAAATCAGTACTTTTGAGATGGGCTTCCTTGGTTACTAAGATTAAATTTATGTCTCATTGCAGTCAGTTTAAAAAAAACAAAAACATTTGTTCCAAACAACGCAGAATTATTTTTATTTCCGTATAAAGAAAACCATTTTACCTTGCAGCAAGCTGACTTGTGTGTTGCAGCACTGACTTGTGATAAGGGAATGTACTGATTTTGCTAAGACACATCTGTCTATTCAGAGTTGTATGCTGCCATTTTTCTGAAAAATATGTGGCATTGCATTACTCTTACAAATTAGTATGAGAGCAAAGTAGATGGTTATAAGCAATACCAGCTGTTCCATTGGCATGCATACCCTCCCTCAAAACTTCTTTTGAGAGCAGATTTTGGATGAAAGGAAATGAAAATTCAACTCATTGGACTGATACAGTTGTATACAAAATCTTAAAATGTTTTAAATTAAATATGTTTACATAGCCTACAGTATGTTTACATATACATAAATTAGTGTTCAAATATTTGAAGTCAGTAATATTTTTAAAAATGTTTAAAATAGAGTAAAAATATTTCAGATATTACAATTTAGAATAACTGTTTTCTATTTTAATATTTATTTAAAATATAATTTATTCCTGTGATGGTAAAGCTTTATAAACATTTTCAGCAGCCATTACTCCGGTCACCAGTGTCACATGATCCTATCCTATCCCATCTAGAATTTCATTACAGAACTTAAAAAAAAAAAAAAAAAAAAAAAAACGTTTTGTCCTTCTAGTCCTCAGTGGAAAAGACAGTAGTTTACCATTCGAGTGACGTTCAAAATGAACTTTTACATTTATATATTTACTATTGTTTACCATCACTTATTTCCTGATAATTTTTGCTCAAAGCTGTTTAAAATAAGTTGGTTTGTCAAGTGCATGAAACTATATAAATACAGAGAACAAAGCCTTTTGATGGAACAGCAATAAATACGTTTACAGTGAAATGCTTATTGATGCAGCACAGAAATTAATTATTGAGGAGCCCAGTGCAATCTGGTTCAATACTTCAAAGTCAAATACTAAATGCATCCCATTAGGGGGGGGGGGGGGGGGGGGGGGCACAATACAGTACAAAAGCTGTGGTAAACAAAACCAATTAAGCATTGATATTTATAATCAGTAAGAGTATGTACTTTTAACCAGTTAAGCCCTAGCAGTGCTTTCAAGTCTTAGACTGTTCGATAGTCAATTGTTCTTCATGTAACCACGAAAACTATTTTGTCCTCCTGTGAAATAACCTGCACGATAAGGGGATTTGTTCTCTTTTCAGGAGGGATTATCAAATCAGCAGAGAGAGAGACTGCAGATGTTCATCCCAGCTGGCCAGATGTCTATAGAGGTAAAAACCTACAGTGGCCGAGAGAGCTCAACGCTCAACTGAAGAAAACACATGCAAATAGAAAAAACACTAGCAAATTAAGAAAACATCTACAACAGAACACATGTGCTGAAAATACACCGCAACCAAATACAGAATTGTGCTGCACATACGATCGTTAAAACAACACAAACACAAACAGTCTGTGCTATTTGCAACACGTTGTATGGTTGCGCTGTGAGTATTTGCACAACGTGTTGTAGAACTGATGAAGTACAAAAATCATAATGCAAAAGTATGTCACATTAACAGCTAAGCTAATAAGGTTTGATGAAATGTTCTCCACGCCGTGTCGCTGATCTCAGTAGTCTGTTTTTGTAAAGTAAATGACGGATACATCATGACTTTGGTATGAACTTAAAGTTTCACATGTGTAGGACAAATGTGCACTGCAGTTTGAAAGACGACTAGATAGAATTATGGATAAAATTACTAACGTTTTCATATTTTCAATCAAAGCTAAATGGACTGGTTTATCAATTTCCCAAGTCTGACTTTTGACTTAAGCAGTTCAGTAGTCCTCATAAAACCCAGGAGAGAATTAGCACTTTTCCAATGGGTTTCCTCAGGAAATTCAAATGGTGTTTTAGAATAATGGTTTTTCCATTTATGAGTAAATTTAGGTCTGGGGTTAACGTTAATGGAAGAGACTTTAACATTTTCTTGTACATAAATAACAGATTCATGCCATGATGTGACATTTTACTTCTGTGTACTTTAAAAACGTTTAAGGACTATGTTTATGTGTGGTAACTATCACACAAGGATGTTCTGCACATAATGCAAAGCAAGTAAAAACCTATTAGAAATTCCAGAGGGAATGCATGGTGAATTAGCCTTCTGGACTGGCCTGCAAATTGATGACATGACTGAACAGTTCTATTCTGTCAAAAGAAATCAATCAGCCACACCTTTAGTACATGAACGTCCACTTTGGACGTGAAATTTTACAAAGACACAATGACGAAATTGTTTCATGATTCTCGTTTAGTTGATACAAACGCCCTCTAACAAAACTTCTAAACTTATTTTAAAGATTCAATGTCATGGACCATGGAAACTTTGACAAGTGGAGTGACTGGTTCTTTTCCTGTGTGGGCAGTCTGGCAGTGATGGTAGCAACGGCACATTTTATTGTCAGAAAGTACTGCAGTATGCTGTGTTGTTGAGAATTTGATAAATAAAACGTTGAACTTAAACTTTGATGGTATTATTTTAGTAGTATTCTGCAGTTTCTGATAAAGTTTAGTGTGTCAGGCAGATTGATCGAGTTGTTTTGCTGCAGTACATTGTAAGGGATGAAAATGCAAACTATACTGAAACTATTGTAAAAGTAAAAGTTTGCACCATTTAAACTGAACAGAATTTTTTACTTAAAAAAGATCTGTATTTAAGGGTTAGGTCTGGGTTTGGAGTTTCTTATCAGTATTTCAATATAATATATTTTACATACATATCATCTCTTATTTGACAGCTATAATTGATGGTTAGGGATTGGGTTAGGACTGTGTTTATTTGACAGTAATGTGTTTCAGGAACACGTCTTTCTTGGCAAAATCATGATGATAGAAAAAATGAGAGGATGATGGTATGATATCACCTTGAGGTGAATATGATGGCTGAGATGAATGGGTGGGCGTAGCGTTCTGCCCACTCGTGTGCATCATTAAACAGACTGATTTGTTGATGTGATCGTACTCCGTGATAGAAAGACAGCAATGGGAGAGAGAGTCTGCCCTCAGAACTCCACTCAGTAATTTTTCTTTCACTAAAAGGTTTTACACATAACAAAATAAAAAAAATCAGCTTACAATCGTGTACACCCACAGGAGATGAAGACTTCAGTCATATCATTCCTAATAAAAGCTGTTTCATTTTACAAAGAGTGTACTTGGAGATACTACACATTTTATCCTGTTATTGCACACTTTAGCTCATGGAATAAATGTATCATGACTGACTGTGGATAGTGCATTTTGACAGTGACGGTTACTGAAATTCTTTGTGATGCTATATTAGTGCAACATAAAGAAAATATTACTGAGTGCTCCTTTAAAATCTATGCAAATCAGGTGAACCCAAGGGGCCAACGTTTGGTTGGTTAGCACCTGCTGGTAGGTATTGTAACACACTACTGTTCAAAAGTTTGGGGTGAGTAAGATTTTTTAAAAGACATTCCAGCAAGGATTCATTAAATTACGCAAAATTCCACGTTTACAATGCGTGTCAGCAGTGTGTACACAACCACCCTACAATGGTAAAAATCCACCCACTTTTTTTAATCCCCATAAATCATAAGCAGTGCAATGTCACCTGAGCGTGACAGCGATAGAGAAGATAATCAAAACCAAACAGATGTTTTGTTCGTTTTTGGCAGAGTATCTGTACAGGCTCTGCCCTCTTCTGGAAAGAGGGGTGGGGAGCAGCAGCTCATTTGCATTTAAAGATACATGCACGAAAACAGCATGTTTTTCCTTTCACTCAAAAATGGGCATTTACAACATGGTGTAATAAATGATCTGTGGGGTATTTTGAGCTGAAACTTCACAGACACATTCTGTGGACACCTGAGACATACATATTACATCTTGTAAAAAGGGGTATAATTGGTCCCCTGTAAATGGATCAGTCATTATATATTATAGTAAAGTCACTTATATAATGTGTATATAATTTTAATAATATATAAAACATTAAGCAACTGTTTTCAACCTTGATACTAATACTAATAAGTAATGTTTCTTGAGCAGCATGATTTCTGAAAGGATCATGTGTGACCCTGAATACTGGAGTAATGATGCTGAAAACTCAGCTATGCCATCATATGAACTTAAATTTTATTACTGTTTTACTGTATTTTTGACCAAATAAATGCAGCCTTGGTGAGTATAAGAGACTTCTTTCAAAAACATGTGAAAAATCTTACTCACCCCAAACCTTTGATCATATTATTGGAGATTTTTTTTTACCAATGACCAATTTTTAAAAAGCATGAAATGCACATATTTTCTTTTGCCTGCTCCCTTTTACAGTTTAGGATTGTCACTGTTGAAAGGCTGGCAGCTTTGCGCGTTCTTGTGGTGCCATCAGCCAAACAGAGTTGACATGGTGTAATTTTCCTACTGTTCCAGAATCAGAGATCATACATCACATTTATAGCTCAGGTGACTGTCTCAGAAAAACTAGTCAATTTGTGTCAAAGCAACTGCAATTGAGATGGAAAGGAATTCTAAGGATTGTCTCTCTCCAAGTATTATAGGTGAACTCAAAAGTATTGATTTGCTGGTTTAACTGTGTTTGATTAGAATTAGAAACCGAGCTCTGCAGATCTCCTTTCATTTGAATGTTGGTCCTATAGCAATCCATGCCAAGCCAACTTTGCAGCCATCCAGGGGTGCGTTTCTCAAAAGCATCGTTAGCCAACTTTGTTCGCAAGTTCCGTCGTTATCAGCATAGTTCAACGAGACAGTGTTTCCCGAAACCATCCTTCTAACGAACATTTGCAAACAGCATCGCAAAGTTGTGTAGTTGGAACGACAGCTCTCGAGCTGTGGTTAGAAGAAGTTTCTAGTTTGCCTGACATGTGGACTTAATAAATCCTTATCTTAAGCAAAATAAGCAAGCTGACATTCAGTACAACCTGTGTCTTTTATTTAGAATACAAATGTCATTTACGTCTTTCAGTTTGTCAAGAGATGTAAAGCACCGTTTTTGAAGAGTGCGCATGTACGAACGTCCTCTACTATGTAAGAACGAGCCTATGATTGAATCTGGAAATAAAGCAAAATAACTGGGAAAAATGAGAAATAGTCTGTAATTTATAGCAAAACATCTAGCGTTAATTCGATCTCAAACAGATTAATTAAAATAAGTTATTACTCCACCACGTGCGTGACGTCATAAACCAACGTGGTTGAACGACCACTTTGCGACACTATGGTTTCGGGAAACAGTCATGACTAGCTAGTTGATTTCTTCTGCATCGTATTACGGTAGTTAAGCAGCGAGTTACGTCGTTGCACCCCAGTATTGCAAATACAAATGCATGCTCTGCTCTTAAGTGCCCACTCACATCCTGTTGGGCTTCCTATCTGTCCAACATGTGTAGAAGGTCCTGCAGTCCTGAGTATAAACATTAGCATTAGTGCCATGGCTCAGTTATTCTTTATATTCCCAAGAGATGTCAGAGAGGTTTTGTTGCCACTATGCATTCCACATCTGATGCCCCCTTCCATTCCCCTGTTTGATATCAGATGACTGGCAGAGCGTGTTAAGCCCCTCTAATGGTATTTCAGAGCAGATTGTCCAGTGAGTACCGTGATGGATTCTGCTCCCGCCTATCTGTGCTCAATTTGGAGGCAATCCAAAAACGTTGGGTTTGTTTTTATAGGTGATGATGTTCAATCGGACCTCTGCCTCCGCATGCCACTCACTGAATTTGATAGCCCTAACATGGAAAATGAGATTTCCATTCTCGTCATCTGCTTATCAGCTGAGGCCGTTCTGCAGTGCTAATGTTCCTGATGTCCCTAACTATCTCTTTTGGGTATCTCTTTTGTGACTCACTTAGTTTACCTGAAAGAACAGGGCGAAATCTCAGGACTCTCTTGTGAGAAATATCAGTCATAGATTTCGCCTAGGTTGGGGTTGAGGAGGAATTTGAGTCCCAGTGGTTTCTCACCACCACTGACTTGATTGCATTTGATTGTCTCTGAGGGCTTCTTCTGCCACTCTGACTGAGGTGAAAGCCACCACTGTTGTGAAGTATCATCTCCCTTCTTACTCTTCTGAGTTTGACTCTCTTTCTAATGAATAATGCGTTAATGTTACCTTTCGTGACATCTTCACTTTTTGGGGTTTGTCTTCTCGTGCCCACAAAAACTATTTCATCCCTGATGATGGATTTTTTTTCCCAACAGTACATGAACTACCGTCTCAAGCTATGTCATGGCGAAAGCATCTCTAATGGTGATGCAGCGAAGCTGCTTTGAATGGCAATTTGTTTCTGCTCCTCCCTCCAGCTTTCAAAATAAGATGTGTGATAAAATATGACAGGTGCAGAGCATGTTGAATTGCGCAGATCGACTGTATCGCATATTTTTTTTCCACAATATGGATGGGTTATCAAAATTAAAGCACGTATAGCTCCGGCCGGCCCATGAATCCCTAAATGGCATCTTAATGAGATTTCATTTCAATAACAGCCAGATGAGGAGATGCACGCGCTCCAACAAAGGCTGGTAATTAAGCACACTATTAAGTGGCGGATGTGAATTTAAACGAAGTCTTGGTAGAACACCTAACCTGCTTATTTCATCCCTGATGGATTGGAAAAGTTTAGCCAATGTGTGAGGATTTTCTTTGGCAGCTTTTCTGTCTCATGTTCCCCACAAATAGTATTTTTTTAAATGGTGACTGTGTCATTTGTGGTTTAACGGCATTCTATATTCAGACCCCTGTTCTGCAGGAAGTTTAATTTCTCAGTCAGCTGGTGACATAGACAGGACTTGCCAGAAAATGGAATGTGTTGCAATTTAGTTATTTAGAAGGACATTTTTCAGCTCAATTTCCATAAAAGTCTCCTTTGTGCGATATGTGTCGTGTTCGTTAGTGAAATTTTGGTCCCAAGTGTTTTATTAGCATTCTTTGTCTGTAGTGCTGTCTCTGTGTGTGTTTTATTCATCTCATGACTCTTTACAGACCTTCAGCTTGAAAACGTAAATGTGTGTGTATTGTTCATACCCTCTTTAACTGATTTCTCAATGTGACAGCTCTGCTAAAGAACACTGACTAATTAGTGAACACATCATTTATAGGACGTTTGGAGCAAGCTGTAACCCGGCACCACAGAGACATGTCTTGACACTGGGGTGGACATGAGGGGATGATGGCTAAAAGAAGCATTTTGAATAAGCTAATACAAGACCATCCTTGAATGTTTTGTCTCAAATCATTTTCAGTATGTGTTCAATCTGTAAAAAAAGAGAGAATAAAATAAAATATTTTAGAATACAAGAAAGTTTACTTAATGCTTTTGTTTTGTTTTTACTTAATATTTTTTTGTTGTGATTAATTCAAATTGGCCAGTGGGTTTCTAGTTCAGCATGCATGCATGGGACTGAATAGACTCAGAGTAGACAATATTAATAAGGTGTCATTTTATCTGTTTTTTAGCAAGATGAGAAAAGAGGAATACTTGTTAACGTTTAATGTTCTGATAAGTTGGGATGTTTTTTAAAGAGGCTTTTTCTAGGTGACTGTGTTCAAAGTGCAGCAATGGTTTTAACCATGTTCTGGATTCATAACCCAGGGTTAAAAGCAGTTAATTTTCTTTCCACACTGCAAGACTGAAGCATTTCTTTTCCTTAGCCTGAAGTTTTGAACAGTAACCTCAGATTAAGAGCAGTATAAAAACCCCCTCAATCAAATTTTCAACCCCTTTTAATAAAAGCATCAAATACATAAATGTATATCTGGTCTGTTGGTGTATTGCTTACAAAAAGCAAGGTAAGAGAAGGTTTGAGTGGTAGTGTGTGTATGTACATATATCCAAAACCATTGATTAATATATTGTGATTTATTAGATAATGTAATATCAGCTTGCGCCCAATGCAGAATATATATAAAAGTAATTTTCTATTGCAATAGTTATTTATTACTTTGTCCATTCTAGCCTGTACTCCTAAGTATTTGTACTTCCAAAGTATTTATATTATTAAAGCACTTTTCATGTGACTTCCCACTTAGGATGAATCTCTTTGACTCATAAGAACCATATTGATTTTTTCCTTAATTTATCCATATGTTTGCCCATTTATGTTGTCTTGCATCCATTTGATTAAACTTGTTGCAAATTGACCAAAATCGCACAAGCGTTTCCAATTTTGTTGGCATATTTGCGCCATTAATTTGCATAATTGCATAAAAAAGTGTGCAAATAAACAATGCTATCAGGGGGTCGCAGATAATGCTCATTGAGTTCTTGTCATCCCTGTTTCTTGTCAGGATTCGTCCGTCAGACTGTCTATCTGTTATCGTCTCATCTGGACTGGTCTTTTTTTGAGCACTCGGGAGTGCTGTTGTTGAGCAGCTGCTGACAACTGAGGCTTCAATGACAGTAAGGACAAATGGTGCTCCCTCAGGCTGATACTGCACACACACTCTTGAACTGGCACATTCAATTAGATGTATTTCAAAGTAGTTCGCTGATCGGTCTTTCTCTTTTCATCCACCTCTCCCCTGCAGCTTTAACAGTTTGTCTTTCCCAGAGGTTCAAGTCTGTTCAGTAACTACAGACCAGGCCTTAATTAAAGTATATCAGAACTCGCTGGCAGGGCCAGTGCAGCAAGATTGCACATATGAAAATATTGCTTCAGAGAACATGTAGAGAAAGAATAACCCCGGCAGCTGTCACTAACAATGCAATTTATTATATTCTTTATTTGAGGACTATAAACTAACTGACGTAAAATTGATGCAGATATACTGAAGTTCTTCCTTTGCTTATGAGCGTCTTGCCTCTTGGCTTGGATCCCTCAGATCTGACTATAAAGACATGCGACGGCTTTTGTATTGTATGTATTGTTTCTATAAAAAAATGCTTGACCAAATGAGAGTTGACAAGTAGTGATTCATGCATGCGCATATACAGGTTTCGTGCTTTTTGCTTCAAATTGACCTATATATCCAGCTTTCAGAATCCAAAAACCCAACTTTAAAATCATAAAAAATAGTCTAATAGACTCTAGTGAAAGTGAAATGTGTTAGGGGGGATATTGAAGTGATATTGTTTTAAATATGTCTTTTCACAGCACTGCAGACCTTAAGATGTTTTTGCACACCCCTTTGTAGCATTTTAGCCTTGTTATTTCCACGTCCAAACATCTTTCAAAAGTGCTAACCAATAACATAAAATGGTATTTTTATATTTCTTAATAATAATTATTATCATGTCTGTTGGGACCATTCAAAAGTGTCTTCCATTCACAAATTTGAAATAATATGAATAATCTAAATTTGCTTGAAACGTTTGACAAATAAGTTTGATAATAGACTGCTGAAGGGATGACATACTTACATTTATACATTTGGCAGACGCTTTTATCCAAAGCAACTTACATTGCATTTCAAGGTACACATTTACATTTTTATCAGTTCTTGCTTTCCCATAATCCCATGGGAATCGAACCCATGACCTTGGGGTTGCAAGCTCCAACATTCTACTTTTTTCTATATTGGCTTTTGGGTTATTGCAGAAAAAAAGGTCTGTGAATAACAAAAGCTTATGAAAATATACACATTTTGTTCATTGTGATAATTTGCACAAATTAATACAACTTTTATGAATTTTGAAGATACAATCGGCAGAATTCAAAAGCTAAACTTAGGCTATAAACGAACTACAGCACAGTCACATGATCTCAACGCCACCATCACTCAGCTTCCGACAACTCATTCCACTCTATAATGTAGACAAATAATGTACCACGAATGTTTTAATATGACCTGCTTGTATTTTAGTATTTTCATAATGTTTTAAAAATGTCTTATCCAGATTTAAGTTTATAACTAACATAGCGGGTTAGCTTTATTGACATTGAGTATATTTAAAGAATAGAATACAAGGTAGATATTTTCACGTTTCCAGATTCTTTTCTTTTTTTTTATTAAGAAATTTAGATGGTTTCTAGAATGTATTAAAATGTTACTGTAAAATAACCTAACTAAAACCCAAATGCAGAATTGTGAAATTTTGTAAAAGCATTTTATTCTTGTTGGGAAACTCTTAATGTTGAGTTTTCCTGGCTTAAGCCATGATCAAACATTAAATATGTCACACAAAATGACCAGCTATTTAAGAGAGACAGAACATAAAATGTCAAATCCAATCTGATGATTTGTGGTTTTATTAAAGGTCACTGTTATAGCTGATTTGTAACTACTGTTGAGCTAGATATTATTTTAGGTTAAAAACTTTGGAAGGAGTACATTAGAATGTCAGAAATGAGTTGAAATGAGTTGAAAGGCTAAAAGCTATGGGAAGAGTTATTGCAAATTAAAATTAAATGTGAGTAAGTGTAATGTCTCAGGGTTGATGAAGATGAAGGTAGGCAAAGATACTAAATACTCAATATTTATTTAAACTGAAGAATATACAGAACAGTGTGCGTGCACAAACAGAGTGCTAACACAAACATTGACAGAGCAGTGAAGGGTGAACAGAAGGAACTTAAATACACACACAGATGAACACAAGACAGATGATGCAGATAATGATGATGATGAACAGGTGGGTAATGAAGGGAGTGAGTTCAGGTGTGGAAACAAGGAGGATTCTGGGAACTGTAGTGAAGACAAGACGATGACAGACGGTGAATGTGACATTACTCCCCCCTCCCGCTAGGCGCGACCCGCGCCGTAGATGGCAGAACCTGGGAGGGGGGGGGTGGGCATCCTGGAGTCAGTGACTGGAGGGAGAACAGGAACAGGACAGACAGGAGACTCCAGGATGGTACCGCCAACCTTGGCGGTGCAGGCTGAGCAGGGGACCACGGCGGTGCAGGCTGAGCAGGTGGCCACGGCGGTGCAGGCTGAGCAGGTGGCCACGGCGGTGCAGGCTGAGCAGGTGGCCACGGCGGTGAAGACCCTTCGGGCGGCCATGGCGGTGAGGACCCTTCGGGCGGCCATGGCGGTGAGGACCCTTCGGGTGGCCATGGCGGTGCGGACCCTTCAGGTGGCCATGGCGGTGATGTCCCCTCAGGCGACCACGGCGGTGAGGACCCTTCGGGTGGCCGTGGTCCCTCGAGTGGCCAGGACGGAGGCATATGGCCCCCCCCCCAAAAAATACTTGGGGAAAGTCCCGGGTACCGGAGAAGGATGGCTAAAAACAGTCTCTGATTGGGCTGATAGGGACCGTGAAGAGGGCTCGGTGCTGGGCAGCGAAGAGGGCTCGGTGCTGGGCAGCGATGAGGGCTTGGTGCTGGGCGGCAGGACCAGCGGTGAAGGCTTTGTGCTGGGCAGGACCAGCGGTGAAGGCTTTGTGCTGGGCAGGACCAGCGGTGAAGAGGGCTCAGTGCTTGGCAGGACCAGCGGCGAAGAGGGCTCTGAGCTGGACGGGACCAGCGGCGAAGAGGGCTCGGTGCTGGACGGGACCAGCGGTGAAGAGGGCTCGGTGCTGGACGGGACCAGCGGTGAAGAAGGCTCGGTGCTGGACGGGACCAGCGGTGAAGAAGGCTCGGTGCTGGACGGGACCAGCGGTGGAGAAGGCTCTGTGCTGGACGGGACCAGCGGTGAAGAGGGCTCTGTGCTGGACGGGACCAGCGGTGAAGAGGGCTCTGTGCTGGACGGGACCAGCGGTGAAGAGGGCTCAGTGCTGGACGGGACCAGCGGTGAAGGCTTTGTGCTGGACGGGACCAGCGGTGAAGAGGGCTCAGTGCTGGACGGGACCAGCGGTGAAGGCTCTGTGCTGGGCAGAACCAGCGGCGAAGAGGGCTCTGAGCTGGGCGGAACCAGCGGCGAAGAGGGCTCTGAGCTGGGCGGAACCAGCGGCGAAGAGGGCTCTGAGCTGGGCGGAACCTGCTGTGAAGAGGGCTTTGAGCTGGGTAGGAACAGCTGTGAAGAGGGCTTAGAGCTGGACGGAACCAGCGGCGAAGGGAGCTTCAAGCTCGGCGGGATCAAAGAAAACAAAAGCTCTGCGGGCATGACGCTTGCTGTCTCAGGCGCGGCGGGCATGACGCTCACAGTCTCAGGGGCGGCGGGCACGACGCATACTGCTTTGGCTTCGGCAGATCTGGCGTGAAGTGCGGGCTCGGCTGGACTGGCGTGAAGTGCAGGCTCGGCTGGACTGGCGTGAAGTGCAGGCTTGGCTGGGCATTTGCGGTGAGCTATTTCGGCTGGAGTAGCATATTTGAAGGCTTCCCTGACCGACATGAAGGCTGGGTCAAACATCTTCAATGCTAGATCTGCGCTATTAGACACCAGCTTACGAGCTCGGGGCCAGATGATCACCGCGATCAATTTCTCCAGAGTCTCTTCCTCCTTTTTCTTTTGGTCGGTTAATCTGTAACGTCTCAGGGTTGATGAAGAAGATGAAGGTAGGCAAAGATACTAAATACTCAATATTTATTTAAACTGAAGAATATACAGAATAGTGATGAGTCGTTCATGAACGTTCATTGCATCTGTCACGTGACAAATGAACGAAAGACTTGGAAGTTAAAGTAATTTTTTATGTTCCCTGTAAATTATTTTTGACTGCATTATAATGATTTCTTAATTCAGAATATGATCAAGATTGCGTAGGTGGATGTGTTGGGGGAATTTGCCTGTTAAAAGTATAACATTTAAAGCCCCTTAAATGAACGAAAAAGATTAGTTCATTTTGATGAACGAGATCGAACAAGAGAGTCAGTAAAATGATCCGAACTTCCCATCACTAATACAGAACAGTGTGCGTGCACAAACAGAGTGCTAACACAAACATTGACCGACCAGTGAAGGGTGAACAGAAGGAACTTAAATACACACACAGATGAACACAAGACAGGTGATGCAGATAATGATGACGATGAACAGGTGGGTAATGAAGGGAGTGAGTTCAGGTGTGGAAACAAGGAGGATTCTGGGAACTGTAGTGAAGACAAGACGATGACAGACGGTGAATGTGACAGTAAGGCTATTTTAAGGTGATTTTTTTTTTTTCTGGTTCAATGGAATATGTAAATGGCCTAGAGCTGCAGAATCAGATTTTCTTAGCACAATTCTAGTAATTTGTATGTCCACATTTAAGAATTATTTGATAATTTGATTTTATAGTGCTGGAGCAATGAAAATGTACACATTTATGGTTTTTGACCAAATATATTTCACTTTGGGTGGGGCTACAGTGCAATGTGACAGAAATAGAAACCAAGCCACCAATGAAATGTCAAAATGTCTCAGTTGGTTTAACAAAAAGTCATGTAAGAGTTTTCTGTATCCGGTACATCAGCCTGAGGGTGTAAATTAGGGCAGTCCTGTCCAACCCACCTCAGGATGATGTCTCAATTCACTGCGGTACCATCAACTCATAGGCCAGTCAGAAAAGGTGGCAAAAGATAATTAGATATATAAAAAAGAGAATATATGACTAATAAATATAACTAATACAATGGAGAGAGGAGAAAACTGCTAAGGAAAAATGGTAAATCAGACATGATACATCAGCACAAATGACCTCTAATCTTGTCATATGGGTGCTTAAAAACGAAAATCAGTAAAGAAAGTATATGGTAGACACATAAGGTTAAAGGACTTGATCATTGATCACCTTAACTAATTTGAACTAATAAAAAAGTAGCTGGATTCTTCTTCTTTTATCTAAACTGAAATTTTGGCTGTCATGCTATTGCATAGTGAGAGACTTCTCATATCTGTCATATTTCCAGAAAGTTCTTTTATCAGTTTCCACTGACCTAAGTGAGACTGACAAATGGCTGAATGTTTCTGTGATGTACTAATACATTCATCCATGCGTTTTGATCCTTTTTTCTCAATAGGAACACAAGCACTCATTCCGCACTCCGCTCATTTGCTTTTCAGAGAGGAGTGGTGATGTGTGAAGAGGATCTGTTATTGATGTTAACCAGGTTGGGCGCTTAGCCAGCGCATTCCACCCAGATGTCCACAGGTGATTGGCCAGTGCGACTTGGCAGCTTAGATCCAACCAAAGGGGTTGCTGTGAGTGACCTTGGCAGATGGTCAGAGCCAAAGCCGTATTGGCCGCCTCGGGTCATTTCTAACGCATTTCTCCATTTATTCACTGTCTCTCCCTCCTTCTCTCTGTCATCCTATATCTTTCTATCTCTCTGTTTGGTGATTTTTTTAAAGAGATGATATTGCTTCTGACTGTAGACTGTGTTTCATTTTATTCGACGTGCATAAGAACTTCTCATAGCGAAATATTAACCCCAGTTCAACCTCTTCTTAATTTCAGGATGAAACAGGACACGCTTGCATATAAATGCATTTTTTTTTTCATGTATGTGTGTTCTTGATACAAAATGGCTATTTCTTTTTTCATTTAGGATTTGTTTTACATTAAAAAAATTATTTTGCTGTTTTGTTCTTTTAATTAGAATGGCTAATGCAACAGTATTTATTTGTAAAAAAAATTGGGTCAACTTACATTCATTGCTTTCACTGTAGTCCCAAGTGTTTTTGTTTGGGACTTCATTCTTTTTTTGTTGCCTTTTGTTGGGACAACATTATTACTTTTGTTACCTGCAACTGGCAAGGGATATTTAGTTCCCAGCATGCTTTGCATGACAAGTAAATGATGGAATTAAGTAATATTTGATGTGTTAATGAGCAATATGAGAAATGGAGGAGACTTGTTAGTGTTTAATGTTCTGTTTTGTTGAGATTTAGACTAATTTTGTTATGTTGGTGGTTTGGGGATTTCCGGTGTGGTAAAGAATGGAGCTTGTGCTCTGGTTAAGGACAGATTCATTATGTTGTTTTACTAAGAAGCAATTAATATGCAAATGCTTTTGGAGAAGCCAGATTTCTCTTCCTTGTGCTTGCCAACACCATACATTACATAAGGTAAACAATACGTTGAGTATGCTGATATGTGCTAATGCTTGATACAGATTTAGTTGGGCTACTTCAATAATATGTTTAATTTTATTGCGTTTTTATAGTTTAATTTAACGTTTACAAAGTGTTGAACCTTTCCACAACTGAATTATGATTATTGTGCAAGTTCAAGGTATCTGCAATCTCTCTGTCTTTCTTTTAGGAAACATTCTTTGAATATTTTAATGACATGTTCTTCCATAACTCTAGTTGGTCCACTGGTGGTCCATTAAGTGTGGCATGACAACACATAATCATAACCATTTAGCTCAAAGAAACAAAAAGCATTAACTGAATTCATATCATATCATGAAAGCAAAGAGGAAAAGAGAAAATCATAGATAAACACCAAAAAGATGTACCATATAAAATGCTGATGAAAAGCAGATGACAGACTAAATGCTAATTGACATCCATCAGCGTTGTCTAGCGGTCCAAATGGCCGTCCATTACCCACACAAATGCGAGTCTGTGATGATAAGAGAGAGACAAATGAATCCAGGACCCAGTGGAGCTTTGCTATTGAATTAAGCACAAGCTCCATCATAGCAACCTCACACACAAAATGGACGCACACTCTATAATTACTGTCCAGATAGAGGTGTGTTTGTTGTGATGCTGGAGGTGGAGTTTGTATGAGGTGAGTTGGAAAGCATCAAAGCGCTATGTGTAATTATTTTTGGCTTCCGGACTCCTGTCTCATCTGAGGAGAGAGAAGAGAGGTGCAGTTAAACCTGTGAGGCAACAATTACATCTCTGCTTCTTTGACTGACAGCAAGAGAAACTCAGAGGTGCGTTAAAGTGAATCCTAATCTGAAAACTGCTCTCACTCATTGCCTTTCACTCTGTTCTTTAGCTGTTCTCTAATCACTTTAGTTTCAGATGATTCAGTATAATACCTATCCACCTGCCCTCTCAACTTCTGTCCTTGTAGTTTATCTGTCCTTTTGTCTGCTATACACTTTCTTAACCTTTTCTCTCTCTGTGCCTCTTACACAATGTTCTTGTTCAGTGAAGATTTTACTTTAGTGTTATCCATATATGGTTCTTGATAGCCTAGGTCAAACATAAAACAAAATACCAGTACTTATCATATCATTAAGAAAAAAGGTGGAGGAATTTACAGCAGCAGATGAGTTGGTGTTTAAAGGGATTTTTCGTTTGTGTGGCAGCACTGTTATCACATTTTATAGATGATTTGAAATATATTATTGAAGCAGTGTTGGAGATTTCAGTCTTTTTCACATTAAGGTAGATAGTAGCAATAATTTTATGAAATCTCTCTGTATTGCCTCCCTCGGGCTCAGTTTTAATGTAGTCTATATGACATGACATGCAGTAGCCTACATTCATACTGGGACAGCTTTAACAGCCTAGCTAGCCGTGGCAAGAAAAGTTCAAAATGCTATAAGGTAGATAAAATATCCAGAGGGAACGAAACACACACACACACACACAAAAAAAATCCTGAGAGCACACTTGATTTCGCTTATGAATTACGTGCTGTTTCTGCATTCGTGCACTTATTTTAGGCATGTGTTTCTGGCCTTGCGATGTATGTGTTTGCATAAAAAGACAGTGGAACGCAAAAACGTCTTCTGTGTGAACCGGCCCTTAGGGATATAAGTTAAAAGCATCTCTTCAATGGGGAAAATAACAGATATTAAACAAATTAATAGCCATTATATTTACATTTAATCATTTAGCAGACACTTTTATCCAAAATGACTTACAAATGAGGAGAGCAGAAGCAATTAAACTAACAATAGGGCAACAGAATGCTAGTGCGGTGACCATTCCCAGTTTAGTCTAATGCAGTAGGCTACACGTAATTATTTTTTTACGCTTATATGTTATGCTATTACTTTTTATCGCACAAAAATCAACGTGCTGTAATGAAATCTCTTAAACAGAAACCACGTAGCCAATGTGTATCAGTCACAGAGTTGAGCGCGTGGATTCATTGGTTGACCCGTGCATTCAAAATTGCTTGATTAGAAAGGCTGCGCAACATCCACTTCACGGCATCCAACAGTTTATATAGCCTAGTGCAATTTTTCCTACTGTACCCCTTTTTAATCAATCATCTGCAATATTTTGACAGACAACCCGGAGCGAGTTCACAACAGACTGCAGAAAAAGTTATTTCTTACCCAACGCCTAAAAAATAAACCTGCTGATTCTGCATAACATTGCACAGCAGGTGATTATTTCGAGAGTAATTATCTTAAAATGTATTGTTGAAGGTGAATTTGTTGGACATGGATACTAAAGTATATTAAGTCTTTAGTATATTAAGATACAAAACTTCACAGTGAGCATTTGACATGCACTCGCTAATTGAATAGTAATTTGTTGGAGGACTACGTACTCGACAGTTTTGGCCTAACATTATCCCTATAACAGAAG
The DNA here is from genome assembly GCF_951802725.1 of Rutilus rutilus. Classification (NCBI taxonomy): domain Eukaryota; kingdom Metazoa; phylum Chordata; class Actinopteri; order Cypriniformes; family Leuciscidae; genus Rutilus; species Rutilus rutilus. The sequence continues at coordinate 16,607,141 of NC_140211.1, forward strand.
GACTCAGCTTTAGATTAGATTAGATTAGATTCAACTTTATTGTCATTACACAAGTACAGGTACAAGGCAACGAAATGCAGTTTAGGTCTAACCAGAAGTGCAATAGCAGCAAGTGCAGGATATACAGTGGTTCATAAGTGCAGAACATGGATATGTACTGAATAAATATAGAGTTGAATACTATTATAAACAAAAATTTACAGATAGATTGTCCTATGAATATAATATACAGATAACTCTTACTGTGAACAGAATTTACAGCTAGATATGTACTGAATATAATAATATACAGATGGCTATTACTATAAACAGAATGTTTACAGATAGATATGTACTGAATATAATATACAGATGGCTGTTACTATAAACATAATTTTACAGATAGATATGTACTATGAATATATATACAGATGGCTGTTACTATAAACAGAATGTGAGCATAATATACAGATGGATATTACTATAAACAGAATTTTACAAATAGATATATGTATAAGTTAGGCTAATGAGCAGTATAACAATGGATTTAAAGTAGTGCAAATAAAGTTTGGACAGAAGCTATCCGAGTGAGTGCAGTGGAAAGTAATTGCATATTACAGTTAAGGTACGATATTGCAATGTATATATAACAGTCGGTACTGTAAATAAACAGTCGGCAGTGCAAATGAGCATATTCCAGTCAAGGTAGAAGTGCAAGATGCATATGTAAACAGTTGTTACTGTAATAACAGTCAGCAGTGCAAATTAACATTATAGTATTGCAAATAACAAAATGGAGGCAGGTGTGAGGAGGGAGAGGAGAGTCAATCAGTATATAAGGGGAGTGGGATCAATGAGGGTTAGAGTTTAATAAAGAGACAGCTCTGGGGAAAAAACTGTTCTTTAGTCTGCTGGTCCTGGTCCGGAGGCACCTGAAACGCCTGCCGGAAGGCAGGAGAGAAAACAGTCTGTGGGCTGGGTGAGAGGAGTCCTTAAGGATGCTGCGAGCTCGATGCAGACAGCGTTTCCTCTGGATGTGCTCGATGGCAGGTAGTGGAGTCCCAGTGATGCGCTGGGCGGTTTTCACCACCCGCTGCAGTGCCTTGCGCTCTGCAACAGAACAGCTCCCATACCACACTGTAGCACAGTTGGTCAGGATGCTTTCTATTGCACAGCGATAGAAGTTCACCAGGATAGTGGAGGAAAGCTGATTCTTCCTCAGTGTCCTCAGGAAGAAGAGGCGCTGGTGAGCCTTCTTGACCAGGCTGGAGGTGTTGGTTGTCCAGGTCATGTCCGCCGAGATGTGGGTCCCCAGGAACTTGAAACTGGAGACACGCTCAACAGCCATTCCATTGATGTAGATGGTGTCGTGTGTGCCTCTTGACACTTTCCTGAAGTCCACGATGAGCTCCTTCGTTTTGGTGGTGTTGAGGAGCTGGTTATTTTCGGTGCACCATGTGGCCAGGTGCTTGATCTCCTCCCTATAGGCAGTCTCATCGTTGTTGCTGATGAGACCAATCACCGTAGTGTCGTCCGCAAACTTGACGATGGAATTAGATCCGTACACAGGCTTGCAGTCGGAGGTGAAGAGGGAGTAGAGGAACGGGCTTAGCACACAGCCCTGTGGTACACCAGTGTTGAGTGTGATGGATGTGGAGCAGTTGGAGCCTGATCGAACATTCTGGGGTCTGTTGGTCAAGAAGTCCAAAATCCAGTTGCACATGGAGGTGTTGAAGCCCAGGTCTCCAAGTTTGGCTATTAACTTAGTTGGGATGACAGTGTTGAATGCTGAGCTGAAGTCAACAAACAGCATGCGTGCATAAGTGTTCTTATTGTCCAGATGTGTGAGCACAGAGTGCAGTGCCATGGAGACTGCATCCTCTGTGCTCCTATTGCTACGGTAGGCAAACTGGTGTGAGTCCAATGTGGATGGTAGAGAGTCTTTTAGGTGTGCCAGGACCAGCCGCTCAAAGCACTTCATTACGATGGGTGTGAGTGCTACAGGGCGGTAGTCATTAAGGCACTTCGGGCTGGAGTGTTTTGGCACTGGCACAATGGAAGTGCATTTAAAGCATGTTGGTACAGTTGCTTGGGCAAGAGACAGGTTGAAAATGTCTGTAAAAACCCCAGCGAGCTGCTCCGCACATGCCCTGAGTACGCGTCCAGGGATGTTGTCTGGTCCAGCAGCCTTGTGCGCGCTGATCCTGCTCAGTGCATTGCAGACATCTGTGGAGGAGAGTGTGATCGGTGGGTGGTCAGCTGAGGATTTGAGCTTGGTGGCAGTTTCTCTGTTGTCTCTTTCAAAGCGAGCATAAAAGTCATTTAGCTCGTTCAGGAAGTTGACATCAGTGGCTGCGGGGGTGGAGTGAGAGGGTTTGTAGTCACTGATGGCCTGAATGCCCTGCCACATGCGCCGAGGGTCAGCGTTGGAAAAGTGTTTAAGCTCAAAGCTCCCACCTGGATTCATTGTTCGACGGAAGATAATAATTGAAATGAAACTGGAGTGAAAGGAACCTGGAAGAGTGAGGTAAGCAGCCGCTTATTCACTAAATTATTGTTCTGTGATTGACAGGTGTAAGACTGAAAATACTAGTCGAGGCCCGGTCTATGGACCTCCCCCATGCGGCCTCACTTCCTCTCAGAAAACAACTAGGAACTCAATGTGAATATTTAACATTGACTGTTATGTTTTTGGTGTCATTTGAAATGTCTCAAAGTGAGTGGTACAGATATCTCATATCCAGATAGATAAAATAAAAGGAAATAAGGTTTAGAGAAGTTTAGAGAAAACTGGTTTAGAGATAAGGCCAGATAAGCCAACCCCCCTTTCGTTGAATAGAAGCCATTTGAGGGTGGTCTCCCCCATCCCCATGTCACCTGGTCAAGAGAGAATAAAGGAAGGTGTGCTCGCTCTCTCTGGGCGCTTCCTTGCTGGACGTGAATGGAATAGGTGGTCTTTCTCTCTCTCTCTCTCTCTCTCTCTCTCTCTCTCTCTCTCTCTCTCTCTTTCCCTTTCTCTCTCTCTCTCTCTCTATCTCAGGTAGGCTACAAGCTGGGTACGATTATTTGGTGTAACCAATGTATAACCATGTTCTAGATATTTGAATTGATTGTGGAATTGATCTCTGATATCTGAAATATTAAATTGTTACATGTGATTATTCTAACTGATTTTGACATTGTTCATTTAATGGTTAAAAGGAATAGTCATACATTCACTCACTTTTAGTGAGGCACAGATGTTATTAAAACCTTTCATTTATGGAGTCAGATGAAGTAACGAGTAAATACATATGATCAATGTATTACAAATTTAACCAACCAATACTTTGCATGAGTGAGGACAGAACACGTGATACCTTCCCCGTGTAATGGCGAACCGGCAATTGGACCAATATAGCGGGCCTTACACAGGATTAGCTCTTCCCTTGTATAAATTAGACTAAAGTTAAAAAGGCTTTATACCTCCACCGCTCCCCCTCTCTCTCCCTCGTTCTCTTTCGGTGACTCACTGTGATGGCCGAATGTGAAATTGGGAAATAGGGAAATGAATGCAAGTGAAAAACAAAGACATACCAGGGGCGTCTTGCCTATTTTCTTTGAGGGGGCACCTGAGGCAGTTCTGGCTCACTTAGTGCCGTAGGCAATATGACACATGATGACCAAATAAAGAAAACACCTTTTAGCTACTTAGTAGTTAATTACGTATGCATAAGACATGTTAGTGGTAATTTTTTTTAATAATGCAGAACCGGGGTACATATGTAGTGAAAGTATGTATCAGGTTTTTCCTAAAATAACACTGTCCAACAGCGACACCAGAAGGTAAAGCGTAGCGGGAGTCCGCATCTCTCTTGCCTCCCCTGAACCCATTGGGTTTCAACAGATCCCCTAAAGCGTGAGAGGGGGCAATGCCTACATAGCGGTATGATTGGATATGATTGGTTTGTGTGGTAAATCCTACCTGTTGTTTTCGTATGCATTTGCAAATCGGTCTGAATCATAGGCTGTGTCTGAAATTGCCTCCTATACCCTTAAATGGGGCACTATTTAAGGGGACAGCTATCTGTCGTGTTGTCCAAAACCATAGTGGACGTTATCAAGTTCACTCATTCAATCCCACAATGTACAGAAATAACGATTGTACAACCGATGTATACTCAACGGCTAGACGAACGAATTCCCGCATCTGACAAGATGGCGCCCGCAGCTGAATCATCCATCCATCTATTTTCCAAACCGCTGGTCCAATGTGGGTGCAGCGTAATATCATACAGGTATAAATTCCTTTTTAATTGATTATGAAATTGCTTAATTAAGGTTTATAGTTTTCATGAATCATGACAGCGTTCAAGATAAATCTTTCCATCTTACTAATTACTACTGGAGCTGCCAGTTTGCTAAGTTTCAAATGATTATTTAAACAGCAAGGACAAACTGTGCAAAAGTGGCAGCCCTTCCGAATTCGCTCACTCATTTTCATTCACTCCCTCAAGTAAACTATATCAGTGGACTAATATAGGGAATGAGGGTATGGGGGGCGATTTCGGACATAGCTATAGACTGTAAAAAAGTTGGGAAGGCTAATTAAAAAGTAAGTCAACAACTCAGCAGATATCACAAACTTGAAATGGCCTGAAAACATGATGACTTTGGGGGGGGGGTTTAGTGAGCAATTAGCTTAAAGGTACTTTAAAGGAGCTTGATGACTGATGATCCGAAAATAAGCTGAACATCAGTTCACAAATAAAATATATTGTTTAAATTGTTACTGTGTGCTATTATTTTGGAATAGATGTAAAAATGCTTAAAAAAATAAACTGATGAGATTTATAGAACATTCATTACATAGTTAATACAAAATAGAGTTGTATTTGGTTTATCTTTTTTTTAAATGTAATATTCATTTAACCAGGAAAATGGTAACGGGGACATACATTTACATTCGATTTATCCTATATAAAAATAAAAAATCTGAGGACTTTGCCTCCTTTTTTTCAGAACACCACTGTACAACACTGGTATAGTACACTTTGATGATGACTGATTGTGATTTATGATGAACAGGGGGCAGCATGGATTACATTTTTTGTAGGACAACCTGGAAGTTCGCATTACTTTCCTATAGAATTTCTTTTTTCTTTTTCCATTGAAAATAAGTTCTGTGACCAACAAAATGTTATGATTCTGACACGTTTTGCTCATCATGATAATCTTCACAAACCCACCAACTTCACTGTAAAAAATGTCTCTAACCTTCCCAACTCAAAATTTTCTAGTGACTGATCACATCTAAATTTTTCATTTGGCCCAAGTGAAATTCTGTAAATTTAATTTGATAATTTACAGAATTTCACTTGCGCCAATTGAAAAATTTAGATGTGACCAGTCACTAGAAAATTTTGAGTTGGGGAGGTTAGAATTTTTTTACAGTGTTTCATGAATTTTAAATACAATTGCCAGATGTAAAAAGCTAAAGTTAGGCTATAAAAAAAGACACCACGGTCGCATGACTTCAATGTCACCACTTACAACTGACAACTCTTAAAGGTGCTGTATGTAGTTTTCAGCGACCTCTAGCGGTGATGTTTCAGATTGCAACCAAAAAGTTTACAAGCGCGTGCTCTTGCGCGTGCTCGAATTTATGAGCGAGCACTGTGGGTACCGAGACGCAACACACCGGCGAAAGCATCACACAATGCTGGAAACTAAGGTAAACTCCCACTGCAACGTTACAATAATAGGCTACTTTTATCAGCTAGACGTTGCCCTGCCGATGTTGAGCTGTGTTTTTTCACCCGAAGGTCATGCGATTCACGTCCGGCCTTACGAGCTTCAGTAGAACATTTATTTTTATTTTATTTTTATCAATATGTGGAGTTTGTGTTGGAGTCTGTGTTGTGCTAGGAGCAGGTCGTTGGTGTTCATCTTAGTGTCATCAGACATGTCATAAGTTGCATAAGTCATAAGTCCATGTCATAAGTTGCAGTGTCGTCGCTGTTGAGTGCAAAGTCAGTAGGCTAGATGAGGCGAGAGGCTCGGGAGCGCGCGTGCAGGTCACGTCACTGGTTTTCGCGGTAAATCCGACCCGGCACCTTCACATAAAAATAAGAATACTTGCTTTCCGAGGTAATAGCAAAACCCGCCAAGTGGATCATTTTAATGTGAGATTACAACCCCTTCACACACAGGCAATAAAAAAAGGATTCATTTTAGTAGAAAAGTTACATACAGCACCTTTAAAGTCTTTTAAAATCTACAAGTGGGCAAGTTTGAGGAACAGTTTATAAGAGCACGAGTATAAACACAAGAAGGTTGTAAAAGCACACTAGTGAGTAGATGAGTTTTCCTGCTCGAAGTGATGGCGTTTATTGTTCCCTACAACTTCTTTAGTCCTATTTAGCCACTTGTCAGCAACCCCCCCCCCCCCCCCCCCCCCCATCAAAAGTTTCTATTTTTCTAAATCTGCTTGAAGCAAAGGTTTTATTAGGGGGTATGGCAAGTCTGACAGACACCAAAGTGATGTCACATAGTTCCTGTTCTCTTTTAAAAGCATTCGGCGTTACTCCCCTGACTTTGTTTTTCTTTTCATCATTTGACATTTGATGTAATTGATCTATAATTGTGTAGTAATGTCTACAGTGTCTGTACAGGGCTTAATAAAACAATGACGGGCTGCATGATTTAGAAAGATTACTGTAATTATACAAGTAAGCAAGGGAATGATTTTGAAAACACAATTATGATTTAGTTAGACAGTTGATCATTATGAAAAATACAATTAGTCCGTTTAATGGCGTTGATGAAGGAAGAAAATAATGGGGGAAAACCAAAATGAGGCAGATATATGCTACTCCAATAATTGGATAATTGTTGTGCATTATTTAGAACATTATGCACACTCACTCTCAGTGTCCCTCTTTTTCTCCAACGCTCCTTCTCTATTTCCATTTGCACATTTGTTGACAAGGGTGGCAAGGTCATTCCTTGACCTGGCAGTTTCAGTGAATCTCTGTCTTTTTGATATAAGTAAACATGACAGGAAGGTGTGCAGTCCGTAGAGGAGATGAGAGAGCGGCTTGTTTTGAGCACTTAGCAGGTTTATTTTGCTGGGTAGAGAATAATGCAAATATTAAATATTAAACATAATAAATAAAATAAACTTACCACAAACTCATTTTGTGGAAGACTTCTTGTGTCTTACATGGATGATGCAGAGCTGGTGGGGGCAGCAGAGAGGCTGATGCTATTGTTATTGTTTAGGAAGACATTTCTCCATTTTTGCAAGCAATGGTAGATGTTTTAACAGTGCCTTATTCTTTTTGACAGGCTCTTCAAAATGTGAAATGCACTTAAAAAATGTCCTTGTCTGCTGTTTTTCAAGTTCACAGCTCATAATAGTTATTTAAAGGTTGTTGAAATCTGTGTTGTCGTGGTGTTGTTTTCTTGCTGTTCTACACTTAAAAATAAAGGTTCTTTAAATTGGCTCCACAAAGAATCTGTAACATCAACATTCTTAAAAATAAAGAATCCAAATTTTTCGCAGTGATGCACTTTTGTTTCCCCAAAGAACCTTTCAGTGAACAGTTGTTAAAGAATTTTTCTTTCTTAGTATGGAGAAGAACATTTTAAGAGTGCAAGAAAGGTTCTTTATAGTTGAAAAAGTTTCTTTAGATTATAAAAATGTTCTTCACACTAAGAAAATCCTCCGGTTCTTGTAAGAACTGTTCAATTAAAGGTTCTTTTGGGAACCCAAAATTATATGGCTGGGATAGGAATCATCGAGATTAAGGAGTTGGGGTGGAGGAGGGATGCTGGAAAACTGCTGTGGAAGTGAAGTTGGTTCTATTTATACGGCTCTCACGATGATTGGTTAGATTATCTAAACGTGCTCCTCCTGAACTTTGTTAATAAAACACAATTTCTATGGCATCGCTGTCAAAAATTCAAAAATGGAAGTGAGTGAGAGAAGAATGTGAATGTTAACGCATACTAGCGAAACATACTTGGTGCACTTAAGTTTTTAGCCATTTAGATTTAAATGTAGATTTTAAAGTGCTGTCTCTGTGTATAACAGTCTTTATGGAGCTAGAATCAAAGCATCTGTTTTGCTTTTGGAATAAGCAAGGAGTCAGTGAGTCAGAACTCAAGAGTACAAGACTTTGAATGACACTCAAGGTCAAATCCCTCTGCTTTAATTTGTCAGAGTGGAGTCATCGCCCTCTCATATACCACACTTATACACACTTATGCTCAGAGCAGGGCAGTCTTAATATGGCCCGATTAGCCCTGGTTTTCACTCCCCCTTTTCAAAACTCTTTCATTAATGCATGTCTCAGGTGGCCCTGAATAAAAGAGGAACTCTAAAATATTTCACCCAGGGGAATGAGAGAGCATGAAGGCAGAAGGAACGCTCTGTTAAAGTTTTACAACAGAACTGAAGGTAGGCCACAGGGTGGACTCTTTTGTTAAAGGTCATGTTGTTATGTTTCTTTTGTTAAAGGTAAAAGAGATGGATAGATAAAAATACTCCACTCATTCAATCTCAAACACTCTGGCTTCAGGGTTCAGTCATCGTATTAAGATTTAAGATTAAAATTATGATGAGTCACTGATGTATTTTAAAGGATATAGTACCAGGGTGATGATTTAGCAACTTAATACTTTGATAATATCTATAAACGTAAAATGCAACTGGGTCTGCTTTTAATAAGAAGTTTTGTCAATTTTGAGCATCAGTTCAGCCTAATCTGCAAACTCTAGCATTCTTTTAGATAGCCTTTTTTATGATAATTGACATGAATAGGATACATACTCTATCTGGATATTATTAATATTAAAATTCCTTGGATATTTTTAGGCATGCATTTTTGTCAAATTCTTGTGAAATATAGTTTAAAATGGACGACTTCTACTTTTTCCAATATGTCCGATGTGCTTCTTAAAATGTATTTTAGAGAAATATTTTCAACTTCAATTCGGTGTCTGTATTGCTAGGCAGGATAATTAACCTCAGACTTCAAACTCCAAATAAATTAAATCAGAGTGAAATTATATATCCACGGTCCTTGGATGCATGTCCTCACTTGATTTCTTCCTGTTTGTTCAAAGTCAAGCAAAGGGCTTCAACAGGAAATTCATCCACTCTAATCGGTAGGACTTTTGGTATATTCTATATTTGTAGTTTTATTTCCCTATTTCTCCTTTTCTCCTTCTTACATTAATTCACTTAAATCCCCAATGGTAAAACTGTATCTGTATGATGTGCATCTAAGCCGGCATGCTGTCCAGAATGTATACAAGCAATTCAAGAAGTCGGAGAGGAAGCAGTACATTCGTTATACCAAATAGACATTCAGATTATAGTATTCAGACAAAAATAACCATAATCAAAAAGTGAACTGCTGCCAGTCAGATTTCACTTTTCAGTCCCTCATGACATGAGTATCCAAACATTTTTTACTAAGCTCTTTGCATCTGAGTTTAAAGCAGTTAAATACATATTTTACTTATTACTTACCTAAGATGTGAATTTTGACCCGAGTCTTATTTACTTTACACTATACTATTGATGTCGTATAACTCTATATTTACTCAATTGCATTTTCGATTTATTTTAGAGAATATTTCTGTTTACATAAACGTGTTCACTTTCCATCACCTGTGAATCATACTTTTAGTACATTGTACGGTAGTTGTTTAACAGTTTCACGTAAGAGGTTTTAGTCAACATGGTTCTAGAGCCTTAAATAACAGGACAAATTAAGAAATCGTGATTAAACAGGTTGCTTTGAAAACTTGTGCATAAAAGATACATTATGTCTCTTTAGTGTTTCTGGATAAATCTATTTCTAAAGCTAAGAAAAACATTCACTTTTAAAAGCTTAATGGGGATGCTTTCATACTTGCATGTTCAGAAGTTTTGGTTAGATACTTTTGACTAAAACTTTGACACAGCACCCATAGTTACACTTAAGTATAATTTCTCTGTTTTTTACACCCCCGTTGCTTTTGTAACCACTGAATTTATGCACAGCTAAGCTACCCCACAATAAGATTTTTTGAGATTTTTTTGAGCATTTGAATAAAGAACAGTGTGAATGTTGAATCCATGCCTGCATGCATATGGCTCATTATCTCTATAGACTTCTTACATTAGATTTTTTTGTTTGTTTGTTTTAAAAACTCCTGGTTTGGGCAACGTCCAGTTTCATAGATCCTGTTGTTCCTGCAAATAACTTTAGGAAGTTTACTATAAGAATATAAGTTTTGCTTTATTGTATTGCCTCAAGTTAGTAGAGCAACAGAAATGGTGTGGTGGGTCATCATGACTAGCAATATTGACCAAGGCTTCAAGAGGCATTCCTTCCTCTTGTCCTTTTCTACTCATTTTAGGATGAACTCTGTCACACTGAGACCATGATGAATTAGAATGACACATGGCAGCTGTAGGAATGAGGTCTTACCTTTTTAAAAGATTCTATTTGCTATTTGCAGTCATTTAAGATTAAGAAGCACAATTTATGAGATTATATTCCTGAAGTGAAATGTTTTATTGAAACTTATTCAATATTAGATCCAATCTCCTGTAGATCTCTGTCTTTCCCTACTCGAATGGATAGAAGTTGTACAAGTTTACATAACTGGAAATATGGCTGAATGTGAATATGGCATTTAGCAGATATCAGTTTGATTTTGCTAGTTGTCTGTGTTAACATTTTGAGAGCTTCATTTTTGGATTGGAGAATTTTTTGTGAAAATTTGCCATTTGTATGACATCATGACCAATTCAAACCATTTACAATAATTAGAAATCATTCTGATTGCTGTGTTAATTGTTTTTAGAACAGTGACCTTAGTTTGGAGAAATGTGTAAAATCAGTTCTACCAGAAAGACTCGGGAGAATAAATACAATGACAGTTATCCATTTATTAACAACCCAGCAAGCAATAAAGTTCTTTGGCGCAGGCCCCGTCCGTAGCTCGCAATCTGAGGGTCCGGACTCTGCATATCCTGCCTGAAGATCAAGGCAGGGGCGCAGCCGACCCCCGTGAGGTATGGAAGGGACCATCCTGGTGGTGGTGATGGGGAGGATGGAGGGAAGGATTCGACTTGGAGGTGGTGGGGAGGATGGTGGTGAATTGGAGCATCAGCATCTGCGAACTCCAACATGAGTAAGTACCGATCTTTTATACCATGAGTGTTATATGTGATTGGATAGATGAAAGGTAAAGTGACGTAACAATTAAGTCTTCCCGGCAGAACTTTATGCTAAAGCTTTCATTTAAGGGACACATGGTTTTCTATTAACTTGGGAATAATCTACGAGAAAATGCGCTCAACGAGAAAATTAAACCATCTCAAATTACATTTTTGAATATTATACTTCTTGAAATGTAAATTAAAATAGAAAGTAAAGGTTTCTTAATGAGATATGAATGTTCTCTCAAAACCCCAAATATGCAGCATAAGGAAAATTCCTGCTATTAAAGTGGTGTATTGAAGCCTAGGGATGATCAGATCAAACTATAACTATAACAAAACAGGGCCTTTTATACAGTACCCAGCTATAGAGGATAATAATAGCAATCTGGCAGTGTCAGACTGTGTGTAAACAGACAAACATGCTAGCTGAACCACTGTCGCAGACAAACTAGTCAGGGGGAATTACCAGATGAATTTATCACTGTGACTATTCCAGAGCCACAATATTACAAGGAATTATTACCACTTTATCTTCATCAGCACCAAAGTCGGCCATGAATGTCAAAGCCAGTTGCAAAGCAATTTCGGAGAGAATGATGCACATTCCCTCTGGATATTTGCCTTGTCATGGTTAATAAGGACACTTTTTATTCACACTTCCCCACCACCATTATTAATAAGAATGACCTTGACCTCACTAAGAGCAAATCTCACTGATGTCGAACATTTGGAGGTTGCGTGACTTGGATAGGAACTCTAGTCTATTTTTCCACATTAGCACTTCATATTCATGTATAAACATCTCCCCATCCTGCTAGTCATCCGCTGACCACACTTGGCCCTGCGGGTGTTGCTTGTGCAGATGGGGTATGACCAACATGAAGATGCTCCTTAAAATAGCACTTTGTGTTTACGGAGATCAGCGACAAAAAGCAGATCAGAGAGCAGCGTGTCTTATGGGTAGCCCCTCTGTTTGTGGAACAGTAACCAGCACACTGACCTCAAATCTGTGTTAAAGAATCACTTTCAGCTACATTTCAGTGTGTCTGTCAATGTTGCTGACCTTCTACGACCCTTCCGATGCCTGGGGGGTTACATTGTCTGGCTATGGAATGCATGGCCTTCTTGAATGTCAGCATTGACATCTTAACTTGGCTCTGATTGACTGAGGAAATGTGTTCCATGGGTGGAAGACGCTGACATGATGTAGCCATCTTGGTTTAAAGTGCCCCTATTATGGATTTTTGAAAATGACCTTTCATGTAGTGTGTGTAACATAGCTCTCAGTGAATGAAAACATCCTGCAAAGTTTTAAATCTGAAAGTGCGCCGTATATAAAGATATTGTCCTTCAAAAGTAAGAGTCGACTCTGGGTCAATTAAATGAATCGTTTTTCAAACGAGTCAAAAGCCGTTTCGCTGTGACGTCAAGACGAAACATTAGCATATTGCCCGCCCGCTCACAGACACCAGGGAAAACTTGAAAACCCTTAAATCAACACCAAATATTATTTTGTACCTTAAAATAATGTTTCCAAAATCGTTTGAGTGGTTCATCAACTCGTAACAGGGTGAACGGCACTTCTGCATTTCGCTTTGCGACCCTCTATCGGCTATAACCGCACTATCCAAGTTTGCCAGATAGGGTAGCGGATCTGTAGTTCGAATGAGACATAAGAAACTACAAATTTGACTTGCTTTACGGCAAGCGTTACAATAGCAAAAAAATAGCAAGCAATGTCATTATTTTGTTTTTCTTCGTTTCTGATGTAGCAGTACATCATACTTTCATAAAATAATGCAACATACTCTACCTTGTCTGTGGACAGCGTTATTTCCAAAAAGCCGGTGCTGGATGAACAAATAGCGTGCGTGCGACGGTAGGCTGCGGTAGGCTAAATTATTTACGACAGCGGTAATGGACAATTCCGCTTCCAACCTGTAGGGGGACCGAAGAGGAAAAGTGCTTTGGTGTTGCTTTAAACACTGCAGCTGATTCCTGTGGATACTGGATAGCATCATGTCGAGAAGATGCTGTGCTCTATAATGTCAAGGTAAAGCCAGTTGTTTTTCACTGCCCAAGGACGAGCATGTGAAGAATCAGTGGTTAAAATTCATCTTTACCACGATACCACAGCAGTATAATCCTAAACTTTTGCTGTGTTCCCTTTATTTTACTGACGACTGCTTCTCAAATCTCGGAGTTCAATGCAGGATTCGCAAACCGCTTGCTCTTGAAAGATGGTGTTCAAAATACTTCGTTTTGAGTTTTATATTATCTTGATCTCCTGCTAACTGGGTAACTCACATTATTACTATCTTACTGAAATAATTATGCTAATCAATTGTGGGCCACTATTACCTAAAACTGTCTATTAATGCAGATTGTCTGTCGTTCTCACTACTTTGAGGAAAGATTAAGCATGGAGCAAGATTTGTTTTACCAACGTTCGTGTTACATCAGTCATTCACGCTAGAGCTCGGCTAATGTATGCACTGTTATTGATACAGTTTCCACATGTTCACTGCAATAAATTAGAAACATTGGCCTACTCGGTAAATAAATAAGTACAAGTAAAATAATCGGTTTGTTGATGGACATGCACTTGTTAACACTGATGGTGAGGAATTACAGTTGCAACATCTCATAATGTAACCTACCTCAAACTGAGTAGCGTATCCTGCTCAAGTTGTCCTTGCGATGGAGGTCCGGGTTGAATAAATAGTACTTCCAGTGTTTCATCATCGGACTCGCGCTCGGATTGATATGGTAAAATCGACGTCATTGTTCGTTACTGTGCGATGCACAAATGGATCAAAAGTGATTGTAAAGACATTTTTTAATGTTACAAAATATTTTTATTTCAAATAAATGCTGTTCTTTGGAACTTTCTTTTTTATCAAAGAATCCTGAAAAAAATCACAGTTTCCACAAAAATATGAAGCAGCCCAACTGATTTCAATTTTGATAATAATAAGAAATGTTTCTTGAGCCGCAATGGGCGTTTTTGTTTTCGACACGTGCGCTGTACGCGGTAAACCAATCACAACAGACTGGGCCGTCTGGCCAATCAGAGCAGAGTAGATCGCGGAAAGGAGGGATTTAAAGAGATTGATTCATCTGACGAGTCGTTTGAGAATCATTGAAAATGTGGTGATGTGCAAATATTATGAGAAAATGAAACCTTGACCTTTGATGCATGTAAACCTGTTGTAGGACCTGTTGTTTTTAATGTCCTGTTGTTTTAATGTCCTGTTGTTTTTAATGTCCAAAACAACATTAGAAAACTTTAAAATAGCACAATAAGGGCACTTTAATAAATTTCTGTTAAAGATTTGATTATTTTGTACATTACTAAAGTGGCATATAACATCTTGAAAAGGATGCTCACTGGATGGTCAGTGTAATATCTTAATGGTTTTTTTTAAATCATTTACATGTTTTTATACTTGCACTTAAACGTAACTTCTTTAGTTTTTTGTGAAATTAGGTTATGCATTTTGTTTGCCAACTTAGATAGATGTTTTGTTGAAATTGCAAGAGTAGAATAGTAGCATTAGTATGAATGAGTTAAAAATTGCAAACCAGTCAGTTATGTCTTGCCATGTGTGCTATCAATTTCCAGCAAAATTGTTTATGAATTCATTGAGGTTATTAGGGATGCCTGATATATCATGCAGTATTGGTTGATATTGAATATTTTATTATGCATGCTCACATTCCATATCCATCTTTCATAATCTACATTAAAAGGTTTTGATGCCTAAATTCAACTGTTGTCATGCGCTGGTGTAGAGAAGCGCACACGAAAGGAATAGGAACAAAAACAGTCAGGAGATCGTTGGAGAACTAACAAACACACAACCACGTACAGTAGGGCTGCACGATTAATCGCAATTAACATGAAATCGCGCTAAAACCGATTTGGCCTATTATGAAATCGCAAAGGCTGTGATTTATTTTTTATGCACAGCTTGACATACGGCTCTATGATCAGTTGTAAATGCTGCTCCATCTGAAAGCACTGCGAGTTTGAGTCACTTATTATGTGCATTGAAAAAGCAACACGCTCAAACATCTTTTTTTTTCTAAAGATGAAAAGCATTTATGAACCTCAGTTAGTCGTCGCTCTGCCTTTGCCATGGACTACCGGGTTTCCAACTGCAACTTTACCCTCCACCCCGTCGGCTCCACCAGGCTTTTCCTTCCTTCCTGCTTCCCCGTTGTCCTCACTCCCTCCGTCTTCGCCCCCGTCTGCTGAGCCCCTGTTATTCAAATGTAATTCAATTGTGTACATTCAAAGTAAACAGCGACTGATAAGAGATAGTGCATTTCTGGTCACATTGAAGCTCACGCTGCCTGTCTCTTTGTGAGAGAGACATTCGTGGAGAAATCCAAACAAATGAGCATACAGAAACATACTGGGGTAAAATTTCAATATGCTTTTTAAATTTTTTATAACATAGTTAGGTAACACGACTATGGGAGCTGTTTTGTTGAATATTATCACGATTGCAAATGTTATGTTGAATTTAGTTCAATAAACAAGTAGCCTAGTTAATATTAAGTTACTTACATTTTAGACACAAACAATATTGACTGTTTTTGTTCTATTTCACCGACGAAAATAGTTCCAAAATTAAGCAGCACTCAGCGCTGTGTTTTGTTCCTGAATGATTCAGCATTTTGAAGGAATCGTTTGAATGAATGACTCAATGACTCACCTATTAAGAAGGTCACTTGCCGCCAACAATTGGCGGTTTAGTTTCATGTTTAAAAGTAGCTTATCATTGTATTTTTTTCTTATTTGTATATTCAAACATTTATTTTAAACATTAATCTCATAACATTATTTATTGCAGTTGTAATTTTGCAGTGTAAATGATTTAATTTGATTGGTAACAGCCCTATAGTGTCTTATTATTACTTATAACTGAATTTATTGATCAAATGTAAGAATTTGACATTAAAGATAATGCATAATAAGGTAAAAAAAAAAAAAAAAGCTCTTTATAAAAATAAATAACACCCTCAGGTAAATATCACAGATATGCAGATTTAAGTATGTAAAAGCTGATAGAACACTGATGAGAATTTTGCTTCAGAATAAATATATTTACATCACTATTTTTTTTTTGTTGGAGTACACCAGAATGCTTTGTTTACATGCTAAAATCACAAAAAAATTATACTGGGGGACAATGCCTGCAACCCCCCACAAGGATTAAATTCAGAAACATGTCACCTTTTTCACCACTTGTGAGTTTGCAGGTCTGTTTGTTTCTGTTTCCCTGCTCTGTTTAGCTTCGGTTTCCTTCCATGTCCCTGTTTGTTTCTATGGTTACTTATAATTATCAGCTGTATGTTATTTAGTTCCTATCTCCTGCATTTATACTCCCTGTTCAGTTCAGTCCTCTTTCGGTTGTTGACTTTATGTAAAGTGTTTACTCCTGTGTTGTTCTAACAATCTCCTGCGTGTATTATTAAAAGGAATAGTTCACTTCAAAATTAAAATTTTGTCATCATTTACTCACCCTCAAGTTGTTTCAAACCTGTACGAATTTCTTTCTTCTGCTGAACACAAAGGAAGATATTTTGATATATTGAAGAAGATTTTGAAGATATATTGCCAGCAGTCATATCACCCTGTAGCCCAAGACTGGTTGCCCACTGAAGCTAAGCAGGGTTGAGCCTGGTCAGTACCTGGATGGGAAACCTCCTGGGAAAACCAGGTTGCTGCTGGAAGAGGTGTTAGTAAGGCCAGTAGGGGGTGCTCACCCTGTGGTCTGTGTGGGTTCTAACGCCCCAGTGAAGTGATGGGGCCACTATACAGTCAAAGAGCACCGTCCTTCGGATGAGACGTTAAACCGAGGTCCTGACTCTCTGTGGTTGTTAATAATCCCAGGATGTCCTTTGGAAAAAGAGTAGGGGTTTAACCCTGGCATCCTGGCCAAATTTGCCCAGTGGCCTCTGTCCATCATGGCCTCCTAATCATCCCCATATATACTGATTGGCTTCATCCCCCTGTCTCCTCTCCACCAGTAAGCTGGTGTGTGGTGGGCGTTCTGGCGCAATATGGCAGCTGTCACAACATCCAGGTGGATGCTGCACATCGGTGGTGGTCGAGGAGATTCCCTCTTCCATATGTAAAGTGCCTTGAGTATCTAGAAAAACGCTATATAATTTGTAATGAATTATATTTTGAAAAATTTCGGTAACCACCAGACAGTTGATGTAAAGTAGCCATTGACTTCGATAGTAGGAAAAAAATATAGTGGAAATCAATGGGGTCCATCAACTGTTTGCTTACCGACCTTCTTCTAAATATCTTCCTTTGTGTTCAGCAGAAGAAAGAAATTCATACAGGTTTGAAACAACTTGAGGGTGAGAGTTCTATTAATAATAAAAAAGTGTGAAATGCTAGGTTATGAATAAATAATATTTTTTTAATATTATTAAAACACTTTAATTAATAAATATATACATATCATTAAAATATAAAATGTTTTATGTGAAAGTGAAATTTAGTGAAAATGTTGGCAGGGCAAATAGAAAAATTAAGCATAGCATCGGTTCTGGAAGGTCACGTTAGTCAAGCTCGCATCAGCTGACTGTCAGCTGATCCACGTCTACCTATAGGAATACGACGCCTATCCCTGTACACATATATAAGTTCTGTCAGGACCACTATCACCAAATACGATTGACAATTAGCATATAGTTAGGATTGGCGGTATGGTTCTGTTCTGGGCAAGAACTCCCTGCGCATTCATGCAGCCTAGCATGGATAAGAGCAGGGAGAGCAGCAATAACCCCCCTTAGGGTAAACAGAACAGAACCAACATGAATGTATTGCAGATATCATTAATTCAAGATTTTAAAGTACAACATAATTCGAGAATTTATTCTGATTCAGGGGGAATCAGAATGCCAAATCCTGACTGACGAGAGGAGCTGGGGATGGAGGAAGGTAATTAGCTCATGAGAAACGCAATAGCTGCTGATAATACTGAAGGAGCTGAAATATTGGCCCTAACAGGCAAGCTGAAAAAAAAATAAAAATAAATAAACTTCACTGTTGAGCCTTGGGGAATTAAATGTTTTTACCTATAGGGCACATTTCAAAGCAACTTCAAGGCTAGCTTTAAGCCTGTTTCCATACCTTTGAACTGAGATTAAATTCCTTTCCTTGTAAACCTAGTTCAGCCATAAAAAGCTATATTGCACTTCTTAAATGATTCATGATCGCCAGCTAGGGACTAGAAAGACATTTAGACTGCCTTCTTCATCAAAATATCATTTTAGCAGATGGTGACATTTGGTTAAAGATTTAGTTTAGCCAACATGTATTAACTGTGGCTGTTGCTTAAGGGGTTAACAGGGCATGTTGACAGTATGGCCGTTTTCAGCTTTGAGGCAGATCTTGAAAATGGAGTGTGAGCAGCCGCATGCCCAGTGTCAAAATACCCATTACTGTTCTGTCTCCTTGCCACGGCAACGGAGATATATCGGACCCCTCATCCCATGGGTCATCAGACCAAACCATGACTGCAGTTGTAGAAGCTAATGGAGTGTGTCTATCTATTTTTCATCTAGCTCTTGCTTCTGACTATATGGACTGTATTGTACATCGCTCTTGTTTGCCTTTACCCATAAAGCCTTTTGATTTTGTTTTTTAAAAAGTGCAACTGTGCTCACTGATTCTTGTCCCGTGTCAGGGTCAAACATTTTTGCATACAAAAAGTCTGGAATCCATCAGCCATGTGCTTTAGAAGAAAAATCAAGGATCAAGGATATTATTGGTGAGATACAGATTGAGTTTAGGTGGGTGCTTTTTTTTTCTTCTAACCTTTACTATTCAAAGGCTCAACCATAGTAATCTCACATTACATTGAAACTGAAAGTGTGAAACTTTCCCAGCAGTCAGCTGGAACAGGCGGGCCAAATTTGGTCTTGCATCAGTTTTCCTGTGATCAGATGTGTTGTTAACCTTGGCCTTGATCCGAAAATGGAATTTTCGGTGATAAATGTAATCTGACGCGCATTAATTTGGCTGAGAGTGATATTTGAGCACTGCGTGTGTCTGCAACATGCTGCAGAAAGCCATTGAGCTGTCTCTGGTGACATGATGGCAACTGGCAAGCATTACTCATACAGATGCACATATATTAGGTCTTGGTAAAACAATTTATTTGACTAATTTTTACTACAACATTAAATGATGAAACAAAAAAAAATTAGCTTTTTTGGCAGCAAACACTTAAGATGGGTTTGGTGCACACAGGGATAAAAAAGTACCCCATGTGTAAAATGAAATACTCTGCTGTATCTTTAATGCTGTGGGCCTAATTTTTTGCCAGAGGTCCTGGACATCTTGTTCAGATACATGACATCATGGATTCGATGAAATACCAACAGGTAAAAAATCAAAACCTGACAACCTCTGCCAATGGACCATGTTTGGATCTTCCAACAGGACAGTGATCCAAAAACAGACATCAAAATCAAAACAAAAATGGGTCACTGAGCACAAAACCAAGCATCTGCAATGGCCATCCCAGTCCCCAGACCTGAACCCTATAGAAAATGAGTGTGCTGAACTGAAAAGAAGCGCCAACATGGATCTGGGAATCTGAGGGAATCTGAAGGATCTGGAGAGATTCTGTATGGAGGAATGGTCTCTGATTTCTTGTCAGGTGTTCTCCAAACTCATCAGGCATTATAGGAGAAGACTCAGCTGTTATCTTGGCAAAAGGAGGTTGCAAAAAGTATTTAATAAAAGAATCAAATAATTGTTCCCAACGTGTTTTGGAGAAAATCATTTATTTCATAATGTGATTTTCCCCCCACTTTCAATTCTTTTACTTCAGTGAAAGGTTAGAGTTTTGCTATTTTAAAAAAAAAAAATATCAAAAGGATTAACAATGCAGATTTATTTTTTACAGCCATCGTTGATCATATTTACCAAGGGGGCAAATAATTCTGACCAGCACTGTATATAAAAAAAATGTCCTGGTTCTTCCAAGCCTTATAATGGGAGTCAATGGATATAATTTTTTGGAAGTCCATCAAACCTTATCCATCCATGATAAAAGTGCTCGAAATGGCTCTGGGGTGTGTGTGTGTGTGTGTGTGTGTGTGTGTTAATAAAGGCCTTTTGACGCATTGCTTTGCTTCAGAAGGCCTTTATTAACCCCCCCCCCCGAGCCGTTTCAAGCACTTTTATCACGGATGAATCGGGTTTAATGGACTTCCAAAAATTGACTCCCATTATAAGACTTAGAAGAGCCTGGACATTTTTTATGTTTTAGACTTCTCTTCAGTTCAGCCCACTCATTTTCTATAGGGTTCAGGTCTGGGGACTGGGATGGCCATTACAGATGCTTTGTTTTGTGCTCAGTGACCCATTTTTGTTTTTTTGATGTCTGTTTTTGGATCACTGTCCTGTCCAAAATCCAAACTGTTATAAGATTTCTAGCAGAGGTTGTCAGGTTTTGATTTCTTATCTGTTGGTATTTGATCGAATCCATGATTGTATTCGTCTGAAAGAAGAATGTCATATACACCTCGGATGGCTTCAGGGTGAGTTCGATTAAAAAAATTCAATCGATTAAAAAAATTAATTGCATTTTCGGTAATTAATCGCAATTAATTGTACATAAAATTAAAATGTATAATATAATTTTATTGTAAATACATATTTTCACACTCTCTCCAAATTAATGCAGAAAGAACATAAATATTGTATATTTTAAATATGTGTTTCATGCCATCTTTTTACTAAGTGCAATGAATGAAGGCCATTATCACCAATACCAGTACTGCTACTAATGCCTCTATTATATGGATTTTTCTCTATTTTTGGCATAAAATTTGAGTAATTATATAACCATTCAACATTACAATATAATTCAAAGCTATAATTCTTAACATATAGGCTTAAAAATATTATAACAACTTTTAATTTAGGTGAACTTCAAACATTTTTCACATTGAACCCATTATAATAAATATCACATTTATCTGTGCCTCTAATGTGTGTTGTGTAGACCTTATTTGCCAGAGAAACTTTAGAATTTTGTGTTTGAACTTTCGTTTTTTGTTGTTGCTGTAGCTCTGGCATCGCTGTCGAAGAGTGGATATACTTATTGTAGTAACAAAAGTTATCATGAGCATTGTTATGTTTGAAGTGGATGTCATTAGTCAGACTGGGAAGATTTTAAAACTAGCGGTTCATTCATAAATCCATAAGATAATACCTTCATGGAGTGCAGTGCTGAAAAGGGGCGGGGCTATAAGGTCTATATTGTACACTGCATATTGTATAGTAATATTGTGATGTTTCTGTCTGTCAGTATCATTTTGTCAGTTCATTTTTTCCCTGCTAAGTGCATTTTGTGCATTCATTTTCACCACAAAATTACTATTTACAGCATTTGTTATCAATATTTTTATGTGAGGATCGATCCACTCAATACATCATTAACACTTATTTTTGCACTTAAACCTGCATTTATTGTGACAAGCACGTACGTTATTGACAGGATCAAAAACAGGCAGCCAGATAAACTTGAAACATGCTAGCGTCCTGTGGGTCTCGCGAAGGAGTAGGGTAATGATAAATGTGACTAGAATTGCCATCCCGGTTTTGAGTGACTATGGCAGGAGTTATTCACCAAATATTAAAATTGCTCAGCCTTCATAATTAATTAGTATTTTCACTGAAAATATTTTTGTACAAAGGGGGCGTTTTGCCCCAGCGGTGGGGTAAAACGCCCCCCCAAGGTGGGGTAAAATGCCCCCTTTCTTACCAACCAGTTTGCTTCATAGATCAACAGCAAAATTAACAGACAATAGTTTTTAATCTCTAAAGGTAAAAGGCAAGTAATGTATCAACATGTATATATATTAATATTTATTTCAGCAATGTTCAAAATAGGCAAAATTAACTACCTTCCATCAGTGAGCTAACTGTGCTAGCAAGCTAGCTAGTTAATGCTCACTTGAGGTAATTTTTTCATGTTTTGTTCAAATATTTTGATTTTACCACCTAGTTATACTGCATTAAGTGTAAAACAAAGGATTTGATAGACAGAAATATTTTATTATAGTAATTATGATAGAGAAACTATGCCCCCAGGGGGGGGGGGGGGGCGTTTTACCCCTCAGTGTAGGGGGCGTTTTACCCCACAAGCTATGAGTTTTTAAAAAAATGTTTAATTTTTTAAATATAATTATATTCCTTATAAATAATATATGATCTCAAACTACAGACTTCACTATTCATCTATCATACATCACTGCGATATCCTGCAGAACAATATTCTCTTAAACACTTATTTACTAATATCTGAAAATTATAGCATTTACCATGTAATCCTCTTCTCTTCAAATATGTCGCTGGTGTCAGCTTCTCCATAGAGATTTGTATATCCCCGTTATCAACGTAGTGCATAGCAACAGTAAAAATGTATCTTGACTACTTTTAGTGGTTATTTTGGGAAGAACAGGTGGGGGGCGTTTTACCCCAGGGGGGCGTTTTCCCCCACTCTACCCTACAGCTGATCAAAGGATAGGCCTACATGCAGAGGTGGGTAGTAGTGATGTATGTCTCGAGACCACTTTTACGTGGTCTCGGTCTTGTCACGGCCTTGACGGTCTTTGGTCTTGGTCTTGGACCTCTCGGTCTTGTCTAGGTCTCGCTGTCTCAGACCGACATAGTGGTCGGGGGATTTAGCATTACAATACCACAATATCCACGACGACACAACGTTCGATAATGCAACATTATTATCCGCAACAGAACGGATTGAAGCGCGCGTCCGAGTGAAGACAGTGCAGCGTGTGCGTGAGCCACACGAGAAAACACTGTATCCGCGCCACTGATCGCAGCAGCAACGAGCACTTTGATCACTTGATTTAAAAAACACATATCAGTGACATGATGGGTTTTAACTTCATTCAGGAGATTTTGGGTAACTGCACAACTGACAGATGACTTTGATCGCACCGCCAACGGTGCCTGTGTGTGTGTGTGTGTGTAACCATAGCGACAAATCGACCAACTTTCGGATCCTGCACTTTAGCCTATAATTTCGTTTTTAAAAATTTAATTATGTATTTAAAAGTTGCAGAATGGATTCATTTGGAGACTCCGAAATCGGCAGAGATAGACAGGCATTTGCTTAGATGAATTTGTGTCTTTGATATCTGTGTGTGTGTGTGTGTGTGTTGTTTGATTACAGTATTGTATTTAAGATGGTGTTAGACTAAATAAACGGTCTTTTAAATATCATCTGCATATCTCCATACAACCATAGGCATCTTTTTAAAGCACAAGGCAATGATATGCCACTAGGCAAAAAAGACCCACACAGAGACAAGGCCCGCTGGGCCACAAGGCCGCTAATGCCACAGATACAAACCACTCATAGACAAGGCCGCTAGGCCACATAGAACCAATGCCATAACTGGCCACAAGACCACAGGACATGGCCACATTAGGCTACACGGTCACAGTAGACCACACAGAACATAGAATGAGGCCGCGAGGGCCACGATACCATAAGCCCACACTGAGACGAGGTCGCACAGAGACAACGCCCACTAGGCCACACAGAACAGAGGCCGTTAAGGGCCACAAGGCCACACACAGGACAAGGCAACATTGTGCCACAAGGCCTTGAGACCCCAGCCCGATCTCATCCCAAGGCGTCATATACTGACGCTTTTGACATTTCGTCTACATCCAACACACATGGCACCCTTTAGCGTCAATATGAGACGCAGATAGATATGGGCCAGAAGGCGCCTCCTAGCGGTCTAACCCTAACCCTAACCCTACCCCAGACCTAAACCTACCCATAACCGAACAAAGCTCTGTGCGTGTCATATTGACGCTAAAGGGCGCCATGTGCGTTGGATGTAGACGAAATGTCAAAAGTGTCAGTATATGACGCCCTAGGATGAGAATGCGTTGGAGACCCACACATACCCCTTTTCCACCAAGGCAGAGCTGGTGCTGGTTCGGAGCCAGAGCCTAGTTTCAAATCGGTTCTTTGTTTTTCCACCGCCAAAGCACCAGCTCCGAACCAGTAAAACTGGTTCTTAAGTAGCACCAAATCATTGCAGGGTCTAGAACGGAGCCAAGAAAGAACCGCTTGCGTCAGAGGCTGGGGGCGGGGTTACCGTGGCCAACAAGACTGAAGAGAAACTTGTGACCGCCATTTTCAAATAGCAGTTAATCGAGCTAACAGCAGCTAAACACGATGGACGCGATCTAAAATATAAATCTAAGGCTAAAGTCGGCATCTTATTGTTAAAAATAAATGTTATGTACATGCCGTTACTCTCGCGTGTAATCTCCGTCTGTACAAATAATGGCGAGCCGCGCGAACACGTTGGATCCGCCGTGTTTGGATGCCGATGTAGGTCCGCAAAGCCATGAACATCAATAGCAAAGCAACGTGCGCCATTGTTGATGATGTGTTTGTGTTTGGCGCCGCCGCGCTAACGTTGCCGAGAAAGATGAGACGTAGCTGTGACGTAAGACCTGGCTCTGCGTTGGCTCTTTTAGCCTGTGGAAAAGCAAACCGGTTCTTTGGAGGCTCGTCAGTCGAACCAACTCCGAACCGGCACTAGCTCTAGCTCCGAACCAGCACCTGGTTCTTGTTGGTGGAAAAGGGGTAACAGAGACAAGGCCCACTGGGCCACAAGGCTGCGAATGCCACACAGATACGAGGCCAACGAGACAGAGCCACTAGGCCACACAGAACCAAGACCACGGGGAAAGGCCACATTAGGCTGCACGGTCACAGTAGACCACACTGAACATATATCACATAGAATAAAGCTGCTAGGGTTTATTTTTTTAATTTTTTTATTAAACGACCATAAAGACCACACAGGACAAAACCACAATGGCTACTACTGCCACATGGAGACGAGGCCACACTGAGACAAGGCCATTAGGCCACACATAGACGATGACTCAATAGCCATTTATAGAATGCAGGCTAGAGACTATTGACAGGATGAAGAGAAAATGAGAGCATAACACCAGCACCAGTAGTTGCATAGGTATTTACCTGATTCGTTACTGGAGAGCTTGCTGAGCTTCGAGAATGGTTTTTGAATCATGATTCAAATGCCGAGGAAGACCATCTGCCCATGATCTTAATAGCTGACGTAGAGATTCCTCGTTCAGCTGCTGTAGTAGCTGCTCCAATTCTGAAGGAAAGGCCAGTATAGAGAGACGGGGATAGACTGCGGCTTTTGATAACAGTAGTTAGATGAGTCCTGAACCAGGCATTAGAAAGAGGTGCTCCTTTAGGAAATGTAAATAGAGGGGCGTGATTTGAAGTCTAGGGCGGATTTTAAGAAATGTAATCATAGATGTGAAGGGACAAAAATTGTAATTGATTTTTGAAAGTGTTAGGGTGACGCAAGAGGCTTGAGCGTCATTTTTTGAGTACTTAAGAAAGAGAGTGAATAAATTAGGTGATTAAAAGGAATTAGATCGGAAAAGGAAATACCACGGGCAGAATCAAATTTATTAGTTTCTGAGGTGAATTCCCCTGGAAGCATGAAACCGTAAAATGCAGATAAGAACACTGCTTCTAGTAAAATGTTAATATAAGTGGAAAAGAGGCCGTTGCGGTCGGAAATGAATAATCTTTGCAAAAGAGGCATGGTAATAGGCAGGCATTTATCTGGAGGTGCTAGAGGATTTAGCTATGCCTTTGAGTAATAAGCGAAAGAAAGTTGCAGTAAAAGACTTGGGATTGATAACTTGTGTAAATTGAATACCTGCGAGCAATCTACGAATGAAAGAAATGACGAGAAAGAACCACCGGCCATGATCAGGATGGGAAATAGAGGAATCTGGAAAGAAAAGCAAAACGTTATAAACAGAGACCAAGCAGAAGTATGACCTTTTAAGGTGGAGGGAGCCACTCGTTCGTGAAGTACGGTCTAGTTGGATTGAGCAGATCCACTCATTTAACATTTCTCTGTTAGGGGAGGGCAGGGTGATGGATTTGGGTTGGCTAAAGGGCAAAGCCGTCTAAAGCCTGAAAACTAAAGCGCGTAGCTATGGCATTGCAGTAGCCTGGAATGTGCGCGACCTTAATTATAAATTAAGACTATTGATTGCCAGATAAACGTCTCAGAAATGGCATAATCGTCTGACAAGAAGATCTGCCTTAATGATGGCAACCTTGCTTCGTTACCACAAGCAACATAATGTTTAGCGACCACGTAAAACCCCAAAGGACCCTGGTGACGGCTATAGGAACATTTTCGTGAAGCGCAGATGAAACAAGCCTGAACAAGCTTGGTAAATTCATCTGGCCTTCGCTGATCCAAGTATCCAAATCCGAGATCGGACATGCACCCTTCATCTAGAAGGACCGGGTCGCTTAAAATATGCACGGAGTGGGCCAGTGTTAAAAGACGATAGATAATTGCCTGCCTTGAGGAATGATACTCATAGCGAAATTTAGGTGAACGAACAGAGAAGCATATAAGGCTTAGAATTTCTCTCTCTCTCTCTCTCTCTCTCTCTCTCTCTCTCTCTCTCTCTCTCTCTCTCTCTCTCTCTCTCTCTCTTCTCTCTCAAGGATGATGTGATTGAATTACACACACATTAAATATATCAAAATATAAAACAGGATTTTTAATCTTATCTTGCAGACACCTTTTTACGAACGGAAGTGAATCAACCAGCCATTTAGTTCATTTTGGACAATATTTGAGTTTTCTTTTCTTTTCTTTTCTTTTCTTTTCTTTTCTTTTCTTTTCTTTTCTTTTCTTTTCTTTTCTTTTCTTTTCTTTTCTTTTTTTTCTCCAAAAGTTAAAGTTCTAAGTTCATAAGTTCAAAAAATAGGTCATGGAAATTCTTAAAAGGGAATATAACCAACTAAATCTGACTTCTTAATGCAATACCTGAAGTAAGGTGACGGCGTCCTGTCAAGAAGCTACTATCACTACCTCGATGCACCTTTGATGATCTGTTGTCTTTTGAGCGTAGAATCCATTTCTCAGCTGCGCAGCATATACCTGACATGGCTCCCAAGTTGCTCTTTGTAAAAATAGTTTTATTCATGGCCGGGAGATCACTGGCCACAACAACCAATTGAGTCTCTTGAATAGAAAGATACATGAACATTTAAATCATATGGTTGAGTAAAAACATTGTCACTCGTGTCTTCACTGTGATTAGTTCCGGTGATTGGTTTGTTATGACAAAAACTAATCATATGACTGTTAGTTCTACTGTACAGTGTTCAGCAATTTTTGGCTAAGTATATGTGGCCTTTGACCGGAGCATCCTTATTTCTCTGTC
Source organism: Rutilus rutilus (assembly GCF_951802725.1). Lineage (NCBI taxonomy): Eukaryota > Metazoa > Chordata > Actinopteri > Cypriniformes > Leuciscidae > Rutilus > Rutilus rutilus. Next base: position 16,634,671 of record NC_140211.1, read on the forward strand.
AGCAATTGTAAACATTTTCTAATATTGTAGATCTAAATTTTAAGTATTAAAGGACCTTAATAATATGAATTTTAAGTAAATCTGGTGTAAAATAGTTGTTTGTGAAATTTCAACACTTATGTAAATATGTCATTTACTGCCATTGTAGATATATCTACTACAGCATATGCATAACAGCCAATGACCAACTTGCTCTCTTTTAGCTCAGTTTCTTCCTCCCTTCCTTTTTCAGATATGGTCATATTTTTACATGTTAATTATATATATACACACACACACACACACACGATCGGGAACTGATTGGTAAATAACATATCTGTAATTGCCGAAGCAATAACGAATTCAAAGAAGGGCATGTAACAAGTTGAATTATTTACTGCTGCTTTAAGGTGGAACGCATTCTTCAGTGTGTGTGAGCAGATGTATGAGGAGCGCGACCTGTGAATATGGCATATGCATATAAAGCCAGTTGAATATTTCTGTTACTCTTAAGCTTGTTTTATTTCTATTCAGTTACGCAGTTGTTAGTGAGTTTTTGCAAACTGCCCATGTGAGCGTGGGATCAGTGTCGTCTGATATAGATTACCACTGCACTGTGGAATATCAGTAACGCGAATCTTTGCATACACTTTGTTACAAACATTAAGGCGAGCTATCCAGCCCTTCTGTTTAAAGCGTTACAGTATGTTGTGTTGCAGTCTGCAGATCAGCAGTTTTAAGAACACGCCACATCCCCGTAGTCAACAATTTGAACTCTGCCGCTGGTGTAGGAAGCAGTAACCAAGTTAATAGCCAGTTAACAATTGTTGGTTCCCAGAACGTTCCCAGAACAAACATTCTAACGTTCCCTGTTGGTTAGCTAGGAAAGTTGGTTTTCTTTACGTTAATAGAACGTTCCCTATAGGTTATAAAAATAAAACCTAAAAATAACCTGCAGGAAACGTTCTGGGAAGGATCTCTTTAGGTTATAAAATAACAACCTGCAGGGAACGATCCCAGAACGTTCTTTTTAGGTTATAAAAATTAAACCTAAAAATAACCTGCAGGGAACGTTCTGGGAAGGTTCTCTTTAGGTTATAAAAAGAAAACCTACAGAGAACGTTCCTAGAACTGGGTATACTTACCTGAATGAAGTTTAATAATGGTAGAGGCGACATATTAACAGTGGCTGATGGAAGCGCCTACCAAAACTTGAAAACCGACTTGGAAGCCTTGAAGAGAAGTGGATCTTGAACTTGAAAACCAGTGTGAGAAGATGTGTGCGTCAGCGTCTGCGAACTCAAACATGTTTAAGTACCGATCTTATACAGCAAGTAGGACATGATTGGATAGATGTGAAGGTAACAAGTGATGTAGTAATTGAGTCTTCCTGGCACAACTTATGCTAAAGCTTTCATTTTTCTGCATGAGAGACCTTTCATCAATGTGCTACTGCATTTCTCTCCGATACGGTAGGATTTGAAATGAAATGAAATGTGGAGGATTTTATCTTTGACAAGATGATTGACAGGCCAGTTTACTGTGACAGGATTTCGACAGAAAGCAACCGTATGACAGTATGTCCCAAAGCTTGTCTACTCTTCTGCTACACACTAAAAAGTATGCACTTTTTCGACACAAAAAGAGTAGGCCTACATACTTTTAGGGCATAGTATAAGTAGGCGATTTGAGACGCAGCATCGCAGTCGTAACAGGAAGATTTAAGAGCGTTGGATGAAGTGGCCGTAGACCTACAGTCAAGTGAAAGCAAATCTGCAAAAGCATCCTATTATTTGCCAGCGATGAAGATCTTTCTGCGTATGCTGTCTGTAACGATTCCACAGGCAGAGCTACACTGGATTTCATTTCATTCAGGTAATGCATAATCTGTAATACAACAGATTACCATGATACCACAACTACAGTGGACATATACCTAAATTTATACATTAAATAAATTTCACAGTTTATGAAATGAACAACTGTCAATCCGCGGTAATTTGTATGTATTGCACAGTGGCATGCGAACTTGTCTTAAAAACAAATGCCTTTGCCTGTCTTAGACACAGTTAACCAGTTTAAACGCGCTTGCAGAAATATACATTTGATAACATTTTGGAGAACAGACAGAAGAAGATACGCCAATGTGCATTTGATCGTTGTTTGTGTTCAGATGTTCAGTAGCGGTTATGAGTGCTGTGCGAGCAGATGTGAAGAGTTTTTACTCTTTCTTCTCTGTGAATTATTCCCTTTACATGCCTTTGAATTCAAAACTTTGAACATTGTTTGAACATTCAAAACATTGTTTAATAATCCAAATGTAGTTGTATAAGTTACTATTATACAAACCAAAGAACAGGCAATGATTTTCAGACTACAGATGCCAGAAATTATGCTAGTCTCTTCTGTTTTTGATATCTAATTATGATAATTGTCATTTAAATTAGAAAATCTCAAAAGAATAACGTTATATATACATTAATTGCGTTAAATATATGTAATATGTTATTAAGAAATGAATGTGTTATTTTTGACACCCCTTATATTCATATATTTATATACTGAATCATAAACAAACTGGAAAATATCTAACATAGGTGTATGTGTATACCTAACATACACAGCCATACAAACACTCTAAGCTCTCTGTTTCTCCATCTTTGTGTGTTCTTCTCTCTTTCTCTTTTTCTTCACCAGCTGTCAACAGACAGTGACACTAAGTGGTTATAAAATATCATTAAACCTAAGAGTTTCCCTTACTGTGGGCTTTAGGGTCTGAAAAGACATGTTCCTCCACAGGGACGTCCATAACCAAAATAAAGCCACAAATGTGCATGCGTATGTGCAAATTCACTGTGTGTGAGTCAATTTAAAGAGCAAAGAGCACATATCACTCTCTACCCATTGAAAAGGTCCTCAATTTGGAAGCAGAGTAATCTGGAGCAATGTCATTGCAGATGTTTAACACCGCCCCCCACGCTAGTTGATGTTTCAACTAAAGGGCCAGAAATGTAAAAATAAAGATTACATAAGTGTTACTCTTTTTCCCTTCTGTCCTTAATTCTAGACATGCTGTTCCTCAGACAGGACAGATGGTATGGCATATTAAGAAGAAGAGGAAGGTTTAAACACCCAAACATTTATTTTATTTCTGTGACTCACTGCTTACAGCTCCTCTGGTTGTAGTGCACTCTGAATGGAGGAAGAGACAGAGAATGAAAGTCTGATGAAAATAAACGGCCTGTGAGGGATACTAGATTAGCTGATTTATTTTCTTTATGGACTCTTTATTCTAAACCTGCTTAGTTGTACTATAGAAAGCAGATTTGGTATTGACTCATACACCACAACTATTCCTTCTCTTTTAGTTTGATCATTTTATAATCATCTTTGCCCTTGAGCTGCCCACATTCCCTTTGCTAATAAACAGTGTTGTGATGATAGCATATGCACCTCTGCGGATATGACTCATACTGTACATCTATTACCAACAGAATTCACTTGCTTTTATACTGTCAAAGGCCAATACACTCGGAGTTGAACACGTGCTTTGAATTCACTCTGAATTCTTGATTTCTAACTTCACTTTCTGAACCACTCTTTCAGTTATTTTTAACAAATTGGTTCTTATGGTCTTTTTTAATGGTGCATGAAATCAGTTCCCATTAAGTTCACTCAGGTGTTACAGCAGAATAACCAGCAGTGGAGTTCATTATGTTAACATATAAACATGTTCCACAAAGTTTGACAAAAGTGTCAAACAATACATTTATTGCTTCATATTTTGAAACCTAACAAATTTCATTTTGATGGGAAAGTGTGCTTGTTGTGTCTTTAAAATAAATGGCACTTTTTGGGTATTTTTTTTTTTTTTTATACTAAGACAATTGTACATTTTTAATTGTGGCTTAATTGTCCAAATATTTGTATTTTTCAGAAGCCGAAACACATTTTTTTTTTTTAAGCTAAGGTTTTGGGATTAAATAATAATATGCCTGTCTCTTTACACTAAGTGCAAATAGCCATGTGTGATTGAGTGTTTTCATTCAGAGCTGAGAGAGGAATAAAGCTGTAAAGCTTTTTACTCTGAATCACGCACAGTGTTTTTAAACATCTGTGGGAAATATATGTGACAGAAGGACTACACTATGTGTAGGGGAGAGAGAGCAGGCTGTTTAAGAAACAGTCGCACAAAGAGAGGACCTCCTCTTGGGAGAAAAAAAAACAGCAGACGCAGACATGCGCATACGCAGACAAACACGCGCACATAACACACACACTTGCTTCAGACATAATATATACATATACATACACATACAGAGAAAGAGGCCCTCAAGGTTGCAGCAATGGAAACACAATAACAACTGAAATGTCAGGCATCTGTAGAGGCATTGGAAGTTACATACATAACAAAAATGGTTTGACAAGCAGTTTGTTTTGTTGATGTATTTCCTATTGAAACATGAAGTGGGGACGGGACATAACTGAATGCAATGATCACATGCTGTGTCCCAATTCACCTATACTTATACTATTCCCTAAAAGTATACTCTTTTTGTGAGGAAAAAGTAGATACTTTTTGATTGTGTAGCAAAAGAGTTGGCAAGCTTTGGGATGCAAACTGCATCCTGTAACAGTTAACATCCGCATATACACACTCCACATTTGATGTACCGGTAATTCAATTAACACTACTCAAAAAATACTTCATGCCATGTTAGAGCGAAAAGTAGCTGTTGATCTGCTTATGGGTCTTTCCCCCTTTCAGGGCATTTGTACTTAACTATTGGTCTCACGACTCACATACATCCACCATGTTTGTAGTTCCTTTTATTCACGTTTGTAGTTCTGAACTGAAAACCTCCGCCAAAGCTAAATGGGTTGTGGGCAATATCCGCCGTTAGAGTGTGCATGGATCCACACTTCGAAATAGTAGTCCATCCATCCATAGACCATCCGGGGACTTTTGGCACACTCTTTTCAACAAACTATACACACTTATTCTTATCTCACCTACTATTTAGGATGAATAGTATGCACATTGAGGCACAGTTTAAAAATGATAAAACTGACAGTTTCTAGTATTAATAATTTAACTGAAATGATATGCACATTCTAGACTAGAGAACATTCTAATGAACAAATATTTGTATTTGACTTTGTGTGCAAGATGAGTCATCAATACTTTTTTGGTCCGGAAGACTTTTAGGAGTAGGCTACAGACATGGACTAAAAGCCACAAAATGACAATTTTCATTTCATGGGGTCTTTCAGATCTTTCATTGATTTGAAGCCTTTATCCGTACTTACAGAAGCTTACTCAATTTTCCTAGAGTAATTTGAGGTTAAGTGCCTTTCTCAAGAAGGGCACAATGGTGAAGGGTCATGACTCTCTCCTTATAGAGAGCAACTTTCTTATTACCAGAAATGAGCATTAGGCATGATGCCATGCCATCTACCTAAATATAAATCATTTATGACAAAGTGTGCATTAACCAGAGATATTTCAATATCGATCAACCAACTATCTAAAAGTAGCTATATTTGCGCTCATATTCTAATGTCCCCCAGTGGGTGCAGCCCCGCAAAATGCCTGTTAAATTTTAAATAGCAGTTGTGCTTCAATGCAAAACTATTTGATGTTTTGGGATTGTGATTTTGTGATTGTATTATTTGAGTGGTTTAGGGTTCTCATCATGATTTTGTTCATTGTGTGTAGGTTGTTGGTTTTCATTTCCTTTCTCGTTGATTTGATTATTTAATTATAAAAAAATGTGTAATATCTTCTGGACATGTTCAATTGCGCTGCCATTCCCTCCTCTCATTTGCTGCTTCTGCAAAAATAAATCTCACAGGTCTCGGCAGAGTATGGTGAATGTGTGTGGGCTTGACGTGATGTATTTTTGACTTGCTATATCTTTAATTGCAATATTACACTTGACTCGTCTGAAAGGTTGTCAATTGTTGGTGCTACATGGGGCATTTTTAGGAATGATGTGAACTGCTGTAGCCACCATGCTGTCAATTAGTGCTTTCATTTTTTGATTAAAAATACATATTTTTATGCTGTTGAACTTTGGGATTTTATATAAATGTCATAAATGTATTGATTTAAGTGTTGAGGTTTTAACATGTTTTTATGTTCGTATACTTAAGTGGCTACTTGTTTTAGTACCATTTCTCTGATACAAGTCACTTCCCTTTTATCTTCCCTATAGCTTCACAAGAAACTGATTAACAAAATCACTTTAACTTTAATTACAAGTTGCACAAATAAACTTGTATAATTTCACAATTTCAATTTGGTAGATATTTAATGCATTATTAATACTTTAATACTTTCCTGTAGCTCAAACAGTAGAGTGTTGATGCTTGCAACGCCAAAGTCATGGGTTCGATTCACAGGGAAAGCAAGAACTGATAAGAATGTAAATGTCTACCTTCTTGAAATGCAATATAAGTCGCTTTGGATAAAAGCGTCTGCCAAATGCATAAATGTAAATGTAAAATTATTAGGTATAATGAACAAAAAGGATTTATTTTACAAAATTGATTTGTCTAGATTAATGTTAATTCCTGTTCATTCATACATCAATTTTAATTTTTACACATTAATATTAAAAAAGTGTTACTATACATTAACAAATGTTATTTAATGTTAACTATTTCATTAATTGTACAGAATTTAACCTTATTGTAAAATTTTACCAGGTAATTTATAACCCAAAACAGTTTATTAAACAATATGGAAATTGATGAAACAGTTCAGAACTGAGGAGAACAGGCAACAGGTAAGTGTGCAGGTAAGGTTGAAATCATGAAATGGCAGAGTTATGGCAAGTGTATGAGTCTTAACTCTTTCCCCGCCAGCGTTTTTGATCATTTGGACAAAAAATTCATGGCCCCCAGAATATTTTGTTGTATGAATATCTGAACATGCAATATATCAAAAGAAAAAACAGACCCTCTTCCAAAAAAAACAAAAAAAACAACAAAAAAAACAGTTTTATTCTATCTTCATGCTTTTTTTTTTATTAACACTTGACTGTGGGTAAGTTTCATAAAAAAAAGCTACATTTTGAGCAAAGCTGAGAAAATCTAATTTTTATTCAAGCAGGGCGGCCAACTTTTGAGTTTAGCTTGGAGTGAGAATTATGGAAAGTATGGATAAAAAAAAATTATGGAAAAAAAAACACACACACAAAAAACTTGCATCACAAACAATAAGTGTAGGCTATTGTGATTGTCAAAACATTTGGTAGCCTACACTGTAAAAGTCATCAGCTGACTTCACTTCAAAAAAGTGAGGAAACCCGTTGCCTTAAAATTATTAAGTAATAAACTTCATGCGTAGATGAAAAAATTAAGTTGTGTGAACTCCATTATGCATGAGGCTTATTTACTTAATAATTTTAAGGCAAGGGGTTTCCTCACTTTTTTTAAGTGAAGTCAACTGATCACTTTTACAGTGTAACTTAACATAATTTTATTAATAATTGGTACAGGCTACTGCTTTTATTATTACTTGATACAAATTTTTACAATTTCAATATAATTCTTGTGGTTTTATTCCCATCTTGATTCAATTTGGATACATATTAGGTACAGTAGATACATGTTAATTTTTCTCAAGAAAGAAAATCTCACCTAATGCTGTAAACATAGGTTACAGAGAGCCCTGTCAGCTGGTATAATTAAAGGTTAAAAATAACAACTCAAATTAAATGTAGTCCTGATGCAGTCTTTATTACAACAATTTTATAATATTTTAATGATATAAGTAAAAAATATAATAAACATGTAGTGCACATATTTAGTAAAATACTAATTTATACTAATACTTAATATATTATAAAAATAAATAAAAATAAAGATTCTAGCCAAGTGCCATGGTCATTAAATGGCTTTCCTGAGGTAAATATAACGTTATGTGACATGTAGCCTACTTCTGCTATTTTATTGAATTCTTTCCACGGTTGAAAAACACTGATTGGTCGATATTATGTATGAGGCATCATTTTGGTAAGTTGAACTGCATCTTTCAACATACCTATTGATAATTCGTGTTTTTTTTTTTTAGAGAGAGATCGGTTCACGTGCCGTTTGAACTGAGGCGCTACAGCGATCTGTCACATTTAAAAGCGCCAAAATGGTAGCTTATTTATGTTTGAATTTTGTAATAAAATTGACAGAATCTGAGAGCTGAGAATTTGTTTCATATCAAAAGTAACCTGCTCTGTCTTGTCTGTTGGTGTCCTCTTTGGTTCGCAATTTTTCTCTGCGTGAGAAAATGGATGTGGCGTGTCATGTGGCGTGAGGAGCGTGTGAAAAGGGTCAATTGTGTGAGTCTCACGCTGAATGCGTGAAAGCTGGCAGCTCTGCTTCTAGATCGAATTCAGAACGATGATCAAAACATGGATAGAGTAGATAGAGCCCATCAACACCCCTAATACTTGCACAGTCCAATATCTCATTTTGGGTCGACATTTATTCAGTAACAATAGGCAGTTTTGATTCATATTCTGTTTAATGTTGATGATTGCGTTATTTTACACATGCATATGATTACATATGATATTGATTGTTTCTGTTGCATCTTCACCTGTGTTTTGATCAGGAGATTCAGTACTATTTTAGAAGATGCATAATAGCGCCCCCTACCGTATAACAGTAAAAACCTGTAAAGACTGAAAATTCTATCAATGGCGGGGAAGCATTTTCTCACAAATGATAGAAATTTCCATCAATGTCGGGGAAAGAGTTAAACTGAAGAGTTGGCAATCTGGTGAATTTGGCAGGCAAACAACAGTCTATTTAATTGAATGATATTGAGATACTGAGTCCTTGATTAGAGTAATTGATGTGCCAGGGAAGTGAGTGTCCATTTCAAGTTGAGTATGAGGGAAAACAGAGACAAACCAGAGACTCTAGGACAGACTAAGGACAAAGGATATCACTGGAGACTGGAGGACGAAGGAGACATTGGGAAATCAGGTAAGTAATCCACAGGTAGACAATCGAAGGAGTTACGGACTTTCCAAATCTAAAGATGGGGGAAGCAGTCTGAGTTTCCAGGTTGTTGACCAGACACAGAGTGAGGATTGAGAGGAGCTTATAAAGCTGTGCTGATGAGGGTGGTAATGACTTGTGATAGGAAGAGGTCTTGTAGGTTATCAGTATTCCTGGGAAAGTGAACGTTATGAGTGAAGGGAGATCCTTGTGTGTCCGTGACAATAGGTCAACAGCAAGCTTATTTTTATTAAAGCGTTTAATTGTACTAAGCCTAGGTTTTTAAGATGGTTGTAACCTACATAAATAAATAAATAAACCTATATTAATTAATTGAATGTACTTGCTGTACTTTCTGTGTTACTTTTTGTTGTGTAAATGTGTTTCTATTCTTTATATCTTTTAAATGTTCTCTTGATCTTCAGTGAAGAAGTGCCTTTCTCTCTTCATGTTTTTGTTTGTTCTACTTTCTTTGTTCAGCCTCTTGACTTGATGTGTAGTTATACCTACTCACCTGTTTTATTTAGCAAAAAAAACATATAAGCTACATAAAACTAATGTCTCTGGATTGGCAGTGGAATATGAAATATTCAGGGTGAGGACCGCTGAACTGCATTCCCAGCTGTCCTAGGTGGTAATGGTAACACGTCTTTATTTTTACCTCCCTGTCGCTCTGAGACTCATTGTCATCCCATTCATGTTGGGAAATAGCTGTTGTGACATTTCTCCCTGGTACATTTTAAATGTAATTTCCTGAATTAAAAGCACTCAATCACAGCTAACTCGAACCACTTTTCATTAATAGTCTGAGAGAGGGAGAACTGAATATTTGAGCTTGTTGGAGATGAGTAGGTGTTTGCATATAAAGCTTTAGATTGCTATACTGAGAGTGATGACCTGTCCTTTGACTATAATAGGATGTGAGCACTGTTCCCTTTTTCAACATCTCTCTCTCTCACATCTTCCTCTTTGTCTCTGTCTTTCAAATCATGACAGCAGAAACTGTAATTTTGTTGCTGGCAGGTAAGTACCACTATTGGGCACTAGCGCAATGGCTCATGGGGAGTGTTTGAGGCTACTGAGATGCTTTTTAGGTTGTGTAAAACTTACACATTAGAAATGTCAATGAATGAGAAAATAGTGACATTTTAAAGCACTATTCTTTGTCCTTCCCCACCCTTTAATCTCCCACTCCATTATAACCAATGTGTAACTGAGCACATTTCTTATCTTTCTTAACTCAGTTATCTGAGTGATGATTATGGAATCACAATTTTTTAATAGCATATGAACAAAATGGGCCACTAGAGAAAAACACAATTTAATGCAAATCCATCCAAAAGCCTCAATCCAGTTTCTCAGCTGTTCTGGCCAATGTTTAACATCGGCTGAGCCGGAGACTTTAAAGAGCTCATTGAAATTTTCACAGCTTGACATGTCCAGTGCAACAGAAATGGGATGAGTTTCTCTTTCCCTCCCACGGTTGTTATGGTTAGAAAAATACTGTCAGCTGAAGAGACAAGTTCTTGCTTATTTAGCATTCAGATCTTTAAAGCAACAGGTTTTTTTTTAGTACAGGTAACTTGAAATGTCAAGTTTGGTGGTCAGGGTCCAACTAACATTGAGCATGCTCAGTTTGGTCACTAATGATGCACTTGAATAATTTGTGTTTTTGGTAATACCATGGGAACTTGATGACATTGTCATGATTCTGCCCTGGTGTCTTTGTATTTCTCTAGTCTTGAGGCAGGATCATTATGTGCAAGCACATGGCCTTGTGTTTGGACCATGTGCTTGTGTTGTCTCGTCACCTAGCCCCGCCCCCCCTGTTATCCTCATTTAGTCATTATTATTCAATCTGTGTCACCTGTTGTGTTGTCATTAGTCTCCCTATTTAATCCCCTGGTGTTTGCTGTCTTGTGCTCGTTCATTGTGAATTCTACCTGTGACATCGTCGTCTACCTGTGACATCGTCGTCTACCTGTGACATCGTCGTCTACCTGTGACATCGTCGTCTACCTGTGACATCGTCGTCTACCTGTGACATCGTCGTCTACCTGTGACATCGTCGTCTACCTGTGACATCGTCGTCTACCTGTGACATCGTCGTCTACCTGTGACATCGTCGTCTACCTGTGACATCGTCGTCTACCTGTGACATCGTCGTCTACCTGTGACATCGTCACATCGTCTACCTGTGACATCGTCACATCGTCTACCTGTGACATCGTCGTCTACCTGTGACATCGTCACATCGTCTACCTGTGACATCGTCACATCGTCTACCTGTGACATCGTCACATCGTCTACCTGTGACATCGTCACATCGTCTACCTGTGACATCGTCTAATCGTCTACCTGTGACATCGTCTACCTGTGACATCGTCTAATCGTCTACCTGTGACATCGTCTACCTGTGACATCGTCTACCTGTGACATCGTCTACCTGTGACATCGTCTACCTGTGACATCGTCACATCGTCTACCTGTGACATCGTCACATCGTCTACCTGTGACATCGTCTACCTGTGACATCGTCACATCGTCTACCTGTGACATCGTCTACCTGTGACATCGTCTACCTGTGACATCGTCTACCTGTGACATCGTCTACCTGTGACATCGTCTACCTGTGACATCTGAGTACTGTCCAGTCTAAGTTTGTATCATGTATTAGCATAGTTTAGTCTTCCTTTGTTTTGCCCCCTCGTGGGTTTTGTTTTCTGTTTTATTGTCAATAAATAGTGTGTAGAGCATTCTGTCTGCCTGGGTTCATCTCATTTGAGATTCATAACAGACATAAATATTTGTAATTCAGAATTTAGCTGTGTGTTTTATTTTTTTTAATTTGTTGTAAGTTTTGTGTTTAAGATCAGCATTGGAGTGATTAGTGTTCTCTTCAGTGAAGTTTCAATGAGTAGGCTATATGCAATTGTTTTGGTGGATAGAAGTAACTATATACAGTATAACCTTGTCAGTTTGCTTGACAAACACAGCTTACATAAATTAAGTTAGTTCTACATCACTTTTATAACATCTGGGTTACTATTGTAATTTCCGTTCCCTGATGGAGGGAAAGAGACGTTGTGTTGATGTGATGACACTAGGGGTCGTATTTGGGAGCCCCAAACACCTCTGGAACTTTAGAAAAGGCCAATGAGAATTGGCAAGTGGAATTTGCATGCCACTCCCCTAGACAGATGGGTTTAAAAGGAGGTGGCTTGGATCCACTCAGGTTTGTTTTCATATTTTCAAGCTTATCAACAATAGCACAAGCACACCTGCATGCACTTAAGTGTAGCATGGAGACTATCACTAGGCCAAAGTGTGCACAGCTGTTACTTTTAAAATAAAGTAAAATATAGGGCCCTATTTTAACGATCTGGGGCCGTATTCACAAAGCATTTTATCTTACCACTAGGAGTACTCCTATATCGCACTAAAAGATTTTAGCTAGGAGTTTTCTCTTAGAAGTTATTCACAACGCCTTTCAGACCTACTCTTAGTAAAGAAAAATGACAACTCCTAAACTAAGAGTGAGTCTTCGTTGCTATGGATGACGTCATTACTCATGCACGAGCTTGACTGAAGTGACCACCTTGATTGGCTGATGATTGTAACGCGGGAATGATTCCAAACACCTCCACTACGATGATGAGTGACAGGTGACAGGTCTGAGAATGCGTGCGCTACACAAGTATTGCGAAGGACGGAAGATGATGAATAACTGAATAAATAGCCTAAATGAATAAAGAGTAAGGCAAAAGAAATAGCCTAGTAGCCTAATGAAACATATGGATTGATGCAATATCTTTGCAACATTATTGAATTAATCTGTCACTGCCTACGTTTGCAAAGAGAAGAACATTTTATTTGATTCACAATGAAACGTTACAAATAGTTTACATGCAATGAGTAGCCTATAGTTTTGGTTGTTGTTGGTGGCATTATTGCATCCCTAGTTATGCCTACAATGCAAAATTGTTCCCTCGCGATTGGAAGCTCCTGTAGCCGTCGCATACGCATTTCAAAACATTGCAACGTGAAATGCCACAAAAAGCTGTTTGTGAACAGGTCTTAGTGAGTTAGGAGTCCTCTCGACTTCTTTTAAGCTGTCCCAGGCTTAGGTGCTACTTTTAGGGCTAAAACGCTTCGTGAATTACATTTAGTCAAAAAATATTAGGAGTCCTAAAATTACGAGTGACACGCCCATTATTTTTAGGAGTTGCTCCTAAATTCGCCAGTTAGGAGCTACTTTTAGCCTTAAAATTCTTTGTGAATATGGCCCCTGAAACGCAAGTATCAAGCGCGAAACGCAAGTAACTTTGTGGGCGGGTCTTGGGCGCTGTTGCTATTATACTGGCGGGATAAATGACTCTTGCGCCTGACGCAAATCTAAAATGGGTTGGTCTGAAGTAGCTTCATTATTCATAGGTGTGGTTTGGGCGTAACGTGAAATAAACCAATCAGAGCGTCATCTCACATTCCCTTTAAGAGCGGGCGTGCTTGTTCTATAGCGGATTCCTATTATAACGGCGGATTTGCCGTTTTTCCGTAATGTATGATTTGCAAAAATGAAAACGGCTGCTTCTGTGTAGATGAGAGAATCGAAGTGTATGCACGTTGTGCACACGCTACATTGATTATGGCCAAGCATGCGCCCTTAAAATAGCATATAATAACATGCGCAACACGCCACTGACTTTAAACTAGTTTTTTTCGGTCAGTGGCGGAATTGTTTTCTAAACCTGCAAAATAGCATGAGAGAACGTTTGCGCCGGAATAAAGAAGTGTGAAGTCCGCACACTGAAAATTACTGCTCCAAAAAAGTTTATTTTAGCAACGTTTCGACCCTCAGGTCTTCATCAGGCTCAATGGCTCAAACGTTTGCGCCGGAACACGCCTCCTCTTTGCGCTGAACCGCCCCGGGAGCGCAAGTGTATTTCTTAGTTAACCGACGTGCATCTGTGGAGGGAAAAGTCCGCTGTGCGCGGGTGCAAAATAGGAATGATACATGCGTCGGTGTACAAAGTTAATTGCGCTTGGTGCAAGATAGGGCCCATAGTCTTAATGGTGCTCAGCCAATCGTCAACCTAACCACAGGCTCTAATCTTCAGCACAATGGTAACCCCAAAAAACAAACCGATCTCCACCTACATAATATTGAGCAAAACACATGAAATAATGCATAATTTTAACATTTACTCTCCTTTAACAGTCAGAAGCAAGGCATGCTGGGAACTAGAAATCTGCTGTAAGTGTAACTCATTTCGGGAATATGTGTATATTGGGTACATACATTCACATGTATATGGGAACATCTATGTGCAATATATGTGCACAATAAAGGATAAAACTTTATGAATATTATATGTAATGCTATTTTCATCTTCATTTCTAAATGTTTTATATGTATCAATATATAGCCATACATGGTCAATGCATCCAATGCAGTATATTGAAAATTATAAGCACTAGTTTCCCATATATGGAATATAATATACATTATATAATATGTATTATATAATATATTACATTATATTTTGCAGTATATTCACATATATTTTTGTTCGGTAAGGGTATGGTGGCCACAGACACTTTTAAGGTGGACGGGGACAGCCGCCCCTCCAACCTCTCTTGAAGGGAGGAAAGCACAGACTGCGCATCTCTGTGGATCTTCACTTTGGGAAGGACACCAGCTCGTGAACAGATGCCACTTCAAAGCATACAGCCGCCTCATAGAGAGAGCTCTGGCTTGAGTGATAGTGTCTATCACCACCAGTGATAGTCCACTTAGGTCTTCCGTGCCAAACGTGGAGGTTCCACAGGCTCACTGGGGTAAACGCATTTTTGCGTAGGCCCTGGGGCAAGCTGTGTGCCAGTGTGTCTGTGTTGAGAGGGGTCTCGGTCAGGGAATTCCACAGTGGCAATGGGAAGATTCTAGGGGTGTAACAATATATCGTGTCACAATTTATTGCAATACAAAAATGTAACAATATGTATCGTGGATAGTGACAATATGTATTGTGTATAGTTCACCCAAAATAAAAATGAACGAGAACAAATTCAAGTTTACAGAGTTTTAGTGTCATTACTACATTAAACTACTATATATAATGTTGAATATAATGTATAATAATGCAATGGGGGAATATTTGTGTGTCCTGATAATGTTAAATGTCTGATGTTACCAGTAAAAAGGCCTACATTATTTTAAATATATCTAGTCAGTGAAAGAGTGCAAACATATTCGTCTACAATAATTCAGTTTTTTTCAGCTTCAGAATCATGAATATTGTTATTCTGGTGTCTCTATTGTCCTGTGCTTTGGGTTTCAGCACTAAGTCCAAGTCTATTCATTTACACACACAATGTAATATCATTTAGCATTTTAACCAACTGTACATTTCTTGTTAACCTTTTATCATATGTCTTGGAGTATCGCAATAATATCGTATCATGAGTTCAGTATCGTGATATGTATCGAATCGTGACATGAGGGTATCATTACAGCCCTAGAAGATTCCCTTATGAAAATGAACTATGGTTTTATTACAGTAAAAGTGTTGTGACCATGTTTTTTTTGGCAGGTTTGATTACCATTTGTATAACCAGAGTTTACTACAAATACCATGGTTAAACTATGTATGGTTAGTGTAGCAAAACCATGGTTAATTTGTGGTTACCATGGTTTAATGACAATAACAATGTGGGGTGGGATGGGGTGGGTGGGTATTTGTAACCATGGTTAAGTTTCTTAATGGTCCCTGGGAATCGAACAAGTCCACCTGTGCTTCCCTGAATCGACTCCAAATCAGCTGGACCACCTGGGGATGAAGTCGCCACTCTCCTTGAATTGTCACTGGTTGCAAAAGTGCGACCCCAAAGCTGCATTCCCTTTGCATACTGCGCCCCAGCCTGACTTAGACACATATGTTGTAACCACAACATGCCTGGACACTTGTTCTAAGGTAACCTCTGCCCATAGAAATGCAAGGTCTGTCCAATAAATAAAATGCGGACTAAAGTGATCTGACAGATCGGCGTGATGGTCACACAATGTGTGTCGCAGCGCCATGCCCATCTCAGGACTCAAGTCTGAAGCCAATGCTTGCGTGATCTCATATGCATCAACCCGATTGGAGTAAATGCAGCCGTTGTATATATATATATATATATATATATTATTATTATTTTTTATTTATTTTATTATTTACCTTTAGTGTAGAACAAAACAAAAACTATATTTCACAGTCACAAATCTAGTAATCTTATATTTTAAACTTGCCATTCACATATTGCTTCCCATATGGAAATGTAATATATGTATTTGTAAATTGATATGTATAATTGTAAATCACATCCCCAATACAAAAACATTCTGTGTGATGACAGTTTCAGATTTAACATGACTTGTCTTGTAGGTCTGAAATCTACACAAATTGGTCCAACAACCTGATTTTAAGACACTTCACGAGTTCCACACTTACATACAATTAGAGGGAGTAAAGTTTAATGCGTATTTGGCGTGCTGTCCGGGGGAGGGCTCCGAGCTCGGCGTTCGGCCCGAACCCAGAACCCCCCCCCCCCCCCCCCTTGATTGCTGAGTGCTCTCCACTTGTGTTAATTATCTGAACGTGCTCCTCCCGAACTTTGTTAATAAAACATCATTTGTATGTTTATTCACATTTCAAAAGTTTGTGGTTTAAGAAATATGCAAGAATGCTTTAAATTTATCAAAAGTTGACAGTAAAGACTAAAACATTTTTCTGTTTCAATTAAATGCTGTTCTTTTGACATTTATTCATCAAAGAATCCTGAATAAGAATGTATTATGGGTTCCACAAAAATATTAAGCAGCACAACTGTTATTGTAATGTACCACAACCACAATAATAAAATGCATTTTAAAATATATTAAATTAGAAAATAGTTACTTTAAAGTGTAATAATATTTCACAATTTTACTGTTTGTTACAGTATTTTTGATCCAGAAAATGCTGCCTTGGGGAGCATAAGAGACATGACCGACCTTAAACTTTTGAATGGTACAGTGTATCTTAATGTTAAGTATATAAGATGAGGTCATGTTGAATTGATTATGTGGTATATGGTACAATTAACTTAAGTGTAGTTAGATATAGCATATGCTGTAGCTAAGGACATTTTTTACAAGAGCACCAAGGATGTAGTTTATTTAATTTTTCTTTAAATGAGTGTCTTATATCTTGGAAATCTGCAGATTCAAAGCAGCTTCTCTTACAAGAGCTGTTTCCATTCAAAGTTGCAAATATAACTTTTGTGCAAAATAGGTATATCACATAAAACATTTGTGAATAAAGTAGTGTTTCCTTCCCATTTGTTCAAAAGAACAAAATCCTTACCTACTGGGAATTGGTGCAAAATTTCTGTGATAAAAAAGAAAGAAAGTTGCTGCAATCCGGGAAGTCACTGTGGCTCTTTTTTCCTACATCATAAATTACTTACGTTTCAAGAGTGCAATCGTGTGAGATACTTTTGTTAGGTCATATTTATACCAAATAATTCTGATGACAGACCTTGGCTCAGGCATTTCAGAATGATCAGACCAACATCAATTGAGCGGATACATTTTTTTTTTTATGCGTATTTTTTAGAATTTATGCGCATCTTGGTGTTTCCATCCAGCGTTTAAAAAAAAAAAGAGATATCCCAAAATATGCATAAAAATAGGTGGATTGAAACACAGCTACTGATGGCCATGACCTTGTTCTTGCAGAGGTTGTTGCTGAGTGGGTTGTGGCCTTGTTCCAAGTAGAGGAATATAGAAGACTGCAGATGCTACTTGTAATTTACATGTGTGGGTGCATGTTTGTGAGGAAGATAAAAACTGACAATTCAGTTATGGTGCTGAGTCACCTGTCTCTCACACTCATTCACTTTGAATGGTACATCTGCTCAACAGCCTAACATCTCTCTCTTTTGATTTTTTTGAACTGACTGGAGATCATTTGTGCCCGAGTCCCCAGAATCTATTTCATCCTGTTTGCCTGTGAGCAGAAGTATATTTCAGGCTTCTCAGCAGGAGAAGACCAAATGGGATGAACTTTTCCTAGACATCTAGTCATGTTGAGTTACCTTTGAAAAAGAGAGAGAGAAAGAGAGAGAGAGAGACAGAGAGAGAGAGAGAGAGAGAGAGAAACCGCTCCGGGGAAATTTTATGTGCTCAAGCAATTTATTGAATATTCTATATTTGAATATACTTGAATATTCTCTGTGGTAATACTAGTGTATTTTTCTATATTCAAGTCTATATTCAATATATTTCAATATGTATATTTTTTGTCTATTCTGTAAAGACTTTTTTATTTTTACTCATAAACAAATTTTTTAATTACATAAATTTTTTTAAAACATTTTTCTGCGTTTAAAAAGTCAGTGACTCAAAATGATAAAAGGTTTCCAGTAATTCCAGTAATGCATTTGGTTAACTGCTCATTTTAGCGCATCTACTCCTGTCTTGGCATCATACTGCTGTGCCTTTCAGCTTATTGTAGCAGGAGTGCCGTGTTATCTCTCCCAGAGTTTTCCAATAAAAAACGTTTTCAATTATATTTACATTTATGGCCTTGCCTCAAGCGAATAATTTAGCCATTATTCTATCTTAATAAAATATGGATGCTGGACTGATGTGTAGAATTTGATGTTGATTTCATCCATTGAACAGCTTATATAAGCAGAGCTCTCTCTTTTGTTCTGAATAAAATTGGTACCATTCCTCTTGGTTTTCCTTGTAGAAAATATCCTGAAACAGTCTACACCATCAGTTGAGTGAAGTCAACATGTTTTTGTTGGTGGTTTAAAGGGAATGAGGCAAATCATCAGTGTTTGGCAATGTCAAGCATTTAATGCATCCTAAACCGCAAGATGGTTTGCTGAAATGCATCCTAAACCTATAGGATGCAGGTCTAGTTGGTGTTCAGCTAGTTTATCTGGTCAGCCACATAAGTGCTCAAAAGTCCTCTAAACCCAGCAAAATATAGTATATATATACACTCACCTAAAGGATTATTAGGAACACCTGTTCAATTTCTCATTAATGCAATTATCTAATCAACCAATCACATGGCAGTTGCTTCAATGCATTTAGGGGTGTGGTCCTGGTCAAGACAATCTCCTGAACTCCAAACTGAATGTCAGAATGGGAAAGAAAGGTGATTTAAGCAATTTTGAGCGTGGCATGGTTGTTGGTGCCAGACGGGCCGGTCTAAGTATTTCACAATCTGCTCAGTTACTGGGATTTTCACGCACAACCATTTCTAGGGTTTACAAAGAATGGTGTGAAAAGGGAAAAACATCCAGTATGCGGCAGTCCTGTGGGCGAAAATGCCTTGTTGATGCTAGAGGTCAGAGGAGAATGGGCCGACTGATTCAAGCTGATAGAAGAGCAAGTTTGACTGAAATGACCACTCGTTACAACCGAGGTATGCAGCAAAGCATTTGTGAAGCCACAACACGCACAACCTTGAGGCGGATGGGCTACAACAGCAGAAGACCCCACCGGGTACCACTCATCTCCACTACAAATAGGAAAAAGAGGCTACAATTTGCACGAACTCACCAAAATTGGACAGTTGAAGACTGGAAAAATGTTGCCTGGTTTGATGAGTCTCGATTTCTGTTGAGACATTCAGATGGTAGAGTCAGAATTTGGCGTAAACAGAATGAGAACATGGATCCATCATGCCTTGTTATCACTGTGCAGGCTGGTGGTAGTGGTGTAATGGTGTGGGGGATGTTTTCTTGGCACACTTTAGGCCCCTTAGTGCCAATTGGGCATCGTTTAAATGCCACGGCCTACCTGAGCATTGTTTCTGACCATGTCCATCCCTTTATGACCACCATGTACCCATCCTCTGATGGCTACTTCCAGCAGGATAATGCACCATGTCACAAAGTTCGAATCATTTCAAATTGGTTTCTTGAACATGACAATGAGTTCACTTCACTGTACTAAAATGGCCCCCACAGTCACCAGATCTCAACCCAATAGAGCATCTTTGGGATGTGGTGGAACGGGAGCTTCGTGCCCTGGATGTGCATCCCACAAATCTCCATCAACTGCAAGATGCTATCCTATCAATATGGGCCAACATTTCTAAAGAATGCTTTCAGCACCTTGTTGAATCAATGCCACGTAGAATTAAGGCAGTTCTGAAGGCGAAAGGGGGTCAAACACAGTATCAGTATGGTGTTCCTAATAATCCTGAGTGAGTATATATATATATATATATACATATAATTTTTTTTTTTTTTTTTTTTTTTTTGGGGCCGTTCACAGCATAGCTAATAGTATTTGCAATGAGCCTCTTAAATCTCTATAGTTTTGTTTTAGAGAGGCTTTCTGTTTCCTTTTTACTTGGTGTCATTGAGTGGGATATTCCCTCTAAATATTGTGGAGGCCCAGAATGGGTGGCTGCCTGTAGCCAGGCCAAGCTAATCAGACAGATCAATGCATGACCTGTTAGCAAAACTCGGCATTGCCTGAGAAGTTTCTTTAAGGTTGTTAGTGCAGGGCAGTGATAATGAAGGGGCTGTGTTTTGCTAGATTGACCGTTTTAAATCAGCTTAGTGGCTAAACGTTAGTTATTTGTGTTCACAAATGGACAGAGCAGGGTCTTGCTCCAAGAAAATAAGCAAAATGTCAAAACTAATCTGTGCGGCAGCTTAACAAATTAGTTCACAGTTCAGTGGGTAATGAAATTCAATGGGAAAAGGAGAAGTGTGCCGCCAGACTGAACGCTCGGTGTGCTGTTTAATGTTGAAAGATACTGCCAGTAGTTTCTTTACAAACTACAGAAAGAGAAGATATTTTTTCCACCATTAGTGTGTAAGCTGCTTAAAACAAAAAAAAGCAATACGGTGAAAAGAAGAAAGAGTGAAAAGAGGATGCGTATTGCAGTTTTCCCCCACCCCTGGCATTGTGATTATCTGACATATCCCAAGATATTCTTCCTTATTGCCACAACAACATAATTCGAAATGTCTTTATAACCACTTTTATCCACATGGAGTTGAAGACTCAGCTACAGCTGGTTTTAATTATGTTCATTAACAACCAATTACAACCTTTAAAGTGATAATGAGATTTGTGTGTGTCCCCGAAGGTAAACTAATTTAAGAAAGTGTTGCTAAACAAACACACTCAGAATGGAACACTACTGTGCTGTTTACTGTGCAGTATACAATATATAATCCCTACTTTTAAGTCGGCATGAAATAAAATTTCACCCTATTTTGTAAATGCATGTTATAGATCTTATTGCGAACAATTCATCCATGGGTGCGCAGAGGTGTGCAAATATAAACCTTTTTTTTTTTTGTTCCTGAGAATACAACAGAAGATATATGTACATTTTTAATATTTGATATCTCAAGTTTAATTTAATGTTACTTGCATTTTCTTTGTAATTATTTGTGAAATTATTTATATATTTTTATGTTAATTGGTAAACTACAATGCACATTTGTGTTACCGTACCATTCGTTGTATATCAGAGCAGAATATCTGTTTTCAGTCTGTAGGTTCAGTGTTGGTGTTTCATGATCAATCTTTTATCTTTTATATTGCATCACAAAATGGAAAAAGCAATAATTTCCCCTATTCTTTTATCAGGGTCTCAAGTGGTATAAAAGTTTCCATTTGTGATCCTTTTATTTGTTTGTCAGGGAACTTGACAGGATCCGGGCACATAAATCTTTGCTTGAAACCAGTTTTTTCAAGTGCCGAGTGATGTTTTCGATCATACTAGTAGTGTTGGTATCAGCAGCCCACTGCTGATTAATTGTTTGCAGGACCCAGGTGGAGGAGAGGAAAGGAACAATTGTGTTCTTACTCTCTCTGCCTCCCTGTTTTTCTTTCCCAGGTCTGACAACAGGGCTGATGAAGGTGCTCATCACATGAATATTAATGGCGCCATGTTTCAACAAGATACTGCATAATCTTTTCTCTCTCTCTCTCTCTCTCTCTCTCTCTCTCTAAAGTAAAGTCCTATCGCAGAGCTGTCATCTGCAGAACAGGAGCTGCACTGCTGGAGTTTTCCTGGACACTCTATTTTTATACTGTATCAATTAGTTTGTGGTGTTTTAAAATGTGAGTGTGTGTGTCATCTTTTTATGACACTATTGACACTATTGACTGGTTCCTATCCCAGCCAAGGATAGGGGGTGGGGGTACTCTTGGTTTGGCCCAAATTCCAAGCTCAGAGCCCTTCCCTCGGATAGCATACTCAAATATACTCTGGGCATGGGAAATATACATGAATGAATGATCTCTGCAATACATTCATGTTGGTTCTGTTCTGTTTACCCTAAGGGGGGTCATTGCTGCTCTCCCTGCTCTTATCCATGCTAGGCTGCATGAATGCGCAGGGAGTTCTTGCCCAGAACAGAACCATACCGCCAATCCTAACTATATGCTAATTGTCAATCGTATTTAGTAGTCCTGACAGAAACAAGGTTATAAAGATGTTTTTTGTAGAAAAAGTTGAAGAGTAGCTGTTGACAGGTGTTCTGACCAAAATGGCTCTGAGTCTTAAATATTGGATTCTCACAGTGCATGAAGTCAACCTTAGAGTTTATAGGATTGACTTTTGGAATTTCTTTTTTGACGTCAGGAATGGGTTTTTGATAGTGCACCATTTATTTGTGATATAGACAAGTGACAGGGCCGTAGCTAGAGGATTCGGGGCCCCCTGAAAAAATATTGATGTGGGCCCCCACCATCCTCCACCAATATCATATACTGTACAATAGATGAGCATGGAGGCCCACATATAACATAAGAAGGTGATGTTGTTGTAAAACCTTTGTTTTGAAAGTTAAATTTATATAAAAATTACAACTAATAAAAATAAATAGTTAAATAATAATAAAACCAATTTTAAAAAAGTAACAGCAAAATAATGTTTTTCCCCCATCAGGGAAACAGTCTGTTATAATTCATAAATCAAAAAGTTAACATTTATAAATTGACAAGAATGCAGTCAAAAAAAAAAAAAAAAAACTCATTTATTGTCTTATTTTTGATAAAGATAATATTATTAAATAAAGCTAAAATGTATTCATTCAAATGCATTCGTGTTTTATTGATAAATACATCATCAGCCGGCAGGTCAGGTGCATAATGCAATGCGTCGTGATTCGTGTCAATTTTTTAACTCTATTTACAATAGTGTAAAAAGACAGGGATTTTGAACAGGTAAACATTCGGTCGATTGTGGTGCACACCGATAATGAAGAGTGACAGGACCCGGCAGGCTGTAGACGGTAGTCTTCTTATTCCCAGCGAAATAACAATACAACCTGTCTTTAAGAACGTATTGATCGACTGGGATACAACAACTCTCCTGGCCTCCCTCTCATTCTTTTCATAGCGTTTCTGGTACCCTAATTTATGTTTTCTTTTCCCCGACATTTTGCCAGTCAATCTCCTGCTCTTCCACCAAGTTCATCGTTAACTTCAGGCACTGTCGCCTCAACTCTGATTGGTTCTGTTCACGAGCTGGGGTGGGACTTACAATTTTATTGGGTCGATCTGATGTTTGTCACTGACTGAATAATTAATAAATACTTTAGATCGGACTAAACCATTTATAGGGAGGTAAGAGAATATTTGGAAAAAATATTTTACCAAATTGCATGTTTCTGTGGTTTTCATTTAAAGCTCAGGCATACAACTAATATAAATATTAGAATTATTCATACAACAGGGGCCTAGTATAACTGCTGGATTTTGTGGGGACCCCTGGGCAGTGGGGGCCCCTATAATTGTCACCACCTTTAACGCCACTAGCGACGGCCCTGGATAACAGGATATAAAAAAGGTCTAACTCTTATAAAAGGATGTAAAAGTTAGTAACCACACTGGCAAAAGAGAACACTCCCCTTACACAAATTTTCGTATTTTTGTAAATCACATATTTTCGTAATACTTCTTTGTGAGTCTGTTTTATACCGTCCTGCTTTATATGTTATAAAGTGGAACAGTAGCTTTTAGAATAGATAAGATTAAAGTTTATTGTCATTCCTGGCATATACAGGTATACAGTGGAACAAAAAATTCTTCCACTGTGTTTTTAAACCTGCCCATTTGCGTAAGATGACACTCTGTTGTATTACAATATATGTGCCAGATGGTCAGAGTGGAAGGGTCATAGTATGATTTAAATCCATAGTACTCCACATTCGGTTGATGTAAATTTAGCCAGAAATAGCTAGGCCTACTGTTGAAGCAAATAATCTTCATGCAAATTATCTGGATTTCATTTTGCTTATCTCTTGCACTCAGTGTTCTTGTGCCCTGAAACTTAATTCAAAGTAGTTTTTTTCTATAATTCACAATAAATGCAGTGCAGGTAGATTAGCATAATTTGTCATAGACAAGCTATTAAACTATATTTTTTTGATACAATTTTTTATTCTATTTGTTATTCTAATAGTAATCGATCAAGGCTCAGATTTTATCTTTAGGACCAACTTTAAGTCTTCCAAATAATAAATATGCCACGTTTTTCAGTAGCACTTTTTGGTCGACAGGGATATGTGCAAGCCTGGTCATTGAAATTCTAGTGCTAGCTCATGGCACAATTGGGTCATTGCTTTTTAGTGTCACCCTTCAAACTCTGGGGCAGAATTTTGTTGTTGTTGGGGAAATTGCTGGTGGATTGGTAGGGGAAGAAGGTCCAGGCCTTTTCATTCACTCCCTATGTGACTGTGCATTTTGATAGCAGCACCAATGATTTATCTAATTCATTATGAGACTTTTATGTAAAAGGGGTGAATGAGCATGAACAAGGGTTTGCCCAGTCTCCCTGCCTTTTTGTACTTCCTTTTTGTTTTTCCATCCTGTTCTTTTCTTTCTTTCAAGCATTTTCAACTTAACATGTAGTCGACTCACAGGTTTGTTTACCCAGTTGAAGGAGAAAAACGACCAGTTTTCAACTATTGAGTGGGACACACAAAAGCAAACAGTAATCAGGCAAATTAACAAACAGTTCTTCCTCCTACATGGTTCTCTACAGCTCTAAACAATCTGGCCCAACAAAGGAAGAGCACACACACACACAATCGGCTGTAACCAACCACCAACTTCTGTTCATCTCATGCCTCTTAGTCCCGTTACCCGAAAAAATTGTGTGTGTAATGCACCATGGGCATTTTACCCCATTAAGATCTGCCGTTCTTCTTTTGTTTCTAAAAACAAGGCGATAGGTTAAAAAATTATGATCAGCACGAGCAGATACATTCTGCCTGAAGCTTGCTGTGACTCATGCAAAGAGATTAATTGAGATGATTTTGGAAGCTTTCTTTGCCCTGTTGTATTTATTTTAATCTGGTTTATATCCCTGGTTAAATTTAACTAATTAGTTCAGTCAAATTAACTTTTATGAGTATTTAGCACTTTCTTTTTCTTTCAAGTTCACAGAACTGATATATTTTAAGTAAACTGAACTGTTTTATTGTTTTGAGTTTCATGAAATTATTTCTTTTAATTTAGACGAACTTAAATTTAACTGAAACGGCTGGGATTTCTATTTCCCAGCATGCTTTGCCTACGACACTCGAAAGGGAGAGTAAATGCTAAAATTAATTGTAATATAATGTTTGTTTTTTTTTGTGCAAGATTAATGTTAAGTGGGAGATTTAGTACTGATTAATGTTTTGTTATTCTTATTTAGAAGAATTTCTTTTAATGTTGGTTTTAGGATAGTTACCATCATTGTGACAAGTGGTGCATGTGGCTTGGTTTGAGAGCAAGTATGTTAAAGCTTTATATTGCTGCACTCATACAGCACATGCTAAAACATGCTATTGTTAACATGCAGAGTGTGGGATTTCTGTTATACCTTTAAAATTGAACGTAACTTTTCAAGAAGTGAATGAAAATATAAATTGAAACTTAATAAAATGTCTTTGAGACCGGAATTTTTTTTATCGCAGGCAAAATTTTGAATTTGTTTTTAATACACTGCATGTTTTACTGACTGTTTTCTCTTTTTTCTTTCGCTGATCTGTACTTACAAATGAGCTTCTAGAGTTTTCATTTACGCTTCTTGGGCCCTATTTTAGCGATCTGAAACGCAAGTATCAAACGCGAAACGCAAGTAACTTTGTGGGTGGATCTCGGGCGCTTTTGCTATTATATCCCAGCAGGATAAATGACTCTTGCGCCCGACGCAAATCTAAAATGGGTTAGTCTGAAGTAGCTACATTACTCATAGGTGTGGTTTGGGCGTAATGTGAAATAAACCAATCAGGGTGTCATCTCACATTCCCTTTAAGAGCAGACGCGCTTGTTCCATGGCGGTTTGCTATTATAACGGCGGATTTGCCAGCCGAGGAGACCGACGTTCTCGTCAGGGCCGTAGAAGACAGAGAAATGACATTGTATGGGGATGGGAGAAACCCACCCAAATAAGCTTCAGTTAAACAGGCATATAATAATTTGGGTAAATGTGTAAGCTAGATTTATGCCTATTTTTTCACATCTTCATGGACACCACAATGATTTCCCTCGTGTGGAATATTTTTCCTTGTAATTATGTATGGTTTGCAAAAATGTCAACTGCTGCGTCTGTGTAGATGAGAGAAGCAAAGTGTATGCACGTTGTGCACACGTTACATTATGGCCAAGCATGCCCCCTTAAAATAGCATCTGAACGTGCCACTGAAAATCGCGCCACTGACTTTAGACTATAGGTTTTTCCTGGTCTGTGTCGGAATTGTTTTCTGGAACTGCAAAATAGCACCAGGGAACGTTTGTGCCAGAAACGTGATGACGCAATGTGTGGCGCGTCGCAGACCAGCACAAGACGAACAAATGTGGTTAAAAAGTATACAATTTATTATTTTATTTTTTTAAATGACCGATTGTTTCGCTAGATAAGACCCCATTCCACAGCTGGGATTGTGCAGAGCCCTTTGAAACTGCATTGATTTGAACTTCAACATTCTGGTTGCATTGAAGTCCATTGTGTATAGAAAAATCCTGAAATGTTTTCCTCAAAAAACTTAATTTCTTTTCCACTGAAGAAAGAAAGACATGGACATCTTGGATGGCATTGGGGTGAGTAAATTATCAGGAAATTTTCATTTTGAGGTGAACTAATCCTTTAAGTCTTCAATTTGTTATGTGCAGTTTGTACTGTTGTTAGACTAGTATAATACTTCTCCTTTCTCATTTTGCAGGTAGTTGAGCAACCTTTCCATAAACAAAATTATGATGCTGACCCAGAGGATGGAGTGGTAGTACAAGAGATCCACTGTCCCCATCAGACAGAAATCTTACTTTCT
This sequence comes from Rutilus rutilus, assembly GCF_951802725.1. Lineage (NCBI taxonomy): Eukaryota > Metazoa > Chordata > Actinopteri > Cypriniformes > Leuciscidae > Rutilus > Rutilus rutilus. Next base: position 16,661,992 of record NC_140211.1, read on the forward strand.
TCAGACACATAACACATCACTTTTGAATGACTGGGATCTTGATCTTCAGACACCAGATAATAATGCAACTATTTTAATTTATTTTGAGCTCTAGATTAAAACAAACACAGTTCACAAGTACACAAGAGGTTGCACTTTATTCTTATAAATCTACGCTGATCTTGGATTAACACATCGACAGCATATGAATGTTAAGGGGATAGCCCACCCAAAAATGTAAATTCTCTCATCTTTTACCCACCCTCATGCCATCCCAGATGCATATGACTTTCTTTCTTCAGATAAACACGAATGAAGAGAATCCATCCGGTGAGTTTATATAATGCAAATGAATGGGTATTTAAAAGTTGACACTTTTAAAACTCCACACAGTGACTGTAATGGGTTATTAATACAACCAGTGGATGAATCAATGTCTTCCAAAGTAAAACAATAGATAATAAAAATTCTATGTTTTAACCATCGCTTCTGACCAACTGTCATTCGCACATGGGCTACAATCTACCTGTATATGGATTCACGGAGATGGAATATTTTCTGAAAAATCTTTGTTTGAGTAAAGGATGAGAGAATTTACATTTTTTGGTTGGAGTATCTGTTTAGACTTGTGTATACTTCCTTACAATGTACCCAGTCACTGCGTTTTTACATTTACTGTAACAAGAACTGTTCAAATGATCATTGCATAATTTAAAATATATATGAATTTTACACAAATTTTGTATGTTATGTACTTGGGCATTTTTAGTACTAAATGTATATTATTAGAATACTGAGGTCGGACTGTCACAACATCCAACACTTTCACTTTCATATTTATGTATAGTGACAATAAAGAATATAATGAAATATCCTTGAAGGTCTGTAGGCTACCATTTGATAGCAAGCCACAAAACCATCTGGGTGCAATTTTCATATTGTTTGAATTCTTCAGAATTATATGATCATTAATTGTGATGGTGTAAGTGCATGTGCTAACAATAGCGTGATGGCCAGGGTTGCTAACTTTGATAATCAGGTTAGAGTGAGACTTTCTTGATGGCTGAAAATTTCCCACACATGTATATGACACTAGTGTTCTCTTTAAATTGTTACATCACAATCTAATCAAAGCCTACAATCCATAAAAAAAGAACATTTAACATTATCAGGAACAAACAAATATTCTCCGAAAGAATTGAACGTTATTCATTATTATACAGTATTTTAATGTAGCCTACTACAATTATACCTCTAGACATTCATTCTTGCACGGACAAATACTGCTCCTGAAAGCTTATGCTGACATAGTAGTAGTAGAAGATAAATACAGGTACAATTAAAAAACAAAACTCCTGACTTTATATCACTAAAATTAAATGGGAAGCCGCTTTACGCTCACGTGTAAACACAACACTGACGTCTTCACTTCCAGGTCAAGCATCTGTCAATCAAAAACTCAGTAGCCAATGAGAAAACACTGCTGTTAGCCTCGCCCCCACGAGAGTTATCTGCCTGAATGGTGAACGAAAACTCAGAGAGCGTAAACGAAAACTTCAGAAGCGTAAATCTGGAAGCGCATTTGTAAGTACAGATCAGCGAAACAAAAAAGAGAAAACAATTAGTAAAACATGCAGTGTATTAAAAACAAAGTCAAAACTTTTGCCTGCTATTAATTTTTAAGTTTCAAAGTTTCAAAGTTTCAGTTTATATTTTCATTCATTTCTTGAAAAGTTCGTTCAATTTTAAAGGCTCAAAAATAATCCCAGAGAGGAGCTAGGTCATAACCAGAGGACTCGGACAGATGGCTACTTTGATAGCTGACATTCTCATATGCTTTGCATAGATTTTTCCTGCTTAATACACCACTATCAATTTGTCTCACTCAATCTGTCTGTCACCCTTGTTCAAATTAATGTCTTATAGAAGTGCTTGTTTATCCTGCCGTTGGCCCATGCATGTTATTAATTTAGCTTCTATTTTCCACCTTGTTTATAACCAACCCGCCCCCATAACAATGCCAGTGTCTCGTTCTTTTTCACCTTTTTTTCGCTCGTGGACACAATTGTGCAGATGACAACCGTTTTCCCTACCTTAATTAGACAAGTGATGCCTCCCGCAGACAACCCCTCTGTTCCACTGTCACAACCATTGCTGCTAACATGTATCACCTCATACACCTCCCTCCCAGCAAGTGACAAAAATATGAAACAGTCGCAAAAAGAGAGGTTTCCCAGTTGGAAATGAGGCACAAATCATTGTTTGTTAATATCTTTGTAATAGTGTAACACTAATTCATCTGTTTTTCATCTCTGTTAGGAACCGCACTGAGCTAATAACTCTCTTAAACAGACACGCTCTCTTACCTTTTTGCTCTGAGGTGTCTGCAATGAGGTAGTCAAGACATGGTTGTCACTTCTAACTCCTTCGATCCGCTGTCAACAGGTCTGAAATCTAATGCTGCTAATTTCATACCCTGGGAAAAGCTCTTCACATCTAGATGAGAGGAATAAAACTACCAGGAAGTTATCACAAGCATCTTAATTAAAGTCTTTCAGTGGCAGAAAGCGATAACAGCCAGGGTAACACGATCTTGAAATGCATAGGCACAGATTTATCAGACTTGCCAGTCGTACGTCTGATGCGTCATTTCAGCAATGATCTCTAGAAGTCATTAAAAGTAAATCTCGCTGTCATGAGTTTGCTGAAAACTTTCATATTTATGTAGGCTACTATTGCTCTGAACATGCATCTCACAATTATCACATCTTCAAAAATCCACATTTGACCGGTATATGGTATCACAGCTGTTTTATTTGCGAAAGTACATTTGATGTTCAGAGTCGAGCAGCTGTACAATTATCCCTATTTTAATCATCTGCGCCTGCAATATATTATCTCTTCTGTGCACAGAAGCATTGACTAAAACATTACTCGTTACTCTGAAACTGAAGCATGTTCGGAATCGTAATGTTTGGTGTCTTATAAAACACCTGCCAGTTATGTCATCAAAAGCCATTAGCAAAGTGCACATCTTTCATTCTTTTCTATGATGCTTTGTCCTTTGTGGCCTGTGATATTAATAGGCTCTCTTAATAGGCCTTGTGAGATTGACTATGCCCATATTTGCCATTTGGGATTCGATAGAAATGCCTTTAGAGGATCATTAGTTTCTGCTTCTAATAGTTAACAGGAACTTGAGATAAACTTGGAGGACAAAGTCAGTGTGACGTGCTGTGTAGTCACCCTTGATCACATCTCCAGATCTGGTTATTATTTGTGACGTTGAAACATATGGTATTCACAAACCATGAGCGCTGAGCCGATAAGTGCATTGAAACTGATCCAAGTTTAGTATATTATTCCAGCCTCCAACAAGAGCCAAAAACACAGCTATTTACCTTGCCACTGTTTACTGTAGAGTATTAAATTCCAGGGGTAAATATTTGATCTGATGGCTCTGATAACCTTGGCAGCATGACAAAGCTTTTTTTCTCTTTCCAACTAAATGATTACATTGGTAAAACAACCTCCACCCTCTGGGTATTTTTTTTTAAAAATGAGAAAAGGTCAGATTTCCTCAGGAGGGTGAGGAATGTCAACCATTGTTCTGATCAAAGATATCGACCAATAAAATAACCAAATGTCTTTTATCCTCCCCTCCACTGAACCTTGTATTGTTTACAGGCGTAACTGAGAATTCTGTAATTCTCTTTTCTTTTTCTCGTCTTCCTTATGTTCTTTTCTTAGTTTTTTTTGTCTTTTCTGTCTTTCTAATAATTCCCTTTTCCTTTTCTTTTTCTCTGTCTTCTTTTTACTTTTCTTTTCTTAGTCCTTTCTTAGGCTACATCCAAAATCACATACCTCCCTATTATATAGTAGGCGAAAAAGCAGTATGTGACAAAAGAAGTATGTGTCACAGTGTCTGATTTGTGTTTCCCCGGGTGTCCACTAGAGGTCTCTCTCCCTTACTGTCACCATTCATTCTGGAACTGCATTTCCCACGATCCTTTGTCTGTTTTCATCACTCATCATTGCACGCAGCTGTTTCTCATTACATTGTTTAGTTTCTGTGTATAAATACCCTGTCTGTTTTAGTCCTTGTCATGGAGTTGTCACATATTGTCACCACACTTCTAAGGTCTGTCTTTCTAGTCTGTTTCTTGTTGTTTTGTATTTTGTATTGATTATATGGACTTTGACCCTTGCCTGGATGACTACGATTTGGATTATACTTAATAAAACCCACTGCATTTGGATCTACTGTTTCCCGTGTGTGTTCCCGTGACAGTATGTCCGAATTCACAGTACTCATAAAAGCGTTGACAAAAGCTCCCGGATGATCTACTACTTCTGGCGAGATTTTGAAGTGTGCATAAGATGGACACTTTAAAATCCCATGAGGCCACAGGAGAGGATTTATGAATGGCAGTGAAGCGACGTAACTGACGCTAATGATAATGACATGCTCAGTAAAAACTTCGGTAAAAAACGCTCAGAAAATAATTGGCAAACAACTTCCAGCAGTTGGGGATATCTACATTACACGCTGCCTCAAGAAGACACAGTTTTTCATGAACGACCAGTCACTTTTCTCCCCTCTGGTAAAAGGCTCAGGATCATTCGTACACGCACAACACGATTCAGGAATAATTTTTGACCCCAATGCCGTAAGACTGTTCAACAGTAATGTTTAATCAACACTAATGTCTAACACTTAAGTTAGTATTAGGTAAGAATACTGGAGACTCATAAGATCAAAAAAATGTCACTTTGTGACTTTATTGTTTTATGTCACTTATTGTCTTATTTATTTTTGTCACTGATTATCTTATTGTCATGTGATTTAGCAATCATTTGGTAATGTGTGTAAATATGTGTCGAGGTGTCCATGAGCAAGACACCTAACCCCAGCTGCTCCCGACGAGTTGGATGGTGCCTTGCATGGCTGACACCGGCGTCGGTGTATGAGTGAATGAATGGGTGAATGTGAGGCAATATGTAAAGCGCTTTGGTGGCCATGGGTCTGTTGAAAGCGCTATATAAATGCAGTCCATTTATGTATATATTTTTTTGTTTATATAGAAGTGAGGTTTATTTAATTTGGTTTGTCTATAGTCTGTGGAATAGCATTCAAGTAAGTTTTGTACCTGGTAACTTGTACACATGACAATAATAAATTACTTGACTTGAACATGTCGAATGTAGTACTTCCGGATTATTCATACACTCTAAACAAACATACTTTTTTAGTGCCCGTGTAGTAATTACTTATTCAAAATAAGTACCTACTCAAGAGAGTATGAGATTTTGGAAGCAGCCTTAGTTTCTTTTCTTTTATTCTTTTCTTTCCTTTTTTTCTTTTTGTCTTCCTTTTCCTTTTTTTCTCTTAGTCGTTTTTTTCTTTTTTCTTTCCTTTTGTGTTTCCATTTTTCTTTTTTCTTGTCCTTTTATTTCTGTTCCATTTCATTTCTCTTTTCTCTTTATTTTCCATTTCCTTTTTCTCCTTATCCTTTTCTTAAAGGGCTACATTTTTATATATTGTACTTTTGATGCAAATTCAAAGAAAGGAGGATTCTGTACACAGAACTCATTCAAAGCAGTAAAATGCTGCAACCAGTTCCTTGAATTATCTGTGTATTTCAGAGGTAGATCAAAGACTACCACAGCAAGAAACTGTGTACTGAAAGGTAGTTTAATTCAGAAAGGTAGTGTGTTGAATCCATCTCAATCGTGGCTTTCACGCTGTTCTTAGAAGATGAGCTAGGGAAGGGAGGCGAGCTATATATTGTTTTTTTGAATTGCTGAGGCATAGAAAATCAGACATGCAATTACCTTATGGTGTGATCACTCATGCAGAGGCATTGCGAGAGAGAATAAGCCACGATGCTTCCTGTAAAATCAGGCAGTAGATTATATCTCCTCAAGACATGGACCCAAATAGCATTCCCTGGATTCCCTAAACAACCTTTTATTTTTCGCACTTAAACTTTACTGTACAGAAAAGCCCATTATGTGCCTTTTTTTTAGCTAATTAAAGCTGTATTTGTAACTTAAAGGTGCCCTAAGCGATGTCACACATTTTTTAGGCCGAAACATTTTTTTGTCACATACAGCAAACATCTCCTCACTGTCCGCTACTTGCCTGTCCCCTGAACACACTGTAAAAAAACACGGTCTCTGTAGACAGCACAGGCTCCACAAGCGGCAAAAAAAAAAAAACTGGCCCAACCAGGACCACGAAACATAACAAATCGGCAAGAATCATTTTGGGCTGGCGGTTGGGGGGTTAGTGTGCATGCACATGAAGGGCGGTGTGGGGAGTGGAGGAGAGAGAAGCATGAAGAGGGAAGTTAGTTATAGGAGAGATGTTCTAGACATCAACAACGACTAACGTTAGAATTATATTCTCTTGAATTTTGATATGGCTGACACACGACCAAAGAGATGAAAAAATAGAAAAGAAGAGGGAAAAAGAAGGAATGCGCGAAGTCTCGAATTTACATCGGAAAAGCACGGAAGGGTGGGGGGTGGGGGGACGGGATGAGGAGGAGGGAGGGTCGAGCTAGCCTCCGTTTTGTTTGACAATCCTTCAAACGTCAACAAGAAGTGACGTCACCCAACATTGCTTAGAGCACCTTTAAACTGAAAAATAGTTTGTAGAGAAGATATGCAGCTGCAGAATGAGGTGAAGGTTTTGAGTGAAATCACCTGTCTGTGAGTTTGCTTTAAAGCTTCTGCAATAGTTTTTTATTGGATCAGTACAACAGCTCAGTCTCTTGTCAGAATAATTTGAAAATAGTTTTGGCAAAACAAGCCTGGAACAGAGCTAGATTTGTTCAGCTAGACTTTCACAGTGTGTCTGAAGGCTTAGTGTCACAAGAAGCGTTGTCAAATTTTTGTTTCCTCTGTTTTGGCAGCGATAAGCATGCAAACTGGAATATACTTGTTGGTACATCACTCTTTACATTAACATTAACATTAACTTAATTACCATTAAGTATATTAACTCTTTTTTATTTTATAAAAAAAATTTTATTTTAGGGCCTAAAATAATTGTTATCTTAAAGTCAATTAAATTATGTCTGCATTATTTATCAAATGCAGCATATGGTCCTATTTTGCTGGTGGTTCAAGAAATGTTCACTTAGTTTTATCTGGGGACATAGGCCTTTTTATAAGCTGTTTATTATTATTTACCTTTTTGATTAGTTTTTCTTGTTACATAATTTATGTCAGGAGTGTAGGATGAATTTTGAGAAAGATACAAAGATGGCCCTTTTGAGGCTACTGCCCTTGTGAAAAGCTGCTGTGCCTCTAAAGGTAAAATTTGTGCACAATACCCCATAGAGTGCAACAGTCGGGTTCCGGAAGTAAAAACTCCAATCCTTTTCTCTAATAGATTTTTAACGATAACCTTTAAACCTTTAAAAACAGCCCAACTGTGAGATACGAGTTTGTTAATAGTATTTGCTTCTGTCAAAGCCATCAGCCCACAATATTTAAGCACATTTTTTAAATAATCATGTTTAACGGTAGAATTTGTTGTAAAAACTACCTTACGCTGCTGTACAGAACATTCCACCAATCAGTGTCTCGACAAGCAAAAGACACCAAAAGAGCTATTGGTAATACTTTACATGAAGGGGTGTGCATAAGACTGACATGACACCTTCATAATCATGACATGACTACGAAGGAGGTTTTATGCATGTATATGACAACTGTCATTAAGTGTCATTCGCTCAATTATGTCATTTTTAATGCAAAGATGACATTGTTTGAGATGTCTTTGTTATGACAGCTTGACATAAACCAATACATCATAACCTGTCATAAATTTGTCATAAACATGACATAGCAGATTAATCATCAAACTTAAGAAACTACTTAGCTTTATGGGTTAACATTACATTATATTACTGACCACTTTTTCCCCCAGTGGTACTAATTGAATATCATTAAGTGTTAATACTCTGTCAAATTATTTTATAACAGTGTCATGAATATTTTTCTTGACCTCAACTACAGTGATACGAATTTAACTTGTCATTAAGTGTTAATACTCTGTCAAATTATTTTATAACTAATACTGGAATACTGGAAAAAAAAGTGGTCAGAAATATATTCATGTCGCAGTTATAATGGCCTCATGACAGCCAATGTCAAAACCAACCACATGACAGTTGAATGTAATGTTAACCCATAAAGCTAAATAGTTTCTTAAGTTGGATGATTAATCTGCTATGTCATGTTTATGACACATTTATGACAGGTTATGATGTATTGGTTTATGTCAAGTTGTCATGACAAAAACACTGACAGGTTATGATGTATTGGTTTATGTCAAGTTGTCATAACAAAGACATCTCAAACAATGTCATCTTTGCATTAAAAATGACATAATTGAGCGAATGACACTTAATGACAGTTGTCATATACATGCATAAAACCTCCTTCGTATTCATGACACGTGTCATGTCATGATTATGAAGGTGTCATCAGTCTTATGCACACCCCTTCAAGTAAAGTGTTACCGAGATATTTAGCTCCACCTACTCCCACCAAGTCCCGCAAATGACGTAATCGAGTCGATCTGTCTTCATAGCTTCTAATTCGATTATGTTGTTCGCAATGCTTCATGGGATTGTAGTTCTTATACCACAAAGTTTGCAATATTATGATTGACCTCATAGATGGTTGGCTTGGTTCATGGCTTTAGCGCTTTAACAAAGACCTTTTTTTAAATCCCTATGGGAGAAATGAATGAGAAAAATACTTCTGGAACCAACGCCACTGAAAAAGTGGGTGTGCACTGTTGCACTCTATAGGATTCACCCTGTATTCAAACTGACATCATATTGAGAATGTTTAAATGACATATTTCACTGAAAAGGTTTTGTTTTATTTGATATTTTTTGTTACTGCAGATCTGACATCTATATCCAGTTGTGTCCTTAACATCAGGGGTTTTTTTTCTCTCTACAATGCTGGACTCTGAAAGGCAAATTAATGGTCAATATACATACGTACCAAATGGACTCCTATGTGAGCTGGTCTGTGGTGTGGCTGCTAATGGATTCTAGGACAAACAAAATGTCCATTACAAGGTTGTGTGATAACCTTTTGAGCTCTTGTTTGCTGTGAAATAGTTGATGAATCACACAATAAAGGGTGATTTATTAAACCTCTTATGTTTTAGGCTAATGGAGGGTCGCTTGAGGTTTTCCAATGACAGCTTCTGCTATTGTGCCACTCAGTCTTTTATTTATCGTATGAAGAATTGTGCAAAAAAGGGACATATCAGCATTGGTTATTTATATATACATTTATATATATATATATTGGTTATAAGTCTAATTAAAATCTCTTCATTGAAAATTAGCAGTGGTATAGTGTTTCCTAATTCATTCTCTTTCTCTGCTTCCCTGCCAGTCTTGACCATTTCTCTGAATTTCATCATTAGACAATAACAGTTTAACCTCTAGTGAAAACATGAATATGATATTAAAAGGAAGGCAAACATTCTCTGTCCTCTCATTCATTATTATTATTTCATATTTTCTCTCTAATTATACTGCCATAAGTATTACTGATCAGCTTATTTGACTATGGATATTTGTATTGATTAATTGCCTCGGCAGAGTGGCCTGTTGAATGAGCAGCAAATGTATGTAAATGTGTTACATGATGCACTCTGTGTGAGTCATTAGCCATTTAAACAGGTCAGAGTAATTTGAAGAATCATTTTAAGGTGATTGTATTCCTAATCCAATGTTTCTTTAATTCTCTCTTTCTGTTTCTCCCTCTTACAGAGTGAAGGACATCCTCTCTTTCAAGCTTCTGTCTGCATTCCCCAACCTTCCACGATTAAACGTGCTGACCTAAAACCATCTTTAGATCCTGCATATAATTGCATTCGACAACCTATAGAAAAGCCCAAACTGATCCTGGACTTTGGCAGACCTGCTATGGTTTACTTCTGCATTAGTATGCTGTCTGTAAAGCGTATAAGCGAGAATCCCCCCCCCCCATCCCCCCATCCCCCCAAAAGACGGAGCCGGTTGTGATTGTTTCAGCTGAGGCAGGTATGCTTGGTTACTCTCTCATCCTTGACTGTGTGAAGCAGTTTGAGTATTTAGCCTGGCTTCCCTCATCATATTTGTGCAGCTTTGCATTGGTTCAAGGTGTATACAATTATATGGAAGATTTTCTAAAAGAGGAGTGTGGTCAAGAGCTTTCAGCAGCTCTCAGTTCAGCTGCACAAAATATTCAGCTGTGCGAAATTGTGCAGCGAACCTTTTGTGAGCTCCTTGCTGACTTAAACTTACTTTTGTGTTTGTGTGCGCAAATAACACTTCTGGGGTTTTACACAGCAAGGAATTATTTCTTATTGCCTAATATTTAAAAGGGAAATCAGTATTGCAGTCAGATCATAATCTTTTTGTACCATAAAGACCTGTTCAATATAAAGGATTAGAGATACAAGTGAACTGTTACAGAAAAATAACCTGACATGCAATGAATGATTAATATCCACCCATGCAAAAGTGTGGGGGCGGTAAGATTTTAAAATATTTTTTAAAGAAGTCTCTTTTCAAGGATGCACTTATTTGATTTTAAAACACAAATATTATTACAATTTAAAATAAGTGTTTTCCATTTGAATATATTTTATAGGCCCACTGAAGTGCCTTGAAACACATTCAGTGTCTTGACGTAATTTCTCCTGAAACAAGAAGATAGGATGGGACATATCGAACAGCTCCTCCCCTTTTTAAAAATAGCCAATAGTGTTTGGTTTATATCACAGCTGAGCTCGGCCAGAGCTGTTGAGTCGGTAAAGCCGCAGTTTCCTCCTAATCTCGAACCGTTTCTCCTCCTAGTCTCCTTCATATCACTTTAAAATATAGCATTCTGATCTTCTAGGTCTGATATGTTTTCTGGTATGCGACGACCCGGACATATGATCCGCTCTGTGCTGTCGTGTCTCTGGACCGGAGCAGACTGTGTGTGCGCTCTGCTGCGGTTCGCAAAACCAGAAACGTGAAACCAGACTTCATTCGCCCCAATGGAAAGCATAATTAAAAATGTCTGAATCGTTCCCTATTCCCGTGGTTCCCAAACCTGTCCTGAAGGCACCCCAACACTGCACATTTTCTTTGTCTCCCTAATCAAACACACCTGATTCAACTCATCAGCTCATTAACCCATGTGATAATGAGCTGATGAGTTGAATCAGGTGTGTTTGATTAGGGAGACAAAGAAAACGCGCAGTGTTGGGGTGCCTTCAGGACAGGTTTGAGAACCACTGCCCTATATAATGCACTATGTGCCATTCACCATGTAGAAAATAGTAAATGTGTAGCAGCAGCCTAAGCATCTATTTATAAAGTAGGGGGCGGGACGCTTTAGATTAGCATTTGATTGGACAGAAAATCTGATGAGAAGCTGAAGTGCAGAGTGATGCCATCAAAATGATTGACCCATATTGTCAGAAGTGAGAGACTGTAAGTTTTGAATGCTTATCTTCTAAATACAAATTTTGTCATTGTTTTGGAGCACACTAGCTTATAGATCAGTAACGGTAACATATTCATACTAAAAGCCAAAAAACTTCCATTTTGATATCATGGGGACTTTAAAATGTAATTTATTCTGCAGAATTTTTTTTTACAGCCATTACTCCAGTCTTCAGTATCATAGCTGACTATGCTGTTTAATATGTTCATAGTAACCGTGCTAGATTTTTTCAGGATTCTTTGATGAATAGAAAGTTCAAAAGAACAGCATATATTTGAAATATTTATCTTTTGTAACAATGTAAAAGTATTAAGTTCTTTAAAAAAATCCTTCTGATCCAGACTTTTGAACTTTATTTGAAACTCCTGATTTCATCCTCCTAATTAATTAGATCAGACTGGAGATCTTATTTAGCCAATCAGCAAAGCTCTGTTGGAACAGTAGGAGAGAGCTTACTTGGCTTTTATGTTTTAAAAAATTGCTTTCAGATCAGTGCAGACATGTTCTGTGAACATTACTTTGACCCGACAACAAGTGACCTGAAATAATCTTTAGGCTTTGTTTCTGCAAACCGTTGTAATCATCAGATCATTTATTCACAATCATTTCTGTGAGTGTGAGGATTAATATAGTTGTTGAGTGATGTAATAGGCATTACCTGTGGCCTCTGTTGCCCTGCAGCTCTCCAGCTTACTCTTAGCCACTGACCTTGAGATATTTGACTCTTTAATAAGGCCCTGAGGCTTCACCAAAAGGCTTGTGAGTTCTCTCTCTCTCTCTCTCTCTCTCTCTCTCTCTCTCTCTCTCTCTCTCTCTCTCTCTCTCTCTCTCTCTCTCTCTCTCTCTCTCTCTCTCTCTCTCTCTCTCTCTCTCTCTCTCTCTCTCTCTCTCTATATATATATATATATATATATATATATATATATATATATATATATATATATATATATATATATATATATATATATATATATATATATATAGTGAGGAAAATAAGTATTTGAACACCCTGCTATTTTGCAAGTTCTCCCACTTAGAAATCATGGAGGGGTCTGAAATTGTCATCGTAGGTGCATGCCCACTGTGAGAGACATAAAAAAAATCCAGAAATCACAATGTATGATTTTTTAACTATTTATTTGTATGATACAGCTGCAAATAAGTATTTGAACACCTGAGAAAATCAATGTTAATATTTGGTACAGTAGCCTTTGTTTGCAATTACAGAGGTCAAACGTTTCCTGTAGTTTTTCACCAGGTCTGCACACACTGCAGGAGGGATTTTGGCCCACTCCTCCACACAGATCTTCTCTAGATCAGTCAGGTTTCTGGGCTGTCGCTGAGAAACACGGAGTTTGAGCTCCCTCCAAAGATTCTCTATTGGGTTTAGGTCTGGAGACTGGCTAGGCCACGCCAGAACCTTGATATGCTTCTTACAGAGCCACTCCTTGGTTATCCTGGCTGTGTGCTTCGGGTCATTGTCATGTTGGAAGACCCAGCCCCGACCCATCTTCAATGCTCTAACTGAGGGAAGGAGGTTGTTCCCCAAAATCTCGCAATACATGGCCCCGGTCATCCTCTCCTTAATACAGTGCAGTCGCCCTGTCCAATGTGCAGAAAAACTCCCCCAAACCATGATGCTACCACCCCCATGCTTCACAGTAGGGATGGTGTTCTTGGGATGGTACTCATCATTCTTCTTCCTCCAAACACGTTTAGTGGAATTATGACCAAAAAGTTCTATTTTGGTCTCATCTGGCCACATGACTTTCTCCCATGACTCCTCTGGATCATCCAAATGGTCATTGGCAAACTTAAGACGGGCCTTGACATGTGCTGGTTTAAGCAGGGGAACCTTCCGTGCCATGCATGATTTCAAACCATGACGTCTTAGTGCAGGGATAGGCAACTTCGGTCCTGGAGGGCCACTGTCCTGCAGAGTTTAGCTTCAGCCCTGATAAAAACTCACCTGCCTGTATCTATCTAGTAATCCTGAAAACATTGATTGCCTTGTTCAGGTGTGTTTAATTAGGGTTGGAGCTAAACTCTGCAGGACAGTGGCCCTCCAGGACCGGAGTTGCCTATCCCTGTCTTAGTGTATTACCAACAGTAACCTTGGAAACGGTGGTCCCAGCTCTTTTCAGGTCATTGACCAGCTCCTCCCGTGTAGTTCTGGGCTGATTTCTCACCTTTCTTAGGATCATTGAGACCCCACGAGGTGAGATCTTGCATAGAGCCCCAGTCCGAGGGAGATTGACAGTCATGTTTAGCTTCTTCCATTTTCTAATGATTGCTCCAACAGTGGACCTTTTTTCACCAAGCTGCTTGGCAATTTCCCCGTAGCCCTTTCCAGCCTTGTGGAGGTATACAATTTTGTCTCTAGTGTCTTTGGACAGCTCTTTGGTCTTGGCCATGTTAGTAGTTGGATTCTTACTGATTGTATGGGGTGGACAGGTGTCTTTATGCAGCTAACGACCTCAAACAGGTGCATCTAATTTAGGATAATAAATGGAGTGGAGGTGGACATTTTAAAGGCAGACTAACAGGTCTTTGAGGGTCAGAATTCTAGCTGATAGACAGGTGTTCAAATACTTATTTGCAGCTGTATCATACAAAAAAATAGTTAAAAAATCATATATTGTGATTTCTGGATTTTTTTTTTTAGATTATGTCTCTCACAGTGGACATGCACCTACGATGACAATTTCAGACCCCTCCATGATTTCTAAGTGGGAGAACTTGCAAAATAGCAGGGTGTTCAAATACTTATTTTCCTCACTGTATACAGTTACTGCAATTACAGAGGTCAAACGTTTCCTGTAGTTTTTCACCAGGTTTGCACACACTGCAGGAGGGATTTTGGCCCACTCCTCCACACAGATCTTCTCTAGATCAGTCAGGTTTCTGGGCTGTCGCTGAGAAACACGGAGTTTGAGCTCCCTCCAAAGATTCTCTATTGGGTTTAGGTCTGGAGACTGGCTAGGCCACGCCAGAACCTTGATATGCTTCTTACAGAGCCACTCCTTGGTTATCCTGGCTGTGTGCTTCGGGTCACTGTCATGTTGGAAGACCCAGCCTCGACCCATCTTCAATGCTCTAACTGAGGGAAGGAGGTTGTTCCCCAAAATCTCGCAATACATGGCCCCGGTCATCCTCTCCTTAATACAGTGCAGTCGCCCTGTCCAATGTGCAGAAAAACACCCCCAAAGCATGATGCTACCACCCCCATGCTTCACAGTAGGGATGGTGTTCTTGGGATGGTACTCATCATTCTTCTTCCTCCAAACACGTTTAGTGGAATTATGACCAAAAAGTTCTATTTTGGTCTCATCTGACCACATGACTTTCTCCCATGACTCCTCTGGATCATCCAAATGGTCATTGGCAAACTTAAGACGGGCCTTGACATGTGCTGGTTTAAGCAGGGGAACCTTTCGTGCCATGCATGATTTCAAACCATGACGTCTTAGTGTATTACCAACAGTAACCTTGGAAACGGTGGTCCCAGCTCTTTTCAGGTCATTGACCAGCTCCTCCCGTGTAGTTCTGTGCTGATTTCTCACCTTTCTTAGGATCATTGAGACCCCACGAGGTGAGATCTTGCATGGAGCCCCAGTCCGAGGGAGATTGACAGTCATGTTTAGCTTCTTCCATTTTCTAATGATTGCTCCAACAGTGGACCTTTTTTCACCAAGCTGCTTGGCAATTTCCCCGTAGCCCTTTCCAGCCTTGTGGAGGTGTACAATTTTGTCTCTAGTGTCTTTGGACAGCTCTTTGGTCTTGGCCATGTTAGTAGTTGGATTCTTACTGATTGTATGGGGTGGACAGGTGTCTTTATGCAGCTAACGACCTCAAACAGGTGCATCTAATTTAGGATAATAAATGGAGTGGAGGTGGACATTTTAAAGGCAGACTAACAGGTCTTTGAGGGTCAGAATTCTAGCTGATAGACAGGTGTTCAAATACTTATTTGCAGCTGTATCATACAAATAAATAGTTTAAAAATCATATATTGTGATTTCTGGATATTTTTTTTTTTTGATTATGTCTCTCACAGTGGACATGCACCTACGATGACAATTTCAGACCCCTCCATGATTTCCAAGTGGGAGAACTTGCAAAATAGCAGGGTGTTCAAATACTTATTTTCCTCACTGTATATATATCTTCATCCTCTCAGTACATTTCACTCTGACCTGTGTTTCAGAGCTACGCATGCTGCTAATAACCTGTGGGTTTCCATATCGCCACTGTCAATGGTCAAAATGACTGGAGAAAGGAAACCACTGCTTTAAAATCTGGTTAACTGTAACAGTTCCAACTGGAAAAAATAATTGAATCGGTTCAATCCGAACAGAATCAGTATTTTAAAGTTTCTGTTCATACGTTCCTTCTGTAACATTAGCATTCTGAAAATGGTTTGATTAGAAAAAATACCTGTGAATAAAGTTGTTGTTTTTTGCCTATACTTTATACCAGCTTGAATTTGACTTTATAGCTTGTGACTAAACCTCGTAACTCAAGTGGATCCTCAGTCTTTCGGCAAAACCTCATGCAGTAGCTACACCCGCCTCAATCGTGAATGAAAGTCCTGCATGCATTTTGGAGACTTTCTCTGATTATTTGCAGTGCACGGGCAAATTTATTCATTATCAATGTTTTTCAACATATTCAGTGCATACCATTAATGGGGAAAGAAGGCAAAGAAAGAGGGGAAAGAAGGCAAAGAAAGAGGAGATGGAGGGAGGTTATTTTGGCTGTGGGATTATGTTCCAGGTTTTTGTCCAAAGCATCTACGATTTTTGGCAACGACCTTTGCGTCCTGTCCAATTACAGGCTATCATGTCAAGCTCTCAGTGCTCTGAGTGTGCGCATGTTTCCAGAATTTATGTGTGTGTCCACAGCATGCTTTATGTTTTATTGGAGTGTAGATCTTGGCAACTAACTATAGACTTGTAAATCAGATTCCCATTATGTTAATGGAAAGATCTTATTCTGCTGTCCAGTTAGCATGTCATTGCTTTTGGCTTCTTTCCTTTAGACAGGAATCTGTTCTCCACCTCATGTTTATTTATACTGATCCAGGAGAAACCACGAGTTAATATAAGCTCTCAAATTGCATTACTGTGGAAATATTTCACACTCCACACTAAAGTCAATGCAAAGAGTTGCATTTCCCGGTTTGCGTTGAACCGCGTAAGTAATGAGTGACGGGCAGTAATCTCAAGACATTTCCTGGCACTTCAAGTAGCAGCACTCTGACACAGGTGGATCAAACGCCCTGCTGAAAATCACTGTAATGTGTTAGATTAGAAGAGTCTGACACTCTGGCTTGCCGCTGGTAGACACAGCTCTAATAGCTTCACTTTCACATTGTTGTGAGGCGATATTGCTGAATTCTTGAGGGGATGTGTGGGCCGGCGTAGTTCCCGTAGCAAGATATTACTTATTGTATCTCCCCACCTGTCTGGAATTGCCTATTTAGAAACTTAAACATGACCAACAGTGTTTGTCAATGTTATTTTCAAAAGTTACACATAACAATATTGAGATACTTACTAAGTACATTCGTTTTGCTGCATCCGAAATTGTGTCGAAGTAGGTACTACATTCAATGAAGACCTTATGTCGTGGGTCATGACCATTAAAAAGTATGTTTTATAAAGTATGCAGGTGTGTAATACGAAAAAAAATACATACTGACCTGTTACATGAGTTGTGTCATGACCGTTTCATGTTATTTTTTTTAGATTAGGAAATAGATGTTTATGAAATATATAGGTCATTTGAAATATATGTATTTTGAATTAAAAAAAATAAAAAATATTTTTTTCAAAGATTATTTGAAAGATTTTTTGTAACAATGTAAAAGTATTTTGTTGTTTTTTGTTCTGTTTAATATTTTTGTGGAGCATGATACATTTTTTTTCAGGATTAAGTTAAAAAACAGCATTTTTTTATATAAATCTTTTGTAACAATGTCTTTACTGTCACTTTTGATTAATTTAATGCATCTTTGCTGAATCTTTAATTTATTTTAATTTTTTAATCTACATGAACACACTAAAAAACAGTATGCTCTTCATCAATATACAGTGTTTTAGATGGAGAACTCTAGAACAACAATATCCATCACGCTCACCTAAGCTATGGTTTTGCAATCGCAATTGTTAGTAAATTAATTAAATAAATAAAAAAACGGCACATGTTAGTTTAGTTAATTGAAAAAGTCCTGACATTAGCTCATGGCTATTGTTCTGTTTTGTCCTTGTGTGTGTTGATACACCTGTCAGCGAGTGAAAACTCCCATACAGCAAAGATACTCTCAGGAAAACCTCAGGCAGTTTTATGCTTCCAGCACACCAATAAAGATTTCCATGAGCACCTGAAGGATCTTTGACTAGAATTTTCTTGTTTTCTTTGTGTCTCCTATTTTTTATATTGCCCTCTCTCGTCCCCTTACTTCTGCACCCGTCATGCAGGCTGCTGTGGGCTGTTTGAAAAGGGAGCTTGTGAGATGCCGTCCAGATGGAGTGCATTGAATACTTAGTTTTGTTGCAAGAAAGAGACAGAAAGAAAGTTGTTTGTAATGACCTGGGCCCGTATTCATAAAGATTCTAAGAATCCTCTCAGAAAACTCTTAATTTAGCTTAAAAACTTTTATGTAGGAGTCTTAGCTTAAGAGCGATTCGGGACCGATCTGAGAGCAACTCTGAGTAAGGAAAATACAAAAACTTTCATCTTAGTGAGGAGGCGGGGTTGACCCCGTTGCTATGTATGACACAATCTTTTGAAGACTGTGATTGGTTGGTTGTCCAAGAAGGGAAAAAAAAAAGTGATTTTAAGTATAGGGTCTATTCTAAGCCTCCACTTTGAACTTACATGCGTAATTTTTCCTATTTGATCGTTCTCTCTCACACACACACACACACACATTATAGATGTGTATATAAATCCTTTTTTTTATTTACCATGCTGTTGATTTCCTATAAGGTAGGCTATTATTTGATTGCTTAGAATCATAAAAATTGTTCCACTCTTTCCAGTCACACTGATTGCTGGCATGTCTATTTAAGCGGTGGTTTGAATGTTGGTTTTAATGTATCAAACATGGAATTTTCCCAGTTGCCAAATATTGTAATGTAGTGATTACTTTCATTTCAGGCGCTATGGCATTTCTGCGCTGTGTCGGAGATGTTAGCGTGTCTCTAAAAAGATCAGTCACAAACATGATCCCTGCACGATCTAATCTATAGCGTCTTATTAACTCACTGTCATCCATTGTCTGCAACACATTTCTTCTCCCTCTTCGTCTTTCTGACATTTTCTCCTCTGCTAAAGAAACTCTTAAGCCTCTTAAAAGTCCTCGTCCGTGCTCCTAACAATTTTGACCTTAAGACCTCTTTTAAGGGTTAAGATGCTTTCTGAATTACTTTTTTCTTTACTAGGAGTTTTTCTTTAATTTTAAGAGTAAACGCCCACATTTCTAAGAATATTCTTAGAATTTTGTCACTAGGAGCTACTCTTTGCATTAAGATTCTTTATGAATACGGGCCCTGGTCTTTTTTTTTTTTTTTTTTTATCTGTTTGTTCGCCAATTTGCAAAGCAGAAGCTGAAATTAGACTAGAATTAGTAAAAAATATGATAAAAAACAAAAACAATCATTTAAAATGATCCTTAAATTAAGTCAATATTTTATCATTTCATATTCCTTAATTATCATGAACCAAATATTCAAACATTTTAAATGTAAAAAACATTTATTAAATTAACTGTATAAACATACTTCTTAAAATCAACATCAACAAAATGCAACGTAAAAAACTGTCCTTGACAATCATCAATACCATGATTAGATTATTTCAATCAATTATATACTTGATTTTCTTTTTCTAAATGTATTGATAATGAATGGTAATATCTTGCCGGATCCCTTCAATCAGTGATAATCAAAAATCTATGTTTGGCTTGGAAACTTCTAAACCTGACCTTTGAATGTCCATTGGTGTTCTCTGCCACTCTGGTGTTTGATGCACTCTCTGAATGAAATGAATTAAAAATCAACTTCATTCATGCTTAAACTCAGAAATGATTTTCAGAGGCAGATTGACAGAGTTGGACTGTGAATTATAGAGTAAGGAGATGTTCTTGTTACAATATTCATACAGGTCACTAGAAGTTTCCATGGTGAAATGTGTGATGGCACTTATGAAAGACTGGTCTTGTATGAATATCCCTTCACTGCCATAAGTTTGTTTGGAGACAAACATAAAACTTTTAATTCCCTAGACCCGATTGCAAATAACCTTTTATGCATGGCTGATATATATTAGACTGGTGCCTACATTTTATTTCCTGAGTCTGACGATTAGTGTTAGAATCACTCAACCGATTGAACAAACCATCTGTGACTCTGTTGGGTTATTTGCACTGCTGTTTTGATTGCTATGTGGAAAAGGTATGCAAGATTCTTATATAACCTTAATTTGTAAATTATTACTAGGAAAACTCAACTGGGTGTTGCCTGCGGCAAGTTGCTTGGTTACAATTTAAATCTAAATGTAAATGAGAGATTCACATTTATAGTAGACATTGCCAATGAATAGCAACGTCTGGTTGAAGCAACTTCTATGAAAGTAGCAAAACCACGAATCTGACAGAACTGAAATTGGAAAAATTTAAACCGGCCTTAAAAAGTTACTGAAGACCTGTGTCTTGTTCTTTGAATGTTGAATGTGTAAATGACAATAATATTAGGCTCAGCCTATTTTGCTCATTGGGGTTCTGCTTTAGTTAGTCTTTCATTGGGAATAATCTGCCTCACTATTTTAATAGAGCCTGAAACTCGTCCTGGACAGCTTAGAAAAAGTGTGGTCTCATTTAAATAGAGCTTATTTTTATTTATCCAGAACTTTCTGTCAGTTTTTTGTTCTTAATTTGGCAACTTTTTTTTGCTCTTATAAGGTTCTAAAATCGTATCTATATAAACTTTTTATACAGTTGTGGTCAGAATTATTAGCACCCCTGGTGATCAAGGATGGCTTGAGAGAGACTTGAGATCAGAGACCATTCCCCCATACAGAATCTCGCCAGATCCTTCAGATTCCCAGATCCATGTTGGTGCTTCTTCTCTTCAGTTCAGCCCACTCATTTTCAATAGGGTTCAGGTCAGGGGACTGGAATGGTCATGGCAGAAGCTTCATTTTGTGCTTAGTGACACATTTTTGTGTTGATTCTGATGTTTGTTTTGAATCGTTGTCCTAAAGGAAGATCCAACCACTGCCCATTATGAGATTTCTAGCAGAAGCCGTCAGGTTTCGTTTTTTTATCTATTGGTATTTAAAAGAATTCATGATACTATTACTATTGCTGATACTATCATGGCCCTATTTTAACAATCTGAAAAGCAAGTATCAAGCGCAAAACGCAAGTAACTTTGTGGGCGTATTCCCTTTAAGAGCAGGCGTGCTTGTTCCATGGCGGATTGCTATTATAACGGCGGATTTGCCAGGCAGGCGCACGCCAGGAGCGGTTCACATCCGAGGAGACCGACGTTCTCGTCAGGGCCGTAAAAGACAGAGAAGTGACATTGTATGGGGATGGGAGAAACCCACCCAAATTAGCTTCGGTTAAACAGGCGTATACAAATTTGGGTAAATGTGTAAGCTAGATTTATGCCTATTTTTTTTTTCACATCTTCATGGACACAACAATGATTTCCCTCGTGTGTTAATATTTTTCCTTGTAATGTATGGTTTTCTAAACCTGCAAAATAGCACCAGGGAACGTTTGCGCCGGAACACGCCTCCTCTTTGCGCTGAACCACCCCCGGGAGCGTAAATGCATTGCCTAGTTTACCGACGTGCGTCTGTGGAGGGAAAAGTCCGCTGTGCGCGGGTACAAAATAGGAATGATACATGCGTCGGTGTACAAAGTCAATTGTGCTGGGAGCAAGATAGGGCCCCATGTACCTGAACAAGATGTCCAGGACTTCCAGCAAAAAAAATAGGCCCACAACATATAAGATCCAGTAGTAGATTTAACCGTGGGCATGGGGGACTCTTCATCCCTGTTTGCACCAAACCCATCTAGTGTGTTTGCTGTACAAAAGCTCTTTTTTAGTTTCATCTGACCATAGAACCAGGTCACTTTTGAAGTTCTAGTTGTGTCTGGCAACTGAATATGCTGGAGTTTGTTTTTGGATGAGCAATGAGGATTTTTTCTTGAAACCCTCCCAAACAACATGTGGGGATGTAGGGGTTGTTTGATTTTTTTTTCTTTTAGGCTTTCTGACCCCAAGACTCAACTAATCTCTGCAATTCTCCATCTGTGATCCATAAAGAGTCTTTGGCCACTCAAACTATCCTCCTCACCATGCATTAAGGCAATATAGACACATGTCCTCTTCAAGGCAGATTCGTAACATCTTTAGTTGATTGGAACTTATTGCCCTGATGGTGGAAATGGGAATTTTCAATGCTTTTGCTATTTTCTTACAGCCGCTTTCTATTTTGTGAAGCTCAACAATCTTTTGCTGCACATCAGAATTATATTCTTTGGTTTTACTCATTGTGATAAATGATTAAGGGAATTTGGCCTTTGTTTTTCCTCATATTTACACTTCTGTGAAACAAGAAGTCATAGCAAGACAATTTCATGTTCCAAGTCACCCTGATGTGCTAAAAATTTAAATATTAATGGGAATACACTTCTGTGGCGAGCAGGACGAGGCAGAGGGCCGTGGGAGAACGGCGCGAGGCCGGTGGCGTGATTGATAATGAGCGACACCTGCGTGACGCACCGGTCTCGTAGCTCTCACGGAGGAGCGGATGCATAAAGGAGGAGCGACGACAGTGGAGATCGAGAGAGGCCAGGCATGGATTTTATTTTATTTGTTTTATTTTTGCCATTAAAATGTGTTTGAATGTTCTCCGGTTTCCGCCTCCTTCCCACAACATTTAACCTTGTTACAACTTCAGAGAAATTTTACTCATAAAATAAAATTCTAGGGGTTCCAATAATTGTGGCCAATGTGTTTTGGAGAAAAATTCCCATTTTTGGGGCTGGTAAGACTTTTTAAAAATGTTATAAAAAGTCTGGTATTGCTCACCAAGGCTGTATTTATTTTGGTACTCAAGAAACATTTCTTATTATCAGTTGTGCTGCTTAATATTTCTTTAATAGAATAGAAAGTGAATAGACAGCTCAAAAGAACAGCATTTATTTGAAATAAAAATCTTTTGACATTGTAAATGTATTTAATATATATTAAATATAATTCATTTCTTACTGACCCCAAATCTTTGAATGGTAGTGCGTATAAAATCAGGCCCTTATTACAGCAAAGGAACACCATCAAATTGTTCCTATTAATATGATGTCTGAGTATATACTGACTCGTCCAAGAAGTGACTTGCTGTAATCTGGTGACTGTCGGCGTTGGTCTGCGTCTGTTGGTGTGAATTGGCCTTTAAACAACTCAATCTAGATCAGTTTCAAGAGCCAGAGAGATATTATCATGAATAGAAGATCTGTGTGCACCATTTTATCTTGCATGTATTAAGCTATGCACAAAGAATGGGCAAATCCAGTTGGTACTAATTACTTGTGGATTGACTGAAATTCTGAATAGAAAGTTTGTTTCATTAGTATTGCATGATTCCTTCCGCTGTGTTCCATTATTTGATAAGCGATCTATTGTGTCATCATTGACTTGAGATTTACCTAACCCTAAATGTTATAAAGTACTGTGTAATCCAGTTCTTGGAATAATATGTAATGATGAGCAGACATTTCGCTAATATTCATAAGTTTGACTATACTTTTAAGTAACCAACAACCATCTCTAGTCTAGACAGTCTAACTTTATTTAGGGTCAGTTGCATAAACATATAGCCTGTGTCTTAAGAGCTAGTATGAGCAACTAGCAGTTGGTTAGGGGCAATCAGTATTACTTTTTAGTATCAAATTAGACCAATCTACGTTTTTATGTAACTGACTTCAGCGCTTATAGCACTGAAACTGCGCTCGTTAAAATCACAAATGATTTACTTTTAGCTTCTGACCAAGGCTGTGTATCTCAATACTAGTTTTACTTGATCTTAGTGCTGCGTTCAATACTATAGATCACACAATACTCTTAGATCGACTACAAAATTATACTGGTGTTCAAGGACAAGCATTAAGCTGGTTCAGATCATACCTATCTGACCGCTACCATTTTGTCTATTTAAATGGAGAAAAATCGATCATAACTCCTGTAAACTATGGAGTGCCGCAGGGATCTGTGTTAGGCCCTCTGTTATTCTCAGTATATATGATGCCACTTGGAAATATTATAAGGACACATGGAATTAGTTTCCATTGTTATGCTGATGACACTCAAATATATATTTCATCACGGCCAGATGAAAACGCTAAATTATCCAAATTGACAGAGTGTGTTCAAGATATAAAAGATTGGATGACGCGTAATTTTCTTTTATTAAATCCAGACAAAACAGAGGTACTAATCATCGGCTCAAAAAACCGCCCACAAAACCTCTCGCAATACAACTTTAACATCGTAGGATGTCCTGTTACTTTATCCTCTACAGTAAAAGACCTGGGTGTTATACTCGACTGCAACCTGTCTTTCGAAAATATTTCATATTCATTGGTTAAAATTTCATATTTCATATGTTACAAAAACTGCCTTTTTCCACCTTAGAAACATTGCTAAGCTACGTAATATGCTATCAGTTTCTGATGCAGAAAAGTTAGTTCATGCATTCATGACCTCGAGACTAGATTACTGTAATGCTTTATTAGCTGGTTGTCCTGCATCCTCAATAAACAAGCTACAGTTAGTCCAAAATGCCGCTGCTAGAGTTCTTACTAGGTCAAGAAAATATGATCATATAACACCGATTTTATCATCACTTCATTGGTTACCTATAAAGTTCCGTATTAATTACAAGGTATTGCTACTGACTTATAAAGCCCTAAACGGCTTAGCTCCAGTCTATTTAACGGATCTTCTATCGCCTTATAATCCATCGCGCTCTTTAAGATCACTAAATTCAGGGCTTTTGGTCATACCTAGGATATCCAGATCCACCAAAGGAGGGAGAGCATTTTCACATTTAGCTCCAAAACTCTGGAATAGCCTTCCTGATAGTGTTCGTTGCTCAGACTCGCTCTCCCAGTTTAAAACTAGATTAAAGTCGCATCTCTTCAGCCAGGCATTCATATAATATTTTTAATCTTACAGTTCAAATTACAATCCGGCCTCTAGTTAATAAACGCCAGAGGAGAACTGGCCCCCGACTGAGCCTGGGTTCTCCCAAGGTTTTTTTTTTGTCTCCATTGGGTCACCTGATGGAGTTTTAGGACACCATTAGGTCACTTGATGGAGTTTTTCGGTTCCTTGCCACTGTTGCCTTTGGCTTGCTCAGTTGGGGATATTCTGGGGATATTTAATTTTATTTTATCAATCAATAAATTCCAGTAGAAACAAACCTTGTTGTATTATTTTAATTTAATACTGTGAAGCTGCTTTGATACAATCTGTATTGTGAAAAGCGCTATACAAATATACTTGACTTGACTTGACTTGACTTAAAGGTACAATATGCAATAATTTTTTGCCTCTAGAGGGCGCTACATTCCAAACAACAACAACGGCGTAGCTTGATGACGATGTGAAGGAGCGTGGAATGATGGGAACTGTCGTTTTAAACTCCACCGTGGATGTAAATCAGTCAGACGGGAATCGAAAAATCATGTTCATGGATGAGGTTAAGTTTTATTTTTATAATGACATGCTTTTTGTGGCGAGGGGGGCGTGGTTCAGCGCGGTCTGTAATGGGAGAGAGAAGAGACGAGCGTCCCGCAAGTAGGTCAAGTGCAAATTACGAACACCTGTGTCTTATTGCAGTGATCGGCGTGGAGAGACCGCTTATAAGCCACGTGCTGGAACGAGAGAGAATTGGACGCAGAGAAAGAAAACCGGTGGATCCGAGCTCTCAGTTTTGTGCCGTCGCGGTTGCCACGGTGAATGCGCGTTGTGTGCGACTTTTGTTTGTTTTATTTTAATAAAGTACGAGTCCCAGTCACGCCGACCCCTGTCTTCTTCCTTCCTGACTCTTGAACCTCATCACACTTTTATTTCATTAAAATGAATTAACCGCAAGAAAAGTAAGGTTTAATAATAAATTGGTTATAGATGTTGAATGTCGAATTCATTGTTGTGATAACGCGGCGCAGTTTTACGTGTTCTAAACAATCGTTGTAAAAGTACATTCGAACATACCCACATCATTTGCCAAAATACTGATTAATCTTTATGTATAACACATGCTATATTTATTTACATGGTCATAAACACCAGACGTGATAAACAATGTCAATAAACTAAACACAAATCTAAAGCAATAATACTTCCCTTACATAAACATAACTATTACCGAATGCTACATTTGGAAAATATAAAATTAAGCATGCTTTGTTGAGAGAACCAGCTGCAATCAGTAAAGAATAATTGTGTTCCATAACGACAGCACGAAACAAGCTAACATTTGTTGCTTGATAGATGCTACAACTACAACTTCCGCATTTGTCAAGGACTCCACGCACGGCACACAGTACGAGCGGAAACCGAGGGTAACGCGGATATGACGCAATTGACTGGCGACTCCCAGCTCCCCCCTGCTCTAACCCCCCGTTTCATTGGTTAAAATTTTCTCACGATTTAAAAATAGTTGGAAACATTTGGGATATTGTAAGTAATCAACTTAACAAAATATATAACACTGGCCTTGAGATTATGGGATATTTTAATGCAAAATTCTTACATATTGTACCTTTAAAAAAGTTTTGAATAAATAAAAATATTGGATGACTAACTTGAAAGACTAGTCTTGGCAGTTTATGCAACCAGCCCCAGGTATTGAATGAACCGGCAGCTGCATCACACCATCAGAAAAGCATCAGTATCAAGTGTTAGCCTCTGTTTCTGCTGTATAGACCCATATCTAAGCCTGAACCATTTCTTTTATACTGAATGTTTTAAAAGAATGTTTGTATAAGCTTGTATGGACATGTTTTCAATCTTGTTTCAAGCTTTCATGATTCCAATGAATTCTTCCTCTAGGTGAGTCATGCACACTATGTAGCGTAAGCGCTAAAAAGTATATCTTATCAACAAATCCTACTTAAGCATGTGCCACGGAGGCTTTACAAAAGCACAAGCAGAATATCCAATTTATGTAAACACTTTCTGGCTGATTTTAATCTCGTATATCTCCAAAAAGGTTCTGCTATATCCGATTTGCGAAAACATCAAAAAGTCACAGTCAATTAACGCCTTGCTATCTGCAGGATTTCGGTTTAATATATTTGAGACAAAGCAAAGTAACTTAAATCCCTCAGCAGCTCCCGAAGACCTGTCATACCCCTGCTGGGAACTGAAAGAAAAGGGGGGAAACAGAAATGGAAATGCACAGAAAGAAAAAGAGTAAAAGGAGACACGAGGAGCTCTAGGAAAGCAACAAACGGAAAAAGAACAGGAAGCATTTGGCAAGACAACAAAGACTTCGCCGCTTCGCAAGCATGATTTAGATGTAGTCTGTGAGATAACATAATATGACAAGCCGGACGACAACAAAACAATATGGCGAGACAATCTCATGGTGTTCCTGAAGAGCATCAACGTGTGTAAACTGATAAATATTGCATGTCTGACATGTTAAACTCTTTCTTTATTCCTTTATGCTGGTGAGAAACAAGCTGGATTGTGTTGTCCCTCTGCAGGGCCCAGGTTTACTGGAGCTTGTCACAATTGTTATCTCCAGCCAGGCAGGAGGGTCTGGCTCTCACCCTGGGGGATGCTGGGATTCTGGGTTTCACTTTGAGAATGACAGTTGAAGCTGCTATTGTTTTAGCACGTGCTGGATCGTTGTTTTTCACTGCTGGCTCTGCCATTATTCAGGTAGAAAGGATAGATATTGAGGGTGTGATGGTCTGTGTGACAGATAGCAATGGCCAATGGTAGCCGTGGTGGTGTGGTGCTCTGCTGATAAAGGATTACTCTTTCACTCTGAGGTTGGCTTTCCTGTTAGAAGATGGGATCTGGACAGTGATCAGCTAGAGAAAATAACACCTGGAACCGGTTAATATTTTTTCCATCAATGAATAATGTCAGTTTGCCTGAGGAAGAAAGGTGACAAGGAATGAGAATTGATCAGTAAACCGTAAAGGTAGTTGTCGGGTCAGGCTGGAAGAAGCTGCTTTAATGCACTGTGCAGGGACTGACACAATGCTGCTGTTGATTGATTGTCCACACTGCAAAAAAACTGTGAATATATATATATTTTTTAAAGTTATTTATTCCTGATGGCAAAGCTGAATTTTCAGCATCGTTACTCCAGTTTTCAGTGTCACATGATCCTTCAGAAATCATTCTAATATGCTGATTTGCTGCTCAAGTCAAGAAACATTTCTTATTATTATCAGTTTTGGAAATAGTTTTTGCTGCGTCATAGATTTGTAGAAGCCGTGATGCACACCATTCAAAAGTTTAGAGTTAGATAAAAGAAAGAAAAGAAAAAGAAATTAATACTTTTATTCGCCAAGGATGAAAATGGATCAAAAGTGATTGTAAAGACATTTTTTTAATGTTACAAAATATTTTTATTTCAAATAAATGCTGTTCTTTGGAGCTTTCTTTTCATCAAAGAATCCTGAAAAATGTGGAAAATCACAGTTTCCACAAAAATATGAAGCAGCCCAACTGTTTTCAATTTTGATAATAATAAGAAATGTTTCTTGAGCCCAAAGAGTAAATTCAGAAGACTGGAGTTAATTCAGCTTTGTATTACAGGAATAAATTACATTTTAAAATATAAACAGTTATTTCAAATATAATATTCACAATATAATTGGTTTTGAGCAAATTGTCTTGCAAAGTCAAAAATGACTTTACTCAGTTTTTACATTACATTAAAAAAAAAAAAAACATGTCTGGTGCAGGAAATACCTTCAAAACCTGATTTTTGTCAGATATATATATATATAAAAGATAAATAGTAACTTTTGAAGGACAGCACATAATATTGCACGTTTAAACTGAAACATTTACAAATATCTCTGTGATGACAATTTTCAGTTAAGCAACTTGACAACTATTTATTTATTTACAGTTTGACAAACTGACTGCAGCACTGCTGTTTCTCAGTCTATTAGCTAGAACAAATTCTTTCTCGTTGCGTAAGTAATTCACCAGATTTCCAAAATGAGCGTGTAAACACAGCCTTATCATGTGTGTCTAGCACATGGATTCAGCTACCTTAAATCAGGTCAGACGAAAAGCAAACTCAGTTCATATGGGTTTTTGCCCTTTCCTTTGTGTCCAGGACAGGAAAAAGGTGGCATTTGGTGTCTGCTCTGAATAAGCCCAGATGCCGTCAAATTTAATAGTGCATGTTGTTTAATCTCATTTTCTCTCCTTGCACTAGGGAATCTGTCCTAGGGGAGCAAACCAAATGACACCACATCACGCCTGCAGAGGATTTAGCTATTTACAGGTCTTCTTCTTTCTCTCTCTTACTTTTCCCCCTTATTTCTCTCCTATCTCTCTCTAAGCACTCTCCTATTCGCGTTCTACAAGAGGTGCAATTGGTCTTTAGTGGCTGGAAGAACTGGCTATTCACGGACCGAACCAACGTCTGCCCCAGAAACTTGTTTTTTCTCTCTCTCGCTCAGATACATTTAATGCGTTTGGCCCTCTGTCTCTTTATTCCATTACTTTGCCTTCAGTAGAGAAACTAGGACATTCTCTTCTGTATAAATTCTGCTGTGGACAATTTGAGATAATGTAGTGACCCATTCAAACGTGAGAGAGAAAAAAATCGGTGTTTACCTCAGCGAGGCCAGAGTTCTTCCTAGGGCATTATGTAAGTTAAACGGGGTGAGTGCAAATCAGGTGTTTCCAATCTAATTCTGGGATTTCAAATCTCTCCCACACACATAAAGAATGACGTTTACAAGTTTTCTTCTTTGAGTTAAGGACATTGAAATGTATCGCTCTATAGAGATTTAACAGGATTACTTAGGATCGACTGTGGCTGACCTGGGAGAAGTGTGGATTCCTTATTTTGAATGTACTAGGTCAAGTTATTGCTGAAGCTCAGTCTTTTCATATAATGTGAAACAATACATAGTCACAATATATTGCTATACAAAAATGCAACAATATGTGTTGTGTATAGTTCAGCTTTTATTTACATATAAACAATGATTAATGGACAGACAAAGAGTGCATCAAATAGGTAAACCAGCACATGTTTATTAATTATTATTAAGAAATAAAATAAAATACAATATTTAAAACTTTCTAAATGTATGTAGTCAGAAACATATTATTGTCTAACATATTATTAGCTAAGCAGATTCATGAATATTTCTATTCTGGTTAATGAACCGTACTTTTGTTTATCATATGTCTTAGAAGTAACAATTAAAAAATTTGAATGCCATTTTAATTTAGGCTTTCTTTGAAGTATGGTGAGAGAATCGTATCCTATGTCAAACCGAAACATGACATGTATTGTTACACTCCTATTTTTCACTGTTCTGCCTGCATTAATATCAGACAATTGTATTTAAATGCAATTTGAAAGTTTAATAATTGCATTACAGTTCATCCGTTAAATAGCCTTCCGATGCAATCCCTACACACACACACACACACACACACACACACACACACACACACACACACACACACACACACACACACACAAAACAGTCCTCACTGCGGCAGGGAGAACGGATCGATCAGTCAATCTCTCAGATGTTTGGCTCCAGAGAGCCTTACTTTTAAACCTCTTACCTACAGAGCTCTGGAGTCAAGCAGAAGCAACGGGCTCTGCTCATTTGGTTTGAAATCGAAACATGTTTTTTTCAATACATTGTCAGAGACTTATTTAGAAGCCTCACTTGTAGAATCTTTCCTGGTAGGCAACATAACTTTGCTTTTGTTTGGTATTTTACTCTTGTACCATACCATTGTATGCAAAGTATTCTTGTTTTTCTGTGAAGTTTGCCTCTAGTCTGACCAACTTCATGGAAACACTGATACAACTTTCCAGCTAACTGTCACGACGCATTTGTCTGCCAAATGTCCAGCCTGGTCTCATTGTTAATACGTAGGTATTAATGCGTAATTTTCAAAGATAGAAAACGTGTCAAATTCCAAAACTGTCTTGGTGAGAGAAAGAGAGAGAGAGTGTGTGTGTGTGTGTGTGTGTGTGTGAAAATGTGTATTTATGGTCTTTTTGCCAGGTAAGTGTAGATGCAGATTGAAAGAAAATCAGGGAAAGTGGGGGAAAGGGCTATTTGAAACAATATTCTTTATATATTTTTCTATTTTAAAAACATAATGAAAAATGGAAAAAAAAAACAAACATTCTATGTAAATCTTCCTGTGCATTTTTAATATCTTGCATTTTTTCTTGTTGTATTTTAATCATATTTTTGTAAACTCTATATTTTATTTTCTAAAGTTATTGTCATGATGTAGCATTCCTTTTTTCTTCATTGTCATTGACAAAAGCAACAACAACAACAACAACAACAACAACAACAAAAAAACCTAAAGTTATTATTTTGTAATTGGTACTTATACTCACCTAAAGGATTATTAGGAGCACCTGTTCAATTTCTCATTAATGCAATTATCTAATCAACCAATCACATGGCAGTTGCTTCAATGCATTTAGGGGTGTGGTTCTGGTCAAGACAATCTCCTGAACTCCAAACTGAATGTCAGAATGGGAAAGAAATGTGATTTAAGCAATTTTGAGCGTGGCATGGTTGTTGGTGCCAGACGGGCCGGTCTGAGTATTTCACAATCTGCTCAGTTACTGGGATTTTCACGCACAACCATTTCTAGGGTTTACAAAGAATGGTGTGAAAAGGGAAAAACATCCAGTATGCGGCAGTCCTGTGGGTGAAAATGCCTTGTTGATGCTAGAGGTCAGAGGAGAATGGGCCGACTGATTCAAGCTGATAGAAGAGCAAGTTTGACTGAAATGACCACTCGTTACAACCGAGGTATGCAGCAAAGCATTTGTGAAGCCACAACACGCACAACCTTGAGGCGGATGGGCTACAACAGCAGAAGACCCCACCGGGTACCACTCATCTCCACTACAAATAGGAAAAAGAGGCTACAATTTGCACGAACTCACCAAAATTGAACAGTTGAAGACTGGAAAATGTTGCCTGGTTTGATGAGTCTCGATTTCTGTTGAGACATTCAGATGGTAGAGTCAGAATTTGGCGTAAACAGAATGAGAACATGGATCCATCATGCCTTGTTACCACTGTGCAGGCTGGTGGTGGTGGTGTAATGGTGTGGGGGATGTTTTCTTGGCACACTTTAGGCCCCTTAGTGCCAATTGGGCATCGTTTAAATGCCACGGCCTACCTGAGCATTGTTTCTGATCATGTCCATCCCTTTATGACCACCATGTACCCATCCTCTGATGGCTACTTCCAGCAGGATAATGCACCATGTCACAAAGCTCGAATCATTTCAAATTGGTTTCTTGAACATGACAATGAGTTCACTGTACTAAAATGGCCCCCACAGTCACCAGATCTCAACCCAACAGAGCATCTTTGGGATGTGGTGGAACGGGAGCTTCGTGCCCTGGATGTGCATCCCACAAATCTCCATCAACTGCAAGATGCTATCCTATCAATATGGGCCAACATTTCTAAAGAATGCTTTCAGCACCTTGTTGAATCAATGCCACGTAGAATTAAGGCAGTTCTGAAGGCGAAAGGGGGTCAAACACAGTATTAGTATGGTGTTCCTAATAATCCTTTAGGTGAGTGTATATACTATTGAAGTGGATTTTTGAACAAGAATTTTTTTTGATTTTGGGAATTACTTGTATCATTGGATCAATGTGATTTGCTATTGCTGCAATCTCATATGAGTGACAGGTTGTCCCGCCTTTGCGCCTGTAAACACGTCACTAGAGAAGAGATGTCGCTGCAAGAGGGAGGGGAAGTTATTTTGATTAAAGATTACGAGGGCACATGAATTTAAAAAATAACAATGATTTGCATGGATAAATCATTTATAATAAATTCTGCAATGTTCCATAAAAAAATAAGAATTGTCCATTTTGATTTCATGATGACTTTTCGTCAATAATTTCGTTATTGCTCATTTACTACTCTGTCATTTGCCTCACCCACCATGCCATGACTCAGATCTTACAGTGTATGGAGGCTTTTCTGAGAGCTTTTTTTTATTCTTGTATTTACAAGATATTTACATGTAAAACAACTTGGTGGTTATGGCAGGGGAGAATTTGCATTGTCACTGATAATATCTCTCTTTCTCTATTTCTTTTGCATATGAGCAGCAGTGGCGGAGCCAGGATATTTTTATAGGGCTGGTCAGGCAGGGGCCAACAACCAGTCTGGGGTGGTTTTTTCAACATAAAAATGACTATAAAGTAATGGACTCTTTTAGTACCTACAACACAACTAAATACAATTAATTTGTAATTGTAACTGAGATAGAGGTGGATTCGATTAAGTAATAGTAAGTGATTTTGACAATTCTTGTATTATTCCTCACCTCCAGGAATATTAATAGAAAAGAAGCTCACAGCTAAGTTCAACTTGAGCAGTCTGCTTGGTTCTGGTTCTCAACTTAAGCTTGTTCTCCATTGTTGCATCCTCATGGATGAGACATGTAGGTAACTACATACAGTAGTTCAAAGATTAGTCAACCACTGAATTATATAATGAACTCTTCTATAATCACATGAACTCAATTCTGAGTTGGACTGTAAGGTCTGTTTCAAAAACTTGCAACTGAAAAAGTGAACATTTTCATGCACATTTAATTGTGATCCATTTTCATTTGTACTTTACAAGCTAACGTAAATTACAGATGGAAAATTACATATCAATTTGAGCCTTATACTGCCATCTCACATAGCAGTATATTTCAGCCCGAACTTTGGAGAGACATACTTAAATGTGAAACATATATAGCAAATACATACATACATACATGCATGCAAAGTTTTGACTATGCTTTAATCGTCTCCATATTTAATCATGTTGTATTAAGAGTTCCACTATATCTATTGTTCACTGTTCATTTACTGAAACTACCTGGCAAATACCTGGTAACACCAATTCTATCATCTCTACACTGGTTACCCATTAAGTTCCGTATCAATTACAAAGTATTGCTACTGACTTATAAAGCCCTAAATGGTTTAGCTCCTGGGTATTTAACGGATCTTCTATCGCCCTACAGTCCATCGCGCTCTTTAAGATCACTAAATTCGAGGCTTCTGGTCATTCCTAGGATATCTAAGTCCACTAAAGGAGGGAGGGCGTTTTCACATTTAGCTCCTAAACTGTGGAATGGGCTTCCTGATATTGTTCGAGGCTCAGACTCGCTGTCCCAGTTTAAGACTAGATTAAAGACGCATCTCTTTAGCCAAGCGTTCGCATAATACTACCTTTTATACTACAGTTGAATCATATCGAATGCATTAATATTATGAACAGCAGCTATGCTAATTATTTCCCATCTGCTTTTCTGTCGTTATCTCGGGACGCTAGAGTTCGTCAGTTCCAGTTTGTATCCAGCCTCTCATGGAACCTTCAGATGCCCCAACACCCGTGAAGAGACGACTCGACGCCTGTGAAGAGACACTCAACGCTGGCGATATATTATGCCCTAAATTAATACATGATTAACTAACTGTATTTTTCTATGTACATTTCTGAAATGCACTTTCTGAAAAGCTGATTTGAGACAATATGTATTGTGAAAAGTGCTATACAAATAAATTTGAATTGAATTGAATTGAAATTTAAGTGCTCGCATGAAACATTTCCTGTGTGTTGTGGTCATAAAGAGAATACTCTACGTCTAAATAAACACAATTCTTATCAAGAAAAAAGAAACAGAAACAGCAATTGTGAGCAGGGTGGCCAAGCTTAGGTCAATGATCGCAGCTAACCCCTTAGCTCCACTCCTGATGAGCAGATAAATGCATCTCTTTATATTTTTCCTGCCAATTACAAAGCCTCAAGCATGGCCTGTTCAAATAAGAAGCCTCTCGATAGCACAAATCATCATATCGCTAAAGCCGGGAAAACACTAGGATCAGTGAGTGGATCAATGGACCCCATTAAATAGGGTGTCGCTTGGGTCTGCATGCTTCGCCTGTTGTGGTTTATTCAGTTGTGCGTGAAGAAGGGGTTGGGGGTCAGTCAGTGTGACTTGTACAGTGAGGATGAATCTTGACCCCTAGGGCTCAGTCTAGGCTGCCTGGTAAAGGCTGTTCCAGAATCAGCTCTGCTAACCTGACTCTGAACATTTAATCACTAGAGGAGCGACTGTAAAATTGAGCCCAGATCCGCATTTAAGAGGAGCTACACGTGAACAGTCAGCCCTGGTCTGATTCAGATTCTAAATGCAATCCTCAATGCATGACTGCTCTGCTCTCGTGGCTGCAGCATGAAACAAAATCCAGGGTTTTATATGGAAAATAAAGCACCATTTATAAAGAAATTCCGGGCACTGTTTTTGCACCTAATCTTGAAAAAACATGCCGATTAACTCAGTGACTGAGTGATGTACATGCTGTGTCCTCAAAAATGCAACCTTATTAAAAGTGCATGATGAGAACAACAGTATTAGAATGTTGAGTAGGTTTTACTTAATTTTTATAACTTTGTTATGTGTACAATGATTCTTTGAGTACGTATCAAACAATTCCAAGCAAAATACACTTGTAATTTCAAGCTTTGGTTTCTACAAGATGGAATTGAGTACTAATATAGAATTTATAAATTTTATTTAAAGAAACTAACTTATTCAGTATAGAAATTATATTTGTTTTTTTCTGTAGAATTTACTTCACAACATAATCATTTTTATCATTTATCAGACCAATTAACAGCACAATATGACCGAAGCCTGGTTTATTTTATTGTGCCTTCCTGAGGGTTGTTCCATAAAGGCCGCTTAGAAAAGCGGAGATTAAAGTCCAACACTTGAATGAACCGAACTAATCAGCTGTGCTTAAATCGGTTCCATAACGGTAAGTTGATCTTACTAATTTAAACCAGGTTCAAATAGTCTAGATAACTGCGCGTGGACACTATTCCTAAGAAGCCCTGAATGGTGGAGCATGGATTCATCAATTTACCATGGCAACTAAGGGGAAAGAAAGAGCAGCGATGGATGTTCACGGCGACTGAGTAGTGTTTGCTTCTCGAGACTTATGAAGAATTTAAACATATGATTACCAAAAAAAGGTAATAGGCTACTGCAGCTATTAATAAAACAAGAGAGAAAGGCTGGCAGGAAATTGCTGATCGTCTCAATGCGTAAGTAGCAACTAATTTGAAATGTACATTACTATATTTTGTTAAAGTTAAATATTTGTCGCAATACATTGAAAAGTGTGTGTGAGTGTGAATAATGACTAACTTTTACAGCAGCAACTTAAGTGAAGAAAAAAGAACATGGCAGCTGGTGAAAATATTGTTCAGAATGGTAAGTATAGTCTATGTAAGTACTTAAGCATAGTCAGCTTGATGTTACAACTGTCCAGTCTCATGATGTTTATTAATTGCAGCTGCCAAAAAGAAGAGTGAGGTTGCTGGCACTGGGGGAGAGCCACCAACAGCCAACTTTACTCCTGCAGAGGAGCAATGAGCAAAGGGAGGCCTGTCATTGAGGGAATAAAGGGTGGAACAGCATCTGAATCCATTCCACCTAGTATAAGAAATGACAACATAAAGGTTTTTTTTATTTTTATTCATGCATTCCTAACCAAATATTTTCGTTTCATAGTGATGCCAAATTCTGTGTGCTTGCTGGATCCACCAGACATCATGCTGAACCCTGTGAGTATGACAGAGTTTAAAGCACTGATTTATTGTCAAGTGGTGATTTATTAAACTGAGTTTAATTAATGGTGTCAGGTTGAAGGCCCATCCACAGTTGAGGAGGATGAGGAGACTGTGTCAGTATGTTCAAGGAGGCCTGAGGTAGGCACAGATTTGCACATTGTATATTTAAATGCCTACCTGTGAGGTGCTAATAGTGTGCATTTCTCCTATAATTATTATTATTATTGGCTGCAGGATGCTGACACCCTTCTAAAGCCCTCTCAGTCTGGGAACACATGTGACCAAGTGAGTATTAAGAAATTACAAAAAAGTGCCAAGAGCACCCAATATATCAAACTTAAATATATGTTTCTACATAACCCAGAGAATATAAAGGGAATATACAAACGCTATCTCCTGAAACAAATGGAAGCCATAGATACTGACATACAATATAAAAAAACCTCAAGATAAGAAAGTTGGAGGTGGAAACCCAACAGCTAGAGAAAAATGCAAGAACTACCATATTAAACCAATGACACGTAACCTTTTTGATAACATTTAATTGTTTTCACTCCCCACAGGCAGCTTCAACCTGAATAAAAAAACAAAAACGAATTGTGACTTGTGTGTCTGGTAAATTAAGGAGGAAAGTTGAGGACAAAGTGAAAACTATATGTAACCCTTCTGCCACCCTTACTGAATCATTCCTATGGCAAAAGAGACATTCCAATGTATAAAACCTGTGTCTAGGATAAAATATGATACTCACTTACAAATCTGATAATAAGAGGTTTCCCCGAAATAATAATCAATGAATAAACCAATGTGAAAATGTCACTAGTAAAAATAAGAATTGGTATTTTTACAGTGTAGCCCACTTAAATGATGAAATGATTAACACACACACAATAACTGCGGTTCAGACTTGTTAGTCTACTGTATTCAAAGATCGAACAATGAAAAAAACAATACAGTTTTTAGAGAAAAGAAATAGTTTGAACCAGTTATTTTTTTTATAGAGTGCACTCTTTAGTTTTTAGAAACGTTGGCGCGCGTTGGAGCTCTTATCCATTGGAAACAAATTGAAAGCAATAATCCTACCAGTCAGGAATGAAAAGAACCTTGTCCTCACGATCAGATGAGCAAGCTTGTTGCACGCAGAACCTCTCTCTGTCCCGTTGTCCTCAACGCAGATGAGTGCTGATCCTCCGGGCGGCAACACCGTCTCTCCTCACCGTCCGACTTCTGACGAGGCTGATCCTTCCGACTCAGTAGCGTTAGCTTCACTCAGCTAGTTCAGTTCTGGCCTAGCAACGCCACTCAGCTCACTCTCTCGCGGTACGGGTCGTTAGTAAACTCCACCGCAGTCCACAGAAACGAGAGGTAAGTTATCCAGGCCTAAAGTCACTGAGCTATATAATATTTTCTCTTTCTCTCGTGCACGTGTCACCTTCATGCACCAGCGCGACACGCCATCTCTCTCCTTCCCTTCCCGTATTCTCTATTTTTTTTCCCTTTCTACGCTTCCGGCAATGTCTCTTCTTCTACGCTTTCCATCTAGCGAAGCGCACACAAAGCATCACCATGGAATAAACAGAATAATACAGATTTGTTTTTAACTTACAACTAAACTATGAAATTCCTTAATATTTTAACATATATGTTTTACCATCAAAACATGAAATAATGTACATTACCATGTAGAAAAAAACATTTAACACCCCAGTGTTATTTAACTTGTAAACACAAACAATATACTGATTTAATAAGCAATCAGGTTATTACACTCTCCCCCTACCAAAATAAAGACATGCCCTCATGGCTTGGTAAGTAACAAGGTAAGATAGACCCAACTAAGGTGGGAAAGGGGAGCTTATCCACTTATAAAAACAAGAAACAAACTTCACAGGGCAAATACTGGGACTCCCTGGTTTATCATAAGTAAGTCTCAATGGAACTTTCTTAAGTCTTTGAGATCGTCGGGTCTCACTATCAATCTGTAAGTCTTCTTGTGAGTCTGTCTCAGTGTTGCGCGTCTCTTGCAAGTCTGACTGTTCAGCTATGTCAAGTATAGTCTCTTTATTTGCATTTTGGTCTTCTTGAAACGCTTGCAAATCTTCTGTCTTCTCTTCAGGTTGCATATCAAGATCTAGACTGAATGGTTCACATGTTTCATCATCTTTGCTGGTACTTTGTATTGAGAATGGCATATGAAACATTTCATCCTCTGAATCTGTGTCATCATCTTTGTTCTCTTGTTCTGACATTTCAGGGTCTTGGATGAATCCTTTGTCAACCTCTTTATTTTTGTGTCTTATCCTCCTTCTTAATCTCCTCTTTGGAATAATGTCGGAGTTTTGTGTTGGTACCAAACATACTTTCTGTCCCAAGGGCAAGATGTGATTACGATGAAGGATTTTGATAGGACCATCACCATCCTCTGGTTTCAGCCGAAACACAGGTAAGTTTGACAGTTGACTTTCAACAACATAAGGTGTTGAGGCCCAACGATCTGCCAGTTTATGCTTTCCCTG
Source organism: Rutilus rutilus (assembly GCF_951802725.1). Taxonomy (NCBI): domain Eukaryota; kingdom Metazoa; phylum Chordata; class Actinopteri; order Cypriniformes; family Leuciscidae; genus Rutilus; species Rutilus rutilus. The sequence goes on from NC_140211.1 coordinate 16,700,962, forward strand.
CAGTCCAAGGTTACGGATAAGGACTCTGTCTCCAGGTAAAAGTTGTGCAAACTTAACCTTCCGATCATATCTTTCTTTGTTTCCTTTATTTTGTCTAGCAGCGGCAGACTCTGCAAGGTTGTAAGCAGCTTTGAGTTCTTTTCTCAAGTCTTTCACATACTTAAGGTAAGTTTCTTTGCAGGTGTTGTCGCTTGATGTTCCAAAACATAAGTCTACGGGCATCCTTGCTTCACGCCCGAACATGAGATAATACGGCGAAAAACCTGTAGCTTCATTTGGCGTACAATTATAAGCATGGACCAGATGTGAAATGTGCTTACTCCAATTCCTTTTCTCATTGGGCTCAAGGGTTCCAAGCATGTTTAATAGGGTTCGATTAAACCTCTCAGGTTGAGGATCCCCCTGAGGATGGTATGGAGTGGTCCTCGACTTTTCCACGCCAAGAGAACTCAGTAACTCTTGAATGAGACGACTTTCAAAGTCTCTGCCCTGGTCACTATGCATGCGTTTTGGCAGACCATAATGGATGAAATACTTTTCAAGCAGAACCTTGGCCACGGTTGCAGCTTTCTGGTCTTTAGTAGGAAAAGCCTGTGCATACCGGGTGTAGTGATCAGTGATGACTAGAACGTTCTCTGTGTTATTTTGGTCTGGCTCGATGGACAGGAAATCCATACATACTAAATCCATTGGACCGTCACTTTGCATGTGAAACAAGGGCGCTACTTTCTTTGGAAGTGTCTTTCTCTGTATGCACCTTGCACAGTTTTTACAGTGTTCTTCAACATCAGATCTCATTTTAGGCCAATAAAATCTTTCTTTGATGAGTCCATAGGTCTTATCGATGCCTAGATGACCAGAATCATCATGGAGTGATTTCATGACTGCTGTTCTGAACTTTTCTGGTAAAACTAGTTGTGAACGGCGGTTTCGACCGGGTGGAACTGTCACTCTGTATACAACATCTTGTAGTAGTTTTAGTCTTTCGAACTCCCTCAACAAGAGTGAGGCTGCAGGATCTCTCGACTTGATCTGAGGTGATCCATTCTGCTTTAAAGCTCTCCATATCTCCTTTAGAGTCAGATCTTCCTGTTGAGCTCTTGAGATCTCAAAGGGACTCAGAATTGGCATTCCCTTCAAGCTAAGTGTGGACAGGTTACAGAAGGCTTTGGGTACAGCATGTATGGACAAGCCCAAATGATCGATTGCTCTCACGTGATTAGTGTTTTTCTTGGTCACGTGAAACACTTGACACATTGCTCTGACGCCATCTGCGGAGATGTCTGTCCACTGTTTTTCTTGGCATGGGTCAGGGTGAGGGCGCCTTGAAAGGGCGTCAGCGTCAATGTTTTGAACTCCTGCTCTGTATTTAAGACTGAAGTCATATGTTGACAGGGCCGCAAGCCAGCGGTGACCTGTTGCGTCTAACTTGGCTGATGTCAGCACATAGGTCAAAGGGTTGTTGTCTGTTCTGACCTCGAACTTTGCTCCATACAAATAGTCATGTAGTTTGTCAACTACGGCCCACTTTAAAGCAAGATATTCCAACTTGTGTGCAGGGTAGTGACGTTCAGAGGGAGTTAGACTGCGACTGATGAAAGCGACTGGTCTTAGCCCTTCACCTTGTTCTTGGTATAAAACTCCACCAAGCCCTTCTCGGCTTGCATCAATGTGTAGCACATAGGGTAACTGTGCTGGTAACTTTGCAAAGGCCAGCACAGGGGAGTTGGTGAGCCTTTGTTTTAACTCCTTGAAAGCAGCTTCGCACTTGTCATCCCACCGATGACCAAATGGCTCTGATGGATTATAGTAGACCTGGTCTAGCTTTTTCTTGGAACTTTTTGTATGGGGCGGGTAACCAGACAAAAGTTGAGTCAAAGGAAATGCGACTTTAGCATAGTCTTTGACGAAGCGTCTGTAATATCCGCAGAAACCGAGGAAAGATCTCAAGGCAGTTACAGTGGTTGGTCTGGGCCATGTAGTGACTGCTTCTGTTTTCTTGGGATCTGTAGACACTCCTTTTTGTGACACGATGTGACCAACATAAGACACTGATGGTTGACAAAACTGGCATTTGTCCAATGACAGTTTGAGGCCCTCCTCTTGTAAGCGGTCAAGCACTTTGAGTAGTCGTTGCTCGTGCTCTTCGAGTGTTGCTCCAAAAACAATGAGGTCATCTAAATAGACCAAGACTTCCAGCAGGTTCATGTCTCCGACAGTTTTTTCCATGATGCGCTGGAAAGTTGCAGGAGCGCCTGACACACCTTGTGGCATCCTGTCAAACTGGTAAAACCCAAGAGGACATATGAAAGCGGTCTTTTCTTTGTCTGACTCACTCATTGGCACTTGGTAGTATCCACTCCTGAGGTCAAGGACACTAAACCACTTGCTTCCATTTAGACATGTCAGAGCATCCTCAATCTTGGGCACCGTGTATTGGTCAGGGGTTGTGCGCCTGTTGAGGGTCCGATAGTCCACACACATACGGATCTTTCCATTTTTCTTTCGCACAACCACTATAGGGGAGGCATATGGACTGCGAGATTCAGTGATTATGCCAGCTCCTTTTAGTTCTAACAAATGCTCTCTGAGTGCTTCAAGATCGGCTGGAGGTAAGCGGCGAGATCTCTCTCGAAATGGCTTATCATCTGTGGTTTTTATTTCATGCTGCATACTTTTGCTACAGCCCACATCAAACTCATGAGTGGAAAAAACATCTCCTCTTTCAAGCATTTTATTCACCAACCTCTCTTTCCATTCTTTAGGAACAGATGAAGCTCCAAAGTCAAAAGAGGATGGGGTAAGTTTATTTGAGGTCTTAGGTTTGGTCTCTCTTTTCACAGGGGGCGTCGGAAACACATTCACTGGAAAAAGGTGAGCGATTGGCATACCTCGAGTCAGCATGATATCTTTAGACGAACTGTTAGTGACAAGGACAGTGATTCTCTTGGAACTCACAGCAGTGACTGATTGCAGCTCGGGTCTCACCAGGAGCTGATCTGGAAACCTCGGTTCTTCTGCAAGATCATCGGGTAAATCCACCAAAACTGCTTGAGTACTTGGTATCCCTTGAAACTTTGGCACACCTTTGACCCTTACTACACCTCCTGGGCGTATTTTTATTGATTTTGGTTGAGCAAACCATACAGATCCTCTCATTTGGCTGTCAGTTTCAGATGGGGACTTTGATATTTCCGCCATAGCCTTTTGGAAAGCAGGGTGAATGTGTTTCACGGTTGTGATGTTTTCTCCCTCTTTGTCCTTGTAACTTTTTATGAGCCGTCTCACTGTTGGTGTGTTGGTGCCAACCAGTATAGCTGCATTATCTTTGACAACTGGATCAGGACAGACGAGTACAAGTGCATCAATGGTCTCTGTCACACCAACATCAGCTTCCCTGAACTCCAGCTTGAGTGACAAATAGCCATCGTACGGGTAATCAGCAGGACTGAGACCCCATATCTGTAGAGCACTGATAGGTGTCAATGGCAGATGTGTCAGAAATCTGTCGTAAAAGGATCTGTAGAGTAGAGTGACCTGAGAGCCAGTGTCGAGTATGGCTTTCGTGTAAATGCCTTCAATCTGGACTGATACAGCAGAGCTTGGGCCCACTAAGCCTTTTGGGATAGTGTCTTCCACTATTTCCTCAGTTTTGATGCTCTTGGAACGTGTCTTTACCTCCGGGACGCCAGGCCGTTCCCTTACTGTGCCCCTTGGTAGTTTCCCGACTTCCTTATCAGTTTGATAAGCCGCTTATTTACTCTTTGCAAGTTCTCAACTCCATCACAGTCTCTCATGTAGTGTCCATCTTCTCCACATCTATAACAAAAGATCCCAGGCTGATCTGTGTTGTTCTTTGATCTTTGAGAAGTGGTGTTTCTTTGGTATCTGTTTTTGGTTGCATTGTCAAGTTTGGGGTTTTTTGTTTCGGTTTGAGCCGCTGCTGTTTCAACAGTTGCCACTTTAAGGTTGTTCATTTCAGCTTTAATCTCCCTGAGTTCTCTCTTTAGCTTTTCAACTTCTGGGTCAGCTTTATTCTCAGGTGCTGGGTTGGGGACTGAGGCGACTGGTTTTGACATAACCACACTTTTTGCATCAGTTCTGCCTTGTAACATGTCCTCTTCCTCTCTGACATCTTTTAGCAAATCGTTAAAGGAAGGTGGTGGTCGTAGTTTATGGGTCATGCGTATGCGCATTGCGATCATGTCATGTGGTAATGCACCTCGTACGATTTGTTCGATACGGAGTCGGTTCATGTCTGCCAACTGCAATCCTCCTTTCCTGAAGATACAGTGCAGCAACTTGTCAAGCCTCAGCAAGTACGTAGACAGTTTTTCACCTTCGCTTTGAAATGTGTGTCTGAACTTGACTAGGAGGTCAGATGAAGTTTCAGTAGTCCCAAAGGCTGTTTCAAGTGCTTGCATATAGTCATTTGCTGTAGTATTGGGATTTTGTGCTCTGAGGAATCTTATTATGTCAGCAGCTGGTCCTTTAAGACTCTCTACAACTCTTTGTTTCTTGACACTGTCACTGCATTGCCATTCTTCCAGCATGTGTGTAGTTTGCTCTGCCCAAGCATCATACTCCTCTTCACCACTAGGTGTTGGTCGCACACCGGAAAACATTCTGAGCTTCCTGTAGCTTTGAATATCAGCAGGCGCAGCATTGCATTTGTCAACAAGCGAGCTAATGGCATTGATGAGAGCAGTATTTACATCAAGGGATGAAGGGTTTAACAGTCCTTTAACATCAGACATACTTTTGCCCTCATGCTCAAGAAATGACAGCAACTTTGCTTGAAAATCTCCTTGGTGTTCAGTTTCTGGCGGAATGATGTGAACGGGCCAGGGGCCAACTTCACCCGGAACGCCCACTTGGTCAGGTAAAGTGTGTTCAGTCACGTTAGTTAAGGTCTGGACTAGCACAAAATCAGTCTTAGAAGTCAAGTCTGGACGTTTGTCCACTATTCTTGTCTTTCCCAGAATTTTAACTGAGCTTAGGACTTCCTGTAAAACCTCATCTGAGATGTCACATACACCACTTAAAACTAAAGCATGAGTGGGATCTAACTGATGTCTGTGGCACCAAGCTTTAATCTCTACTGCCTCCATTTTGAGTACTTGAAGCAGAAAAAATAACCAAAATTCTCACAGCAAAACTCGAAAAATATTTAGCAGCATCACATAGGCTACAGCTTTAAAGAAATAAATCCACACTGTACATAAACAATAAAAAAAAATCCTCGGACGAGCCCCCAAAAATGTAACCCTTCTGCCACCCTTACTGAATCATTCCTATGGCAAAAGAGACATTCCAATGTATAAAACCTGTGTCTAGGATAAAATATGATACTCACTTACAAATCTGATAATAAGAGGTTTCCCCGAAATAATAATCAATGAATAAACCAATGTGAAAATGTCACTAGTAAAAATAAGAATTGGTATTTTTACAGTGTAGCCCACTTAAATGATGAAATGATTAACACACACACAATAACTGCGGTTCAGACTTGTTAGTCTACTGTATTCAAAGATCGAACAATGAAAAAAACAATACAGTTTTTAGAGAAAAGAAATAGTTTGAACCAGTTATTTTTTTTATAGAGTGCACTCTTTAGTTTTTAGAAACGTTGGCGCGCGTTGGAGCTCTTATCCATTGGAAACAAATTGAAAGCAATAATCCTACCAGTCAGGAATGAAAAGAACCTTGTCCTCACGATCAGATGAGCAAGCTTGTTGCACGCAGAACCTCTCTCTGTCCCGTTGTCCTCAACGCAGATGAGTGCTGATCCTCCGGGCGGCAACACCGTCTCTCCTCACCGTCCGACTTCTGACGAGGCTGATCCTTCCGACTCAGTAGCGTTAGCTTCACTCAGCTAGTTCAGTTCTGGCCTAGCAACGCCACTCAGCTCACTCTCTCGCGGTACGGGTCGTTAGTAAACTCCACCGCAGTCCACAGAAACGAGAGGTAAGTTATCCAGGCCTAAAGTCACTGAGCTATATAATATTTTCTCTTTCTCTCGTGCACGTGTCACCTTCATGCACCAGCGCGACACGCCATCTCTCTCCTTCCCTTCCCGTATTCTCTATTTTTTTTCCCTTTCTACGCTTCCGGCAATGTCTCTTCTTCTACGCTTTCCATCTAGCGAAGCGCACACAAAGCATCACCATGGAATAAACAGAATAATACAGATTTGTTTTTAACTTACAACTAAACTATGAAATTCCTTAATATTTTAACATATATGTTTTACCATCAAAACATGAAATAATGTACATTACCATGTAGAAAAAAACATTTAACACCCCAGTGTTATTTAACTTGTAAACACAAACAATATACTGATTTAATAAGCAATCAGGTTATTACATATACATGGTTTGACCATATTAACCAAAATAATTATTGGCATAACTGTCTCTTATAACCCTATCTGTTTTATTGTCCTCAAAAACGGCCTCAATGCTCCAGTCTTCCTCTGCAAGCATCCTTGGTTGCCTCTCTCCTCAGACAGGCAATGTTATGTAGCTCAACACATGCAACTACAATTTCACATGCCCTTTGTGGAGTCACTCTGAGGTAATTCAGGCACTGGAACCTTGACTTGATGAGCCCAAATGTCATCTCTATACGAGCTCGTGTGCGTGCATGGGCTATATTGTAGTTGTGCTGTGCCTCAGTCTGGATCTCCTGATAGGGAGTCAAGAGATAAGGCAGACATGCATATCCCTTGTCTCCCAGCAAAACTCCTGAGAATTCACCTGGGGCCTGTTTCAGAAAGGAGGTTAAGTGAAAACTCTGAGTATGTTAACCCTGAAATGAGGGAAACTATGGGTTTTCCATTTCAGAATGGGAGGTATGTCAAACCCGAGAAAGCAGAGTAAGTCAAGCCCGTTTCTGAAAGAGAGGTAAAGAGTTTTTCTTATGTAGTAAATGCATCTTGTTTTAAGAATTTTTTAGATATTTTGACTGGAAACAACAATACAAAAGGCTAAGTAAGAAAAGAATTTCTGCAGTGCAGTACATTCATTCATTCATTGTGCATTTTTCTATGTAACATTGGAGATGCAGAGCACATTAGTAAGGCCATGTATCAGAGCAGGAAGGAAATTAGAATTTCCTTTAGGATTTCTAGTGTAGTTGGATGCATTGATGACACATATTCCCATCATCGCTCCTGCCGAAAATGAAACATTACTGAATGGAATGGGAGGATGCCAGATGGAGGGGTAGAGATATATGCCGTAACCACCACCACAGCTGTTAAATAAACACTAATTATTCACAATTTATTTGGTCATTTTTATTTCCTACAAATATAAAAAAAAAGCAACTGTAATTATTTTTCCTGTCTGATTTTAATATTCTTCCAATATTGTGTATCTCCGCTTCATCCATCAGAGGTGGTGCAGGTCCTCTGCCTTCTCACATGGTAATTTCATTAGCCTAATTAAAAAATGTAACAGGTTGGATTAGAGAACATTTAATTTTGTGAAAAAAGCATAATACTACATGGAAACAGCTGCGGCACATTGACATAGACACTGAATTATATTTATTTAATATGTAAAATGTTTGTAAAGTCGTGTAGCCTACAGCCATGAACCTTTTATGCTTAACAATTTAACTAATTATGGTTTTATTGTTCAATTTTAGTTGCTGCCACAGGTTTTTTTTTTTGTGCCTGTGGGATACCTGCTCAGAGTTGATTAAACTAACTCAATTCTGCTGTTCTGAAACCGAAAACTGTTTCCCATCTCAGGGTAAATCAACTCAGTTCAAGTTTTAACTCAGAGTTGGTTGAACCTCCTTATTGAAACAGGCCCCTGAATAGAGTATTATTATAATTATTTTTTAGCATTGAATTTGGTGAAGGTATTTTAAAGCCTGCATTTGTAATGAACAGAACACTGGTGCCCAGCTTATTGTACAGAACAATTGGTTCTACAGTAGTAGCCTACAATGTCATCTAAGTAGGACTGTACCTGTACATTGATGCTGTGTAATGATTTCCTATTCAACGAAGTCTGCTTCATGCGGACCAGTGGACGCTTTATGCGCACGTGGGTGCAGTCCAGAGCACCGATAACATTTGGGAAAGCTACAAAAGTTAAGTGTTTGTCTTTAAATTGCCATGTCTAATATTAACAGATCTCCCTTCCCTAGAGAATCTATACCGCTCATCAGGTAGTTGTCAGAAAAAACCAATGGGTCTGCCCTGTCCCTGAAAGTACGTTCTCTTTGAAATGCCCTGCGTATGATTATCGCTTCCTCATCCAGCACCTCATCAATGAAAGGACATGCCATGATTATGCGTCTGACACAAATGGGTTGAGCTCCTTATTTATTGACATTTAATTGATTCATTACAATAATAACACCAACTAAACAAATGTAACTTTACTTTACATTTGTTACACTTTTTGTATGTTTGAATTTATTACATTTATTATTAAAGTGCATTTGCTTTCATTTTTGGACTGATAGTGGTTACATGAAATAAAATGGCAGCATGCCAGAGAGTCCGATGTAATATCATCACATTCCAAGTGGGTCAGTGTTAACGGTATTCTGGTTAAGCTTCAACTCAGGCTTAGCCTGACAGTTAGCCTGCCCTGGACCAGGTTAGTTTCCCAGCATAAGTTGCCAAGGTAACTGAGTTTGCTATTTTAACTATTTTAAGTTTGCTTTATGAAATGGAATCCACAGACAATAAGTCTGACTAGCCAAAACAAGCCTGGCTTGTATTCTAATCTTGTTTTGTTGAACAACCCTCTGGCTTGCGAATCACTGAATACTGTGCGTGCGCCAAGATTAATAAACAATGAACAAACAAAGGAAAAAACCCCGCTTAAACTCCCCCAATGTTCAAACCAAAACTATGCCCTTTGACATGAGTAAATGATGACAGAATTTCCATTTTTGGCTGAACTAACCCTTTAACAGTTATTGTGGGAACATGGCTTTCCAATATTTTGGCAGTGCTTTGGGTTATTTGTAGAAGGAAGCCACTTGCTAGCCTCAGCTGTACACCGAACAAAGCTGTAATCACAGCATAAGGTAGCTTTTTCAGCCCTTAATGTTTATTACAAGCCATTATCCCTCATCAATTCAAGGGCATCTTTACATTTCTTTGCGGTGAACATATGTGAACCTTTGTTTCTTTAACTGACTTAACCCACAACATATCCCCCACAGGGCTTAGCTTGTTATTAGTTTAGGAAGGTTTTCTCAGAGAAGCTCTATAGTGCCATATATATATGACAGGAAGATGAGGAACCCAGGAGAGAAGGTTATAATCACTACCCTTGCTTCTTTGTGTCTTTTTCTTCTACAAAGCTCTTAATGATAGGTGTGCATGCAGCAGGTGGTACATGTGGGTGTGGGAAGCAGGAATCGTCGTTTGACATTCTCCAAATGTATCTTTCCTGAAAGTGGGGGAAATGTGCCTCAAATATCCCTCATCATTGTTGAGTAGTCTAATGATCCTGTCTGCTGGCAAAGTTGGAGAGGGAGGCCAGATTACCTTTCAGCTATTTTGATACGTTTTGTGTGTGTGTGTGGTGCGAGATGTTCCTGTGAGGCCCATTAGACTTTTTAGGCCTGGGTAAGAGAAGGGAAAATTTCTTTCCTCCAGGGGTCTGCACTCATTACCTCCCAAACGCTAATGTACATAGGAGGCGTTGATGGAGGGTGGTACTCAGAACAGAATTAAAGGTAGGAGTTGTGCTTTTATGCTCTTCTAAGGATGAGATTTTTTCCACTAAACATCCCGGACCATTATATGGTCTATTTCAGTTTTCTCTAACCCCAGTAGACCTAGTAATGAGTGTTGGCTTTTATGATTATACTTGAGACATTTGAGTTGGAACTGATTGACCTTTCAAATCCCATAATCTTCATTCATATCATAGACTGGCTATTTTATTGCTCTGCTCCTCTTGCCCTCCAATCCTCATGGAGCTCCATTTGGCCTCTGTGCATTCGGTCGATCTGTCCTAGCTTGGCTTTAGGGGAAGTTCAGGTCCCCGCTGTTGTCACAAATGATATGTCAGAAGCACAACGAAGCCATTCGTAGGAACCATGCTGGGTCTGTATAATTTAACATGTAGCACTCAGCACTGGGATGGTGCCAAAATGCTCAACTGCAGATCTCATCTAATCGTATTCTATTCCTCACAGCACCATGCAGTCCTTCATAATTGCCTCTTTGAAAAGGTGTTTTGTTAGGTATGATTAGTCATACCACATAAGAGTGCAAACGCTCCTGGCTGTCAAGAGGATTGACTGCATTTGGGTGAATCTCATAAAACCTTTAAGTTTAGGTGATATGTTTGCATTATTTATGACAAATGAGCACCCCTTAAATATAGTATTAGAGTAATGAATCATCACTGAGAATAATGGGAGGTGCTATGATTTAAAAAACAAAATGTTTTGCATTTTCTTTTTGAATCTCGCTTGACTGACAATTTTGCTTTAATAAACAAATGCCATCTGTTTATCAGTAGATGTAAATCAGTTAAGGTGAGAGATTTAGTTGCATTTGATGTTGTGATTTCACTGGACCAGAGAGCGTTCTGATGAGACAGAGAGAAATGAAGTGTGCATCTGTGAACAGCTGTGTGCGGGTAGTGCTCCGTGCAGAACACTGCCAGCTATGAGCGAGTCTTCCTCTGACTAAGAATAATACCTAATGTAACCATCGTTAGTTTTTTTGAAAATATAAGGGACTGGTAAGAGTTGATTCTAAGTGAAATAACCACCGATAGCTCACTGCAGCTGTTTGGTTTAGACAAAGTGAAGAGAGATCACATAAGCGCAGATATGTAAGAGTGTTGACAGTTATAATCACAGTTTTTTTAGGGGTGGATTGCGATGAAAGATAGGGTCTAACAATGCCTATCGCCCAAACTCTACTCCCCATTTCTGTCTCCAATGTCTTTGTCACCATGAATAAAATGCATGTGTGTGTGTTTGTAAACTTAATGTAAAAAAATTTACTTACAGTAATTGTACATAATTATATAGGATCCATAATTGTATAATAATAATTAGGCCTACTCTAGTCGTCAGTGTCACATGATCTTTAAGAACTCACCCTATATGCTGATTTGGTGCTCAATTATAAATAATGGTTTTTATTTGTATCAATGTTCAAAACCATTTTCTTTTGCTGCCTCAGTTTAAAATGTAAAAATATTTACATTTTTAAATGGTAAGTGGTTGCACACAATTGATTTTAGCTACATTTAAACAAATGTATTAAGCTGAACTTATTCAATTTTAGTTCAACTTAATGCATTTGTTTAAATGTAGCTTAAATCAATTGTGTGCAACCACTTACCATAAAAAAATTGATTAAATTCAACGAATCATTTTTTTTCAGTGTATATTACAGTATTACTGCTTTCACTGTATTTGATCAAATATATATATGTATATCAGCGATCAATGTATATGTGTGTGTTATTTTTATTGACACTGCAACAGTATGCACAAATCTGTACTGTACATTGTAATAAGTTTAAGGTTTTCTTGATTGTAAGAAAAGTGCTCAGTCGCTCACTAATTGCAAGTTCAGAGTAATTAAACCGGACCGTCGAGTACTGTGAGATGCGTTACAGATAAACACTGGCTGGCCACCACCCTTGCTACCCGTGGCCGTGCGCCAGAGCGTAGCTGCATTAACACACAGCCTGTGGATCCTCGCGCGTTGTTTGGTGTGCGGCTGGTTGCAGGCAGTGACGGCGCTCGCGCTCGCGCTCTCTCTCCCTCTCTCCCTCCCTCCCTCCCTCTCTCTTTCCGCGCTTCAGTCTGAATGAGCACAATCCTCGTCCTGCCACGGGCTTGCGTTCTTGAGGAATTCGTCATCAATGAAAGTGAAAGAAGACTAAATAGGAGAGGAGAAACGCAAGAATGCCGGCAGGTCAGAAGAGAAAGACGATTCCTTAATGGGTGAGTTAATCATAAATAACATTTATTCTTTCTTTTTTTACGTGCGAGAAAACACTGGTGTTTATTTATTTAATTCGTTTTAGATGGATGTAGTCTATATCTTCTCACTGCGAAGTATCACGTATTCATTTAACAGTTGTATTTTTACAATTCATTTACATATTCATTTGTAGAAAAAAAGTATTTAAAAAAGCCTGATTGAAGTATTCACAGGTACTTATGTCTTAAAACGACTGTAAGTTCGGAAAGTAAATGAATTCTTAACGTTTTAAGCCATTTCAAGTAATTTAGCTTCTCTTTGTTTGGCAATGATCCTGCGCGCAGGATAAGACAACACATCTTGTAAATGCTGTAAAAGCTTATTTTAATTACGGCATTGCAGGTGATTTTGCTATTATGTAGTTGGAGATGAACCTCGTAGATTTTATTGAATGCGCTGTGATGTGTAACAGAACTTTAGTGTTTCCTCTGCGCATCGCTCCACATCTATTACGCATCTTGTTAATCAAGTGATATTAAACACATTAAGTCAAACATTTTCATGAAATAGAGTCATGACCTTACTCAAGTCTTTCCTCAGTTGTTCGCAATTTACTGTCAATGTCAGAGTGTAAAATGAATCCCCTTCTAGTGGCATTTAAATGTGTCTTTGCTCTAAGAAATCTAGTTTCATGAGTCAGATTCAGTGACATGTAGAGACAAATTTATGAACATTGGTCACGTTCATTGTAGTTGCTGAGGTATATTTGCCTTGATCTAATTAAAATCGATGATTAATTGGTGATATCAATTTAATAAGTGGGATCTCTCTGAGACTAGCAGTGAATTTATTACTGCTGGTTTCGTGTGGTGACATTATGCGACGCGATGTGTCCAGATTCCTTATTATGTATAGGACTTGGAGAGGCGCGCGCCCGCGTGAAAGAGTGAGGACGCGTACAGGTTTGAAAAGTGGACGCTGTAATAAGATGAAATGACGCAATACGGCTGACATCATCCGCACGCAGTTGCATGCGTAATTGTTCCACATTTAGCGTAGTTTAAAAATGACATTAAGTCTTCTTTTTGAGAATGAAAGTGAGTTAATTAGCATTGTTTTATAGAAAGGTGTGTTAGGATTTTAATACTGTTTTTAAGACATCTAATTATCTGGCTCTTCCATTAAAATGGGGTAGATGAAATATTGTTTTAATCCACATTTTCTTTGACCTGAGGTCATATGTAACCAATATAACCAATGGATAGGCCTACCTTTCACAGACTGTGGTAATCATTTCTACAATTATTAACATCGTGAATCAAGCAACACTGTTTTTTTTTTTTTTTTTTTTTTTTTTTTTTTTAAAGGTTGTATCAGTGATTTCAGGCCCAATTTTTTTTTATTTATCACATTCATCTAATCTTTCCTAACGATCCGCTAGCTGCCCGCCCCATAAGCATGCCGTCTCTCTAGGCAGCCTCTGAGATCTGCACACAAAAACAATTGGTTTCACCAACCACTCAAAACCAAAACAAATAGTGTTCCAACCAATCACCGTTGATTGGAGGGTGTTGTGAGGTTTTGAGCCAGCTTCTTCTTCAGCTCCGACTTTGCGTGCAGCCGTGCACGAGCACAAAACCTCACAACACCCTCCCCCTGTCGGTGATTGGTTGGAACACTATTTGTTTTGGTTTTGAGTGGTTGGTGAAACCAATTGTTTTTGTGTGCAGATCTCAGAGCCTAGGCTGCCTACAGAGACGCGTTTTTTTGACGGCATGCTTATGGGGCGGGCAGCTAGCGGATCGTTAGGAAAGATTAGATGAATGTAATAATAAAAAAATTGGGCCTGAAATCACTGATACAACCTTTAATAAAAATAATAATAATGTACATTTATATCAATATTTCTGTGGCTTTAAGTTATAAAAACTTGCTGTGAAGGTGTTTCTACAATGGCTGATGGTAAATTTGTAATCTTTCTCTCCTCTGACTACTGTAATCCATCTCTGTATTTTTTTTTTTTCCTGTTTTGGAAAGTCGTGGAAATGCTATTGTGGATTATTTTTCTTTTACTATTGGAACAAATGTAAACCCAACAATCATATTTGATGAAGTAACCTGTTTACCACTATATAAATTTACCCATCTATGGTGACTTCCGCTTCTGATAACCCTGAAAAGGGTCCATTAGAAATTATCTACATGTGATGTATGTGAATAATGCTTTTCCCTGGTTGTGATTTTGTTTTGTTCATACTCATTCCAGATCGTTTATAATACATCTTAGCTCATCTGGAATCAACCTTCATCATTTTCTTTCTGATCTCATTAGTTTATGTATTGAAGTGGACAACTGATCTAGAGTTAGCACCCTGGAGAGAAATTGATGATGTGAGGCTGTGCTGGATTGTGTTCTGGTGTTCTGGGCTTTGGTTTTATGTTTAATGTTCTGCTTCTCTGTGGGGTTTCTCATAAATATGAATCGGCTGCCTGGTGCAGGCATTAGGGCTTTGTCTGAGTGGCCCTGGACCGTGCTTATTCAATGTTCTGTCAGGTCTGATTGTACCCAGTGGGAATGGCTCACCACTATGAATGAAACACAGTATTTTGTAGTAGTTTTGCCTTGATTGTGGTTCAGTTTATTTATATTTTTATATATATATATATATAACATTTGTTTTTGCTGCATTTAAAATGTTTGTTGGCATATCTTTTCAATGCTTTTGTTTTTACTAACATCCAGCACACATTGATGGTGGGATAAAGAATGTCAATAATCTTAAGCGGTGACCTGACCTGCTCCAGTTTAAATTGATGAGCATTAGAAGATCCTTTGCTCAATCATTTTGTGTTCTTTAATTTCTTTATGTAAAACGAAAGCTGCCCGAACAGGCACCGAACACAAAAACACACATGGATAAATACAAGCGTGTAGTGCACGGAAACCATTGTGTGCGTCCACAGGGGAAAATTCCCTTTCTGCCTGTCTGCCCTTTTCTCTCTTTCCTCTCTGTCGGTCTTTCACACATCTCATCTGATCTTGTCTTGGTGTGCTCTCGTACCCACGTCCCCAGATTACAGCCCCAGAGACAAGCTACAGAAACAGTCCACCTGTCACAGAGTTCACAGAGTCCTTGGCACTAGAGACACCCCAGGTTCAGTGCCACAGCATGTGGGAGCTTCTCCGGCCGTTTCCCTCTGAGTCTGTCTTTTTTAGGTGTCAAAATACCAGAGATGCCCCATATGTCACTTTTCTTCCCTGGGCAGCATCAGTGCTGGGATGAATCACACAGAGGCATTTTGATATTCTGAGCGGTCATACTTGCCACACTTGTGACTAAACGTAACATTTATTGTTCAAAAATTTAAGGTCAGTGAATTGAAAAAAAAAGAAGAAATGAATACTTTTATTCAGCAAGGACACATTAATTGATGAAATTTCTGAGCACCAAATCAGCATATTAGAATGATTTCTGAAGGATCATGTGACACTGAAGACTGAAGTAATGGCTGCTGAAAATTCAGCTTTGCCACCACAAAAAAAAAAAACCCAAAAAATTTTTGTAAAATATATTCAGTATTACTGTTTTTACTGTATTTTTGATCAAATAAAGTGCTGCCTTGGTGAGCATAAGATACTTCTTTCAAAAACATAAAAAATATTGCCAACCTCAAACTTTTGACTGATATGTATCTTGTATTGATATGCAAATATTGAGTGTATTTCCAAGGGTTTGAGAGGAGTGGCATAGGTAGTGCTAATTTTAACTAGGATTTAATATATCAAATGAAACTGACAAAGTTGACAACTGTGTTCTCAGGAATATAGTTCAGTTCTCAGGAGTTTAGTTCATTAAAGACTTTTGGCTTCGCTCATGAAGGGAATTGACTTACCAGAATAAGAAAAATCTAGTGCCAGTTTCTCTTCAGTATTCATGAGTGTAGCTATGTCTTTGGCACTGTCACTGCACCTCTCTCTTTCCTTTCACATGACTTGACTGGTGAGGTGTTTCTTTGAGACATGCCTTTGGAGACCCATGTTCATTCCAGCAGCCTGTTTCCAGTTGTTACACCCTTTAACTGTGATAGTGTCAGCAGTTCAGATCAGAACTTCAGCACGGATACCATAATGCAGTATTGGCCTGATATAACAGAGCTTATACAGCAATCTGTTTATTAGCAAAAGGACGAACGGAAGCGACAACCACATTTTCTAGTGGGAGTGAATCTCAAATGTTGATTTTCTGCATGTGTACTGTACTTAGTGTAGTGATAATTATGGAAATGTCTCGCAGTTTTTTGCAGGGTTTTCAAACGGGACAGTAGTAAAATATCATGTTGAACCTTTTGTAGGTATTACAGCACCAAGAATAGAGTATAACAAAGAGTGGAAGCGTGCACAATCCATGCAGAAAAAATTACTCTGCCCCTTGAAGATACATCGATTCATGTAATTCTGATTTTCATGTCTGCCAGCTTGTTCCAAGTCCAATCGAGTAAGGAGTCTTCATTAAAACACGGTGTCTTGTTGTAGAACCTGTTTTTCCAGCTACTAGGAATCGTTTAGAATAACAGTTTTCATTGTTTCTTTGTGTTTGCATACCAGGCCTGAACTAAATATTCCCCACACACTGCATCATTCTCTACGCTGATGTATACGCACGATTACATCTATTAGAAAGATCAGTGAAACACATTTTAATGTCAGTGTATGAAAGTAACAAATTAAATGCAGATTGTTTTTCAGTGTTGCTGTGCTCAGGAATCAACTCTGGGCCCAGCAATAGTTAATTGATTCACTGTACTTGAACTAATGTGCATTTATTTATATTTTATGTATTGGCAGACATTATGCGTTATACAAAGCAACCGCGGTCTAGGTATACCAGGGGTCGTCATAGGGGGTCCTCAACCTGTAGGATGTCTGTGGTTGTACTGCAGGGGTCTGCCAATTGTTGAGCAATATTCAAGATATTTTTATGTGAGAAAATGTTTTAATTATGTGGTGCATGAAAATATTTACATTATCTTGGAGTAGGTACTTCTTTTGAATAAGTAATTACTTTGTGACCGTTATAAGTATGTTCTTATAGTATATGTATCCGTCATGTTCTCATTGTCATGTGACCTACCAGCATCAGTTGCGTTATGTCACTGCTATTCACAAATTCTTAGTTGTGCCCATCAGATGCGCTCTTCTTGTCGGAGAAGTAGTAAGTCATCTAGGTTTGACTACTGTTTTATGAAGAATTCGAACATACTCTTTTCACATACTATTTAGTAGGGAAGTGTGCAAATTCAGATGCAGCCTAAAACATTTATGAAAATATTTTCTTTTTCTGTTCCTCAGAAAAATAAAATGAAACCGTTTTGGAACGACATGAAGAATTTTTATTGTTGGGTGACCTATACCTTTAAGTTCACTACAACCAAATATAAACAAAGCTAAAGTCAAAATGGCCACATAAAAATGTATTAATAATTTTACAAATGTTTTACTTAATTTTATCCACCAAACAATCTGTAAAAGGTTAATACTATGATAAATGGAATACTATTGTTCAGTGTATTGTAAACGAGGCATCTGCTACATTAAGTAAAAAGGACCGAAGTTCTTTGTTCATTTTTGTTCTTGTTGCTGAGAGGCTTTTCAGTGATAAAAGACAACGTTGTATCAGTTTATATGAGTAGGTAACACTTTATAATAGTGTTCCATCATTAATGAATAACTACACAGGAACAAATGAGTAACGCAATATTAACATTAACTAGTATTAACTAACAAGAAACTCCTTAGGAATTATTAAGTAATGGCGCTCAGTTGAATGTGGCAACTATTGGCTAATATTAGCTATAAGCAACTAAAAAAATGTCATACCCCCCAAAGGACTACTAAGAACTACTTAAGAACATAATAATTCTAAAGTGAAGATCATGGGAACCCACTAGGAGTGACTCTGATAACTCCCTGGTCATGACTGAAGTCCTTGTAAGCTTTTGAGGTTTTTGTAAGAATTTGAATAGTAATGACTCAAGTGTTTCTACATCCTTTTAAAGGAATTACAAATTATTTGGATCAGTATTCTAAAGCGAAGATCATGGTAACCCACTAGTAATGAATCACGTGTTACCAAATTCGTCAGAAGCAAGCATTATGCAAATCCTTACAAAAACCTCAAAAGCTTACAATAGCTTCAGTCATTACTGGGTAGGGAGTTATCATGCTTCTCACTTTAGAATACTGTTCCAAATAATGAATAAGTCCATCTGAAAGATTTGGTGATACATGAGTCATGGGTTACCATGATCATCACTTAATTATACATTATGCATTATTCATTAATTATGACCCTGTCTATAGCAGTTCTTAGCATTGCTCCGAGAGGTATGAAAAATAATAATAATAAAAAAAACAGTATTCTAAAGTGTTACTTGTAAGTAGTTTTTAATTGCAGACACATGGCTATTTTGTATTTGTAGACTTTGATTGGATCGTTTGTAGTATTTGTAGCTCAGTAGTAGTATGCTTAGAAGTGCCACAGATGGCCTTTTTTTTTAATGTCTCTTTTGTTTAATTTCGAAATGTGCATGACACTTTAAACTAAACAATGGCCTTGACTATGCTCTTTTTTTCTCTCTTGTCTTGTTCTATTTTCATCATGTTCTAATTTTAAATCTGGACATTCTGTTTCCATAGTACTTACTGGAAATACTTCAGATGGTGTCAACAGCAATTCCTCATATGCATTCTGTCCATCTCTCGCTGTGAGGGTTGAAGCTCCGACTGTGGAAAAACACACAGAGCTTTGCATGTAGCTTTGGACCCTGCGTGTACGAAATGTGTGGGACTTCAGAAGGCTGTGAGTGTTGTATAAATCGCTGACTGTCACCTGGAACGCATATGAGCCGGACCACAATGCAGCCCACTGCGGTATTCACCATTTTGCCATTTACAGAACACACACACAGACATAAACACATTAGAATCTGATTGATTTGTGTGTCAGTGCTGAATTGATCTGACAAAGAGAAAGCATGTCTCATCAATAGACAGACAGAAGCAGGTAGGATTTTTTTTAATTAGCAGAAGGTTTTAAAGCATGAAAAAGTGTTAATGTAAATTCATTACTGAATAATTGTGTACACGTGTATGTATTTATATAGCTCATCAGTACCCATCCATCACAGTCCCTGCTGAAAAAAAAAACTGCTTAATCCAGCCTTAACTGGTTTGTGTGTTTCAGCTGGTTTAAGATGGTCTCTCAAACAGACCAACTGAAAAGTAATCAAAACCTCTCTAAAAACAGCCAGCTTGAGTCTAGATGAAAGACCGGATAAGACTAGCAAACAAGTTTAGACGAGTTTAATATGTTTTTTCCAGTATGGCTATGTTGTCTGAAACGTGCTTTCAGCCCAGAAAATGCATCGATTGACAAACGTTATATTACGCACACAGTGAAGCCTCTGTTTTACAGCTGCACCTGTGGAGTGTCCCGTAGTCGTAAAAATGCAAGTATATTTAATTTATGAAGCAGAAAGTGCTTAATACCCATAAAGTTGTGAAGCATGGAGTAGCGCCAGGTAGAGTCATTATTTTTATCGTGCATGGCTACAGACATCGGTGGCGTCCAGATGTAAAAGTTTCCGAAAACAAACTCCTCCACAAAAGGGCTCTAAATTGACATGGTTCCTCAGACAAGCTCTAGATCTCATTAGAAAGAGCATTCAAACATTTTGAAGAATGTGAGTGGCGCTTACCAGTGCAAAAATGGATTCTACAATGTTATGTTTTTATAGTGGTTACCAGGGCGTTAATATGTGGTTGTTTTCTGTGGTTTTTAGTTTGTTGCTAGGTGGTTGCTGTGTGGTTACCTACAAGACCACGTCAAAACAGCATACCATAAAGTCTCTATGATATGGCTCAGCCTGCAATGGCCTTCCTGTAGCTCAATACCTTAAATGCAATGTAAATCACTTTGGATAAAAGCACCTGCAAAATATATTAATATATAAGTATTTAGTTGTCCATTTGATCGTCCAGCAAGTGAAAATTGTATGTTTGTGATGTTATGTGCCAAAGTTTAAGAATGAGTAAAGTATAAATAAAGTACTTCAAGTGTGAGCAATATGGTTGGCTTACAAACGACAACTGAAATAATATTGACTATGCTAGATATTTTGGAAATTTGGGGCCAAGTGTCAGTTTAGAGGTCATTGACTTCTGGGGTGTTTGTGTGTTTTTGTGTGTTCATGCGTGTATGTACACGTTGTGCCAAATAGAAAAAGCGTTCACACTGTGTCCCTTTCTGTGACATTGAGAAACCCTGTAGATCAGGGTGTCAGAAGGAGGCTTTAAAATACCTCTCAGACTTTCACAGTAGGTGTGAGCTATTCAAACATCTATCCTCCCACACATGGGCTTTCAGTTCAATTCTGTACAATCCTTCCCCCCTGCAGCCGTCCTCTTTCAACCTCTTTTCTGATTTCACTTATACCCATGCTATCTTTTTATGAATTTGAGATCATTTACATCAATTTTACTGGCAAATGTGTGTGCAAAACTGAACAGCCATTTTAAACACTATTAGATGCAGTGGTGTCAATCTTTCGTTCCATCCTTCCCTCACTCGTGAACAAGACCCCCAGATACTTGAACTCCTTCGCTTGAGGCAGGAACTCTCCACCTACCTGAAGCGGGCAAGCCACCCTTTTCCGACTGAGAACCATGGCCTCGGACTTGGAGGTGCTGATTCTCATCCCAGCCGCTTCACACTTGGCTGCAAACTGTCCCAGTGCACGCTGAAGGTCCTGGTCTGATGAGGCCAACATGACAACATCATTTGCAAAAAGCAGAGATGAAATTGTGTGTTCCCCAGCACCCTGGAGAGGGTATAGAGCTGGTCCAGTGTTCCACGACCGGGACGAAAACCGCGCTGTTCCTCCTGAATCCGAGGTTTTACTATCGGCCGAATCATCCTCTCCAGTACCCTGGCATAGACTCTCCCGGGGAGGCTGAGAAGTGTGATCCCCCTGTAGTTGAACACACCCTCTGGTCCCCCTTCTTGAAAAGAGGGAGCACCAGTCCAGAAGTACTGTCCCCAACCGCCACGCGATGCTGCAGAGGCGTGTCAGCCAAGACAGCCCCACAACATCCAGAGACTTGAGGTACTCAGGACGGATCGCATCCACCCCCGGTGGCTTGCCACCGAGGAGTTTCTTGACTACCTCGGTGACTTCAGCTTGGGTGATGGACGAGTCCACCTCCGAGCCCTTGGCCTCTGCTTTCTCAATGGAAGACGTGTCGTTGGGATTGAGGAGATCCTCAAAGTATTCCTTCCACCGTCCGACGATATCCCCAGTTGAGGTCAACAGCTGCCCACCTCCACTGTAAACAGTGTTGGTAGGGCACTGCTTCCCCCTCCTGAGGCGCCGGACGGTTTGCCAGAATCTCTTCGAGGCCAACCGATAGTCCTTCTCCATGGCCTCACCGAACTCCTCCAAAGCCCGATTTTTATTTTTTTTGCCTCCACAACAACCCGGGCTGCAGTCCGCTTGGCCTGCTGGTACCCGTCAGCTGCCTCTGAAGTCCCACAAGCCAGCCAGGCCTGATAGGACTGCTCCTTCAGCTTGACGGCATCCCTTCCTTCCGGTGTCCACCACCGGGTTCGTGGATTGCCGCCTCGACAGGCACCGGAGACCTTACGGCCACAGCTCCGAGCGGCTGCGTCGACAATGGAGGTAGAGAATATGGTCCACTCTGACTCAATATCTCCAAACTCCCTCGGGATCCAGTCGAAACTCTGCCAGAGGTGGGAGTTGAAGATCTCTCTGACATGGGACTCGGCCAAACGTTCCCAACAGACCCTCACAGTACATTTGGGTACAATACACAGTACAGTCTGTCCAGCTTCCTCCCCCGCCACCAGGTGGTGATCAGTTGACAGCTCCGCCCCTCTCTTCACCCGAGTGTTCAAGACATGCGGCCGGAGGTCAGATGAAACGACCACAAAGTCGATCATCGACCTCCGGCCTAGGGTGTCCTGGTGCCACGTGCACTGATGGACACCCTTATGCTTGAACATGGTGTTCGTTACGAACAAACTGTGACTAGCACAGAAGTCCAATAACAAAACAACGCTCGGGTTCAGATCAGGGGGGCCGTTCCTCCCAATCACGCCCCTCCAGTTGTCACTGTCGCTGCCCACGGGGCGTTGAAGTCCCCCAGTAGAACGACGGAGTCCCCAGTCAGAGCACTTTCCAGCACCCCTTCCAGGAACCTCAAGAGGGCCGGGTACTCTGCACTGCCGTTCGGCCCGTAGGCACACACGACAGTGAGAGATCTGTGGAGATCGGGCCCCCGTCTTCGACTGCCGCCCGATCCACTATGATAGATAGATAGATAGATAGATAGATAGATAGATAGATAGATAGATAGATAGATAGATAGATAGATAGATAGATAGATAGATAGATAGATAGATAGATACCTATCTATGGCGGACCCCATGGGGGGAGGCCCAGCCACCAGGTGCTCGCATGCCCAACCCCGGGCCTGGCTCCAGGGTGAGGCCCTGGCTGCGCCATGCTGGGCGACGTCTCGTCCTTGATTTTTTTCGTGCATCATATTGGGCTTCTGAACCGTTCTTAGTCTGACCCGTCACCTAGGAGACCATTGAGACCCGTTAATTATTCTCAATGGCCAACTCAAATTAATCATGTTGTAATTTATGGCTGAAATACTCAATGTGGTAATGGAGAAATCACTAAATTTTCTTTTTAGAGTTTTCTTCGTAATTGAAGTACAGTGCACAGTGTATATCGGTTATTTAAAAAAATATATTAATTGTTTTTAAAAATAAATATAAAAAAAAGATTAAAGTTTTTGTAGTATAATTAGTTTTTCTGAACATAAAGTTTTGTATCATTGAATAATAGTGATTTTGCATTTAGAATTTACAAATTTTTATTTAAAATTTGTGGAATAATTTAGATTCATACAGTAAGTTTTTATTATAATGTGATTTATTTGTGGTTTAACACAACTTCCATTTATATATTTAAAAATACTGTATGATATATTATTAGGGGCTTCTTCCCCATCTTACCCTACTACACTATACTATACTATGCCATACTGTATCAAATTACATACAGTATTATCCTGTACTATTTTCTGTGAATGTGTGAGAGTTTCAATTCATTGGCCGCTATAGGTAAATAACTAGAAGAATATCAAAGTGCTGAAAATTGTAAAACTATTTATGCTACAAACCAATGTTTACGACAATAAATAAAAATAATATGGTTAGAAATACTTTTCAATATCATAGTTTGCAGTATCAGTTTTTTACAGCTAAAAATAACTTGAAGTTGAGGACACCGGAAGCCTTGCACATTCACTTTACAAATGGCCACACCCTCTATTAATCAATAAATAAAAAAATCGTATTAAAGCCAAAATTAAATGTAGTGTCCCATTTATTGACAACCATATACACATTCACCACGCTATCAATAGTCAATTTGCGGATGATTCTGGAATTTCGGTGAAATACAGGCTGTGTATAAAACAAACAATACACTTCAAATGACTACTCATATATGTTAATATGTGCTACTTTAATGACAAGACAACATGATAGCGGTTGTGGAAAAAACTAATAAAGAATACCAGTCATGACAGCGATCGTTCTCCCCTTTGCCATCTTGGGAACTTGGGTATCAAAATTATCCCAGAACTTCCCAGTGGTAAATAAGACTTATTTTTTTTAAGAGAAAATTTGTATATTGAATATTTGAATATTGAATATTTACGATAATTCTGATAGCATGTGAAGGCAACATTCATTAAAAATAAGGTGGATACTATACTACATTAATACACCACAGCACACCATATCAGATGCTTAGCCTCAGCCTCGAAGGTTTATTTTTGATAGATAAATAAATAGGCTTTACACGGCCACGTCTTTTCTTTGTGTCTTCGTGGGGAACTGACATTCTCTCTGGGGTGGCATCAATAGATCCAGCATGTTCATTTACTGTCCTGCTGTGTGCCCTCTGTGACATCAAAACTTGCTGGTATGTGCCAGGCACTGTGTGCTTTCACATCGGCTGGTGTGACTTTGAGATTCCAACCAGTGTGGAGGACATGAATTAACATTGTCAAGGGCAGGAGTCTTTGCTTGTCTAAAGTTCAAGGCCTCAGCACAGGACACGAGGTTATGTCTGAGGCAGAATTTATGCTGTGAAGTAGCGAGACAGACAGGGAGAGAGATGGGGGCAGGATTAGAGGACAGGAAGGCAGCCAAACATCAAAGAAGTGATTGAATAAAGAGGGTCAGTCTGTATCCAGATCAGTCTCTGTCCCTTGTTGAAAGGCCATATATCAAGAGTTGTTTACCACTGTCTATACCTGCATATGTAATCAGATGAACCTAACTGTCCTCAGAATAGTATCTGCTTTATTGCAGAGTTCACTGGGTGGATATTGATAAACGTATCAGTTACCTATGCTCTGATATTAAAATTCCATCCTATACCAATAAGTTGATCATTATTTTATTGTTGTGGTCAGTAACTGATTTTAGCATTTGGTTGATATTAAAATTTTGTCCTAATAAATAAAAAATAAAGTAATACGAACTAAGCCAACATAGTCATCGCAACATTATAATGTACAGAATAAAAATGTAAAAATGTAAATACTTTTTGAGATTTGTTAAAGACTATGGGCCCTATTTTAACGATCTGAAACGCAAGTATCAAATGCGAAACGCAAGTAAATTTGTGGGCGGATCTTGGGCGCTGTTGCTATTATACCGGTGGGATAAATTACTCTTGCGCCCGACGCAAATCTAAAATGGGTTGGTCTGAAGTAGCTACATTACTCATAGGTATGGTTTGGGCGTAACATGAAATAAACCAATCAGAGCATCATCTCACATTCCCTTTAAGAGTAGGCGCGCTTGTTCCATGGCGGATTATAACAGCGGATTTGCCAGGCGCACGCCAGGAGTGGTTCACAGCCGAGGAGACCGTAAAAAAGACAGAGAAGGGGCCGTAAAAGACAGAGAAGTGCCATTGTATGGGGATGGGAGAAACCCACCCAAATTAGCTTAGGTTAAACAGGCGTATAATAATTTTGGTAAATGTGTAAGCTAGATTCATGCCTATTTTTTCCACATCTTCATGGACACCACAATGATTTCCCTCATGTGGAATATTTTTCCTTAATTATGTATGGTTTGCAAAAATGGCAACTGCTGCGTCTGTGTAGATGAGAGAAGCAAAGTGTATGCCCGATGTGCACACGTTACATTATGGCCAAGCATGCCCCCTTAAAATAGCATCAGAACGCGTCACTGAAAACGCTCCACTGACTTTAGACTAGGTTCCCTTCCGAGGGAACTACCGCTGCGTCACTATGACGACCTTTGGGGAATCCCTCCAGCGTCAGCGCTCCTGAAGTCACATGTACAACTTAGTCCAATCTTGATTGGTGCAACGTCATCCCGTGACGTGAGCCGGCGGAAAGTGGAAGCTATAAAGGGAGCCGGCTTCACAGTAGCTGTCAGCTTTCTGATCTTCAGCAAAGCGCTCTCTGTCTCAGTCTTATTTGGTGTTGTCTGTCCCGTAGTATCTATATATATATATATATATATATATATAAAGAAATGGCGACTAGGCAACGTGATTACAGAAAGTGTGTTCATCCCTGTCCTCGTTACATTCCGGATGGGGATTCTCACAATCTGTGTGTCAGTTGTTTGGGAGCGGAGCATGCTCGCTCAGTCCTCGAGGGGGTTGAGTGTGAGCATTGCGAGCGTTTGCCCCTTAGAACGCTTCGCTCCCGGCTGTCTTTATTTGATGAAAGCAGCCAGCTCTGTGCCCCATGCGGTGCGGGTCCCGCGGTTGTCGAGGCAACCCGGCGGCTTCACTCGTGGGGATCACAGATGGATCTAGGGGAGGGGTTTGAGACGGCTGCGGCCCCTTCTCAGCCCTCACCCGCTAGTTCTAATCCTCTCGCTCAGGATCCGGAAGCCCGCTCCGCGGCTTCTTCCGCCCCGAACGAGAGCTTCTCGCTGAGCTTATCTTCTTCCGAGGAAGTTGATGTGCTCAGCGTTGAAGGTGGTGATATGGGTGATTCGCCAGCCCAGTCTCCACAGTATGAGGAGCTGTTGGATGTTTTAACTCGTGCCGTTGCTGGATTAAATATTGAATGGCCGGACGAGAAGCATGAATCAAAGTCAAAAAGCAAATTAGACGAACGATTCTTACAGTCTGCACCACAACCACCACGCAGAGGTTTACCGTTTTTTCCGGATCTCCACACTGAGGTGTCGAGATCCTGGAATAAGCCATATTCATCTAGGCTTTCTAGTCCTAATGTACATCATTACTTATCTATTATAGGACAGAAAAAAAACGGTTATGGCGACATGCCTAAAATAGAGGATACTTTGGCAGCTTATCTTTCACCCTCCGCTGCATCCTCATTTAAAGCCCCATCATTACCCTCTAAACCCTGCCGTCAAACATCTTCATTTGTGGGTAAAGCTTATGCAGAATCAGGTCAGGCAGGTGCCTGTTTGCATATGATGGCTATTTTACAGGCTTATCAGGCAGATTTACTGGACGAATTAGATAAAGGGGAAAATACAGATATCGAAGATATCAAAGAATTAAGAAGAGCAACTAATCTATCTCTCCACGCTACCAAAGAGACGGCTCGTGCAATCGGCCGCTCTATGGCAGCCCTGGCAGCGACGGAGAGGCATTTATGGTTGAATTTATCTGGTATAAAAGATGCAGATAGAGCTTTCCTTTTTGACGCTCCTCTTTCGCCTCGAGGCAAAGAAGCAGGCAGCAGCCTTTCAAAGATTTATTCCCCGTCGCCAGAAATCTTACGGGGCTACAAGTAAAGAGAGACAGCCCGAGCCATCTACATCTAGCTCCTCGTACAGACAGACTCAGAAGGAGAGTGTTGCCCACCGAGCCCCACCTCAACGTTATCAGGCCTCGAGGCAATACTCCCAACCGAAGCCCATTAATCAGAAAACGGATCTGAGGACCGTTATTCTGACCAAACGGGCTTCGGGGAAGAGGTCCTGACGGGCAGGTCAGGCCTCTGAGGGCGCCCCCTCTGGGGGTGGAGCGAATTACACCCGCTCCTCCACGGAGCCCTCAGGAAATCGATTTGCTAACCCCGCCGCTTTCGCCGCTTCGGGGCGCAACGATTTCCGACGAACACAATCCTCGACTTCCGCCCAGCAAAAATACAGCGGTCGCGGGGAGTTCGTTATCTATACAGAGGCCTGTAGAAAAATTAAATCGGTTAGTTCCTGCCAGGCAACCGCTTCAGGACGCCGAAGCTGCTCCTCAAGAGCTGCTGCTCCAGCCCTGAGAGGTTGATTCCGCTAGTGAATTTCCTGCACGCATGGGAAACACTACCCAATATATCACAATGGGTAGTGCGCACAATCCACAAGGGGTACAGACTGCAGTTCGGGTTTCGACCACCAAGATTCAGGGGCGTTCTCGAAACAGCGGTAGCCCCCGAGCGCATGCAGATTATGGAGCAGGAGGTTCAGTCCCTTCTGGCGAAGGAGGCTATAGATCTTATTCCTCCCGCGGAGAGGAACTCCGGGTTCTACAGCCGGTATTTCATAGTTCCGAAAAAGGATGGAGGGATACGTCCAATTATAGATCTTCATCACTTGAACCAGTCTCTGAGGAGATACAAGTTCAAGATGTTAACGATTCCTTTTATCGTGAGTCAAATCAAGTCCGAGGACTGGTTTGTCACGATAGACCTGAATGACGCGTTTTTCCATATCTCCATCCTATCGGAACACAGGAAGTTCCTAAGGTTTGCTTTTGGGGGCAAAACGTACCAGTATCGGGTTCTTCCATTTGGCCTAGCACTATCTCCTCACACATTCACGAAATGCATGGACGCAGCCCTGGCGCCTCTGAGATTGCAGGGTGTAAGGGTCCTCAATTACATGGACGACTGGCTTATTCTGGCTCAGTCTCAGGTAATGGCAGCAAAGCATCGAGATGTCGTGCTCGACCACATGAAGCGTTTGGGGCTGAGGCTCAACGTGAAAAAGAGTGTGCTTACTCTGGTCCAGAGGACAACTTATTTAGGAGTAGTGTGGGACTCGATCACGATGCGGGCACAGCTGTCTCCTGCACATGTCGAGTCGATTCTGGCTATGGTCTCCAGAATAAAGCTAGGCCAAGGCATCACTGTAAAACAGTTCCAGAGACTGCTGGGACTTATGGCGGCAGCGTCCAACGTGATACCTTTTGGCCTGCTGCAGATGAGAGAATTGCAGTGGTGGCTCAGAACCAAGGGGTTTTCCCAGAGGGGCAACCCTTTTCGCCTGATCAAGGTTACGCGCAGATGCCTTCGTTTCATGGTGGAAAAGGCTTGGTTCTTAGCCCAGGGCCCTGTGCTAGGAGCACCATGTCAACACAGAGTAGTGTCGACAGATGCGTCCTGCACAGGGTGGGGGGCGGTCATGGAGGGCCGCTCAACCCAGGGTCTGTGGAAAGAACATCATCTATCATGGCACATAAATTGTATAGAGAAGTTAGCGGTTCTGCTAGCCTTAAGGCATTTTCTCCCAGACCTCAGAGGCCATCATGTTCTGGTGAGAACAGACAATACGTCAGTGGTCTCGTATATAAATCATCAGGGAGGTCTGAGATCGCGCCCTCTGTGCAGACTGGCACATCAGATTCTCTTATGGGCCCAAGGGAAGATTCTTTCGCTGAGAGCAATCTACATTCCGGGCCATCTGAATGTGGGAGCAGACATCCTGTCGAGGCAGGGGCTGAGGCCCGGGGAATGGAGGCTGCACCCCGAGTCGGTGCAGTTAATTTGGGGAAAGTTTGGCCAGGCGAACGTGGACCTGTTTGCGTCTCAAGAGAGCACTCACTGTCCCCTCTGGTTTTCCTTGACTTATCCAGCTCCTCTGGGACTGGATGCCATGGTACAGCCGTGGCCAAGGCTTCGGCTGTACGCATTTCCCCCGATCGCTCTGCTCCCGGGAGTTCTAGAGAGGATTCGCCAGGGCGGGGATCAAGTCTTGTTGGTAGCCCCACGCTGGCCAGCCCGAGTTTGGTTTTCGGACCTTTAGCCCTCTTAGACGGTCCCCCGTGGGAGATTCCCTTCAGGAGGGACCTTCTAACTCAGGCCGGGGGCACAATATTTCACCCCCGGCCAGAGATGTGGAAATTGTGGGTCTGGCCCCTGAGGGGGATCAGTTCCTGAATGCTGGTCTTTCTACTGAGGTAGTGGAGACCATTTTAAACTCTAGAGCTCCCTCCACGAGGAAACTATATGCTTTGAAGTGGAGGGTATTCACTTCATGGTGTACAGAACACCAACTGGACCCAGTTAACTGCCCAGTGGCTTCATTGCTGGAGCTCCTGCAAGGTCGTTTCTCGGCCGGCCTTTCCCCTTCTACACTTAAGGTGTACGTGGCTGCAGTGGCTGCCTTCCATGCCCCGCTGGATGGCACCTCACTGGGAAGTGGGAAGGCATCATCTTATTATTCGTTTCCTTCGTGGTACTCGGAGAATGAGGCCTCCGGCTCAGGTTAGAACCCCGACTTGGGATCTAGCCGTGGTTTTAGAAGGGTTATCCTTGCCACCCTTTGAGCCTTTGGACACGGCATCAGACAAGTGCTTAGCCTTAAAAATGGCGTTTCTGCTGGCTATTTTATCTCTAAAAAGAGTTGGAGATCTTCAGGCCTTGTCCGTCGCTCCCTCCTGCTTAGAGTTTGCTCCGGGAGGAGTGAAAGTTATTCTCTACCCAAGACCAGGGTATGTACCTAAAGTGCCCTCTAATGTGGCCAGGCCAGTTGTCCTCCAGGCTTTCCATCCTCCTCAGGAGTCGGCGGAATTAGAGAAGCTTAGGTTGCTTTGCCCGGTCAGGGCCCTTGAGATGTATGTGAGAAAAACATCCCAGTGGAGAAAATCTGACCAGCTTTTGGTATGCTTTGGGCCCCTTAAGAAAGGCTGCCCAGCTACTAAACAAACCTTAAGCAGGTGGATCGTTGAAGCCATTTCTATGGCTTATGAGGCGAGCGGGCTGCCCTCACCTCTGTCAGTTAAAGAGCATTCCACCCGAAGCATGGCCTCCTCAAAGGCTCTGTGGTCGGGGGCTTCACTCCAGGACGTATGTGATGCGGCGGGGTGGTCCTCACCACATACCTTTATTAGATTTTATAGTTTGCATCTCCTGGCGACCCCGGGGTCTCAAGCAATCATGTCCTAGGTGTGCCTCATTTCACACAGACTTTTTTCATCAGCATGGCGAAGTGGGCATATCGTTCCCCAAAGGTCGTCATAGTGACGCAGCGGTAGTTCCCTCGGAAGGGATCGTTCTCAGGTTACTCATGTAACCATGGTTCCCTGAGAAGGGAACGAACGAAGCCCTATGCCATGCTTCCGTACACCTGAGAGCGGCTTGCTTCAGTCGATCAGAAGGCTGACAGCTACTGTGAAGCAGGCTCCCTTTATAGCTTCCGCTTTCCGCCGGCTCACGTCACGGGATGACGTTGCACCAATCAAGATTGGACTAAGTTGTACATGTGACTTCAGGAGCGCTGACGCTGGAGGGATTCCCCAAAGGTCGTCATAGTGACGCAGCGGTAGTTCCCTTCTCAGGGAACCATGGTTACATGAGTAACCTGAGAACATTTTTCCTGGTCTGTGGTGGAAGTGTTTTCTGGAACTGCAAAATAGCACCAGGCACCGTGCACCGGAACACGCCTCCTCTTTTCGCTGAACCGCCCCCCGGGAGCGCAAGGTAATTCCCTAATTTACAGACGTGCGTCTGTGGCGTGAAAAGTCTGCTGTGCGTCGGGTGCTAAATAGGAATGATAAATGCGTCGATGTACAAAGTCAATTGCGCTGGGTGCAAGATAGGGCCTTGTATATAAACGGCTAGTTCACCCAAAAATGAAAATTCTGTGCTTTTTTATATTTAACTCCATGTTGTTCCAAACCTGAATGAGTTTTGTTTTTCTGCGCAACATAAGATTTTTTCTCTCTCTCTCGTCCATACAGTGACAGTTAATGGGGGTCCAGTGTTGTTGTTTTTTTGGACCCTGTTGACTTTCATAGTCAAAAAAAGTTGATATTATGTAATGCATAATTAAACATCAACTGGTACTGTATATCCATTAAATATCCAATTATTATCCAAATATCCAATTTCCAAATATCAATCAATATCAATATGTTGTACATCACCAATAAAATTATTTGGAAATGCTTTGCTTGAGCTTCAGCTAAATACACATATTACAAACAATTTAAGGCCATTTTTCATTCATTTTAACCCAGTGTGCCTATACTTTGTGTATGTCAAAAATGTGGAATACACTGTTTTCTGCGCATTTTCACCAGTTGAGGAAAAACTTGAAAAATACTGTTGTTTCATTTTTGGTAGAATGGCATCAACTGCATTTAGATGGTTTTCTGTAATCGAAATCTGGCTGGGTTACATAATTTTTCTGCTTGGGCGAGCCATTCCAAGTAGATACACAGCTCACAAACTTTGTTGCACCTCAAATGACAAGGAAATTTATATTTATGTTAAAATTCATTAGCAAATCCCCACACTTATTCTCTTGAATGACTTGCAGAGGACTGTTAATGTGGAGCTCATACCGCTGCAGCATGGGCTAGTATACTGGAGGGTTTGGTAATTTACTCATAGAGGCACAGATTGACAAAGCGGAGAAGGAGATAATAAATGTTGCCATTCGGGTCTTGTGTAGAACCCCGGGTTTTTGGACCCAAGAGAACCAGTGAAGACCTATTTTTTTATAGGCTGTGACAAGAGATAGTTAGTCTTACAGAGTGTTTGTGAGTGTGTTTTTCATGCAATGGGAGGTTATGATAATTTGTGAGAAACACACACTCAAACACATATTTACAATTGATCCATGAAGCTGCCCACTCTTCTTTTAATCCTCTTTGCTTTGTGATCTTTTTATCTGGGGTTTTACGGA
This sequence comes from Rutilus rutilus, assembly GCF_951802725.1. Classification (NCBI taxonomy): domain Eukaryota; kingdom Metazoa; phylum Chordata; class Actinopteri; order Cypriniformes; family Leuciscidae; genus Rutilus; species Rutilus rutilus. Next base: position 16,732,939 of record NC_140211.1, read on the forward strand.
TGGCAGAGCAGAGTGAGTAGGGAAGACCTGTCTGTCACAGTCTCAGGGAGACTCTGAAAAACAGATCTCTTCCAAGCTGTTCTACAGCAATCCCAAAGATTCAGTGTAATGTGCAACAAACAATGCGCCTACCAGTGGTGGACAGTAACGAAGTAAATGTAATTCGTTACTGTACTTAAGTAGCTTTCTTGCGTATCTGTACTTTACTGAAGTATTTAAATTTGGGAAGACTTTTACTTTAACTCCACTACATTTCAAAGTCAAATATCTTACTTTTTACTCTACTACATTTTCATTCGTACATTTTGTCGTTCCTTTTTATTTATGAGTGGATAAAAACTTAACTGGTCAAACAAGCCACCAATCACAGTAGCCTACAACGTGCACGCTTTGTTTTGAACTTGCCTTGGCGGTATGTACTAAGCGCGAACCAGAGCCGTTAAATATGAGAGTTGCGACCATAGAGCTGGTAAGTCCCGCCCCTTCCGCTAACCCCACTGGACCTCTAGGTTGAAAAATCGTCAATGCAAGTGAATGTGAGAAAATAGTTATTTTCTGGTCCCGTTTGAATTTTGCCATGAATGTGAACATATGTTGTCTGTGAATTTTTTATATAATTTTTTGTGTGAAGAATGCTACAATTTAGTGGGTAGAAGTTTGATACGGTTAGACTTTGTTTGAGAGCACTTTGTGGACTACAACGCTTTCGATTACATCAGACGGGAATCTGAAGAAAGAACAGCCCATTTTGTTTGAATGGTGACATTTGGGTACAAAACACACAGGCATCTCGATCTGTCTCCATAGATTATCGCAGCATTAGCACCGTGATTTGACAAGTGGAGGGAAAATGTGTTATGGGGTGACGTCACATTGGCGACATGTAGACTTACCAGCTCTATAGACAGTAAGAGGTTGCGACACATTAGACTTTAACGACTTGGCTGCACAGACCGATCAGTTTATGACATCAAAGTATAGATCGAAATCGCGAGAGCGATTGAAAAGCATACAGAGCCGTCTACTCTCTAATCGCTCTCGCGGTATTTTAATGTCATTCACCGATTGGTCTGTGCAGTGTGCAGCGCCGGTTCAAGTCGAACAAGCCTACTGTGATCTCGCCGCCGTGTGGTCACGTGATTCGTGTAGCTCTCAATAATTCCAAACAAATCGCGTTCCCAATGATTTTAAGCGGGGCAGAGAGCAGCAGCTACACTGAAAAAAATGATTCATTGACTAGTTGAATTTACTAAAAGAAATTATGTTAATTGGATCCACATAATTGATTTTAGCTACATTTAAACAAATGCATTACGTTGAACTAAGTTCAGCTTAATGCATTTGTTTAAATGTAGCTAAAATCAATTGCGTGGAACCACTTACGATAATTATTTTTTGTAAATTCAATGATTTCAGTAAATTCATTGAATTTTCTAAATGTTTTTATCGTAAGTGCTTCCACGCAATTGATTTTAGCTACATTTAAACAAATGCATTAAGCTGAACTTAGTTCAACGTAATGCATTTGTTTAAATGTAGCTAAAATGAATTATGTGGAACCAATTAACATAATTTTTTTTAGTAAATTCTACTAAGTCAATAAATCATTTTTTTCAGTGTACTATTGCAGCAATTATCGGTAAATATTGACGCATAATGGACATTGCTTATTACGTTGACACTAAAATTACTTGCATATAATAGCATTTTTTTTCTGGGGAGTAGCAGAAACACTGCATTAATACGTTTTGGTGTTTAATTTTGGAGGGAAATTGGCTGCTCCCATAACGTAGAATATATATATATATATATATATATGTATGTGTGTGTGTGTGTGTGTGTGTGTGTGTGTATGTTTATAATTCTGTCAGGACCACTACCGTCAAATATGATTGACAATTAGCATACAGTTTGGATTGGCGGAATGGTTCCGTTCTGGGCGAGAACTCCCTGCGCATCCATGCAGCCTAGCATGGATAAGAGCAGGGAGAGCAGCAATAATCCCCCTTGGGGTAAACAGAACAGAACCAACATGAAAATTTGCAAATATATTTAATTCAAGATTTAAAGTACAACATTATTCAATAATTATTCTGATTCAAGGGGAATCAGAATGTCAAATCCTGACTGGGCGAGAGGAGGAGCTGGGGATGGAGGAGGGTAATTTGCTCCTGAGAAACGCGATAGCTGCTGATAATACTGAAGGAGCTTATATATGTATACGGTGATAGGTGTCGTATTCCTATAGGTAGATGTGGATCAGCTGAGGGTCAGCTGATGCGAGCTTGACTAACGTGACCTGCCAGAACTAACGCTATGCTTGATTTATGACCATAAACGCTCGTGAAAAATATATACAGTAAATTCTGTAAATGTATTATACCTTATGGGAACAGTCCCCTTCGGTCCAAAATTAAACACATAAAAATGTATTCAATTCAAATATATATATATATATATAGACTAATTAATGTCATTTTATTAATAGATTGATGTGCCAAGAGTAACATTAGAGTCTTCACGTAGACTGAGTTAAGCAAGAGTCTTGTGACAAAAATTATAATAGGACATTATAGCCATAAAAAAAAAAATCATAGTACTTGGATACTTAAAGGTGCATTGCGCGAGAGTCTGAGTTTTCGCAGAACTACGCCCCCTCTGGCGGCAAGCGAAACTGCAACCAGAGGTGTGCACGCTCACGGACCACACGCACACGCACGCTTGCACGAGCTCGAGCTGGTCATAACCCAAGGAGCATCAGCCGCACAAATCTTTTGTTTACAATCATAATGTCTTCAGAGGTAATAAAGTTTTAAATCTGCAAGTAATTTAAAATATGTGAAAGGAAAGGCAATTGAGTAAATAACACACTTATGTGTGAGGGAAAAAATGGGGGTAGTAGAAAACTTCGTTTTTTATTCCCATCTATCTCCATGTTGAACTGTGTTATGTGTTTACTGTATCCACTTATGACTATTATTATGGAAACACGTTCATGAACAATATAAGTTATAACTTTGTAAAAGCTCAAAATTGTAATCATGATACCATACCATACACAGTCGGTCAACAAAGTACACCCAAATGTCTCAAGGTAATAAACAATCAAGTGGCACTATGACGTTACCATAAAAGCCAAACAGGCTAATCCGCCGAAGATTTGCGGGGGTTTAGCCTGTTTTATTGATCAGCTAAGTAGCATATTCCAATAGCAATACATCGTAATTAAGCAGTAATTTGCTCAAAATTTGTGTCTAAGTATCTAACTTATATATCAGCATTTTATATCACAATCATTCTGAACCTGATCACTGACAATGGTAAGTTAGTAAAACCTATTCCGATTGTACATTTATCTAGCTTACGCTAAAGCATTACACATTTTATGGATCGTCATTTATTGTCATTATTGGCCGTATCAGACATTAGAGAATGGGATATATCTTACCTTTTTATCAAGAAAAAAGCCAACTGAGGATCCCGTTTGAGCCCTAGAGCAGACCGGAGATCTCTCCATTTGTTGAAAGCCTTCCCTATGTTTACTCTCGTCTTACCCCGACGCCTGTCTGACTCCAATTTGGACCTTTTGGTTGCACTAGACAAAAGTTCTCTTTTTTTTTTTTATCTTACGTGGAGTTTGCGTTGGTGTTTGAAATGAACTACAAGCCGGTCTCTTAGAATCCATTTTCTACGGAGAATGGCGGCGTCGGCGCATACACAAACCTGCCAGACATATGAGCGTGCCGTGAACGCGCATGACGTCACGCCCAGTCTCAGATTCCGACCCGAATCCCTCTTATTTATTTTACTGTACAGGATTATAGAGGCAATCGCAGTGATCAGAGAAGGGCTCAGTCAGCCCATCAGGCAATTGTTTAAGCATGTATGGGTTAGAAAACGGGTATTTTTAACATGAAAAGTTGCGCAATGCACCTTTAAGTACATTTGAAGGCAAATACTTTTGTACTTTTACTCAAGTGAATGTTTAAAGGCAGCACTTCTACTTTTACTTGAGTAATATTTTACCTTGAGTATCTTTACTTTAACTCAGGTACATGGTATGTGTACTTCGTCCACCACTGGCGCCTACTGAGAAATATCCCTCTCTCACACACATACTCTGGCATCATGAGCATTTTTGTTTTTGCTATTCCTGTCTTTGTGTAGGTTGGCACACATGCACACACATGAACATGTGCACACGCCTCACTGACTCTGTGATGTTCCTTCTCCTCCTAATGTCACTCAACAGTTTAAACTCGCCCAGCAGTCCCACTGAGGGTTATGGGACACAAAGTTTTCTGATGGTGTTATATGCTTGTCGGCTTGCAGATCAGCATCGCTGAGCGTATACACCCATAACTCCAGAGATAAGAGACTAAGAAATGGAGAATGTGAGAGAGAACCACAGATTAATGGGTTGCTTTCAGACATCCTGTTCCTCTGCAGTAGGTTTTTGTGTCAGTGTCTGTAAGACAAAGGTTATCATATATAGTGTTTGTTATTAATTTTGTCAATTTAAGTTGCTTTCAGGATCAGAATAAGCCAACATTAGACCAATGGTTGTCAACTGATGGGTTGTAACACAAAAAATTTATCACAAGTATTTTCTGATGCAGAGAAAGAAAGCAATGCTAAATGCTACTAGTAAAATGTAATTGGCCATTTAATAGTGCATATCTAGACAATGAAATTAAATAGGCTTATCAGTTTTTGTTTCTTTGTTGAAATGAAAGGCTGTGTGTCTCTTTATGTCTTAATATATACAACCAGGGTTTGAAATGAACTTTTTCACTCAACTGCCAATTTGGATACTAAATTAAGTTACTGCCTGTGGCAAGCAGGGCGGGGCCGAGAGGCATAGGAACGGAATGAAGCTCGGGGCTTGAGTGCTGATGAGCGTCACTTGCGTGCCACACCAGTCTCTAGTCCCACGGAGGAGCTCCTGAAGGATAAAAGGAGGAGAGGAGCAGGCCTGGATTTTATGTTTTGTTTTATAATGTTTATATGTGGCAGTCGTCCGTGAGGGGCTGCCGTTTTACTTTCGTTTTGTTGTTTGTTTATTTTGTTGTTACATTGGTGCCGAAAACGTGGGAGAAAGGAGGAATGCGCTGTCAAAGACCCCTTGCCCAGTGGAAAATCTGCGGTGCCATTGAGCATGGCTGAGCAGAGTCTGCCGCCATGGACGCTCGAGGTGGTGGACTGAAGTAACTTGACGGGGAGAAGAATGAAATCGCTACCATCCGGCTGGGTTGTGGAGGGGTGGCTGCTGTGGAGGAGTTGCCGCCATTAGCCTTAGGCCAGAGTCTACTACCGTCCATCACGATGGGGAGGAGCAGAGAACAGGGGACTTCTTGCCAGGTGCCTGAAGACGGAGGAGACGTTGTCGTCCACCAGGGGGCGGAGGATACAGAGGGCCCTCTGAATAAATTATGTTTGAACCTGCAAAATTAGCTAGTGAGTTGATATGCTTTCCCCGCCATGGTTTATTTTCATCCGCATTCGACAGGTGTTAATTTCAAACCCTGTATACAACCCATATAATCTAGATTCTGTCTACTGAAATGAAATGGAAGGTTTTGTTAGCTTAATGTAAACAATAGTGACACATTGAGCCGACATATTGTATTTATAGCATCTGATCAATTTATAAATGTGAATTTGAAGCTGGTGATGCTCTCTACTGAACTGATTTGATCGTCGGTTTCAGACAGTTATAGATGAGGCATAGCTGGCCTATATGCTTGCAATGTGGTCTGTAGAAGATTTAATTTCTTTAATTGTCTCAGAAAGTCAATCCTCTGGGTTGTGTTTTCTTTTACTGTAGAGACTGTGATTGCCTCCCACTTGAGGCACTGTGAAATTATGTGTCCTATCAACCTGAAGCTGTGTTAAAGTGAAAATGGTGTTAAAAGGTTATTGTAACAGCTCCAGTTCTGCCTGTAGGCAGCTTCTTTGCAGTTGCTCATGAGGCCAATCAACATTGTATCTTTGAGAAACTTACAGGATCTTATGGGGGTGGGCATGCTGTTTCCCTGCTACATTAAAATAAGTATTTATGTTCAGTGCATGCAAGTTAAGCTCAATCGATAGCATTTGTTGCATAATGTTGTTTGCCACAAATTTTGACTCATCCCTCCTTTTTTGTGAAAAAGCAAAAGAGGTTACAATGCAGCACTTTAAATGGAAGTGAATAGGGTGTGGAAGTGAAAATGTAAAGCTTACAATTATATAAAAGCACTTGCATTAATTCTTCTGTAAAATCTAGTGCATTATGTGAGCTGTAAAGCTGTTTAAATAATTTTTACAGACATTTTGGGATTTATAGCATTACGTTATCATGGCACTAAAATCATATTGACGTGCATATTGTATATGTCTTGTGGCTATACTTGTGAACATTTGAACATTTATGAATTGAGGGAATGGAGGTAATTTGGGGGGGGAATCAACACTATTTCACAAATGCTAATTGTTCTTGAAAACATAGTTCCCTCAAAAGGAGAGTTGAGCACAGAGCTAAAATCCACAGAATACTGATCCTAAAATAGATTCTGTGGGCACATAACAGTAGGTCCTGTAGAGGCGTATTTATTGCAGATGAGTATGAATGTGTGAATAGTGCACAGACATTGTTTTAGTAAAGGTGGACAGAGTGTGCCAGACATTGCAGACTCCCATTCAAGCGATCATTTGAGAGAGAGGGAAAAAACCTTGACACTGGAAACATACTCCCACAACTTACACATAGACTCCAGTGTGACTTCTCGTCATGTGGCAACAGTAAATCTTGTTTTTGGAATTCCATTTATGGTGGTCCCTTCTCAGTGGTCATCAAGCCACAAATATTTCTGTAATGTGACCAAAAGGGATTAGACCTGTCAAACTGATGAATGACCCGCTGCTCAAATCTGTTATGAAATGCATCCTGGACATGATTGGGACTAGATCTCATGTCTCACTGGGCATTTTTCCTGGATGCACGTTAAGAAAAGACTAGCTCAGGTACAAAGGATTTTATGTGTGGAAAAACACTAATAAAATTGGTCTGTATTCAGGTACTTGTTCCCTTGTGCTGTTTTGTAGGGTAATGGCTGGATCACCATCATCACAGAGATTTTAGAGAGAATATAGAGAGTGAATGAGACTCTAAGAAGATTATATGTTCAAAGGTCTTTAAACCATGTCCGTTTATGGACCATCAAGAGGTATTTTTAGTGAAATACCAGGTGGATAACATTGAAATCAGATTATTCGGATTGACTACTACAGTCTAATGCATTAGTTAAGGCTTGAAGTTAGATGTGAGACCTTTGAAAAACGGCAAAAGGAGCTCATTTTTAATGGAAGGGGATAGAGTGAAATGAGTTGAAAGTTTTTGGAAACTGCTGCATGACTTTCTCATAAAACAGGAATGAGTTTACCAGTTGCTGTAACAAGATGTAAATTCAAATCCAAGATCCTTTGTGGTGTTCTGCTTCTGGGCCAAACAATGCTTAATATGCAAAGCCTGACAAGAGAAAATTAGTATACATTGATGGATGACTTGCATCGTAGACATTTGTTTTAAGACCGATGACTTTGATTTGGAAGCTGATATCTTGGATGATGAAAAAAATCATGGATTGCAGCATGGATTGACCCATCAAAAAGCACAAACAAGGAACATGACTGAGAAAAAAAGAAAATTAAGGATATTTATCAAGAAAGTACATTCCGGTTTTGTTATGGCCTATTTTGCGATTGTTCTTCTTTTGAATTTAAGGGTAACTGTGTAAAGCACCTGTCTGTTATCATTACTCTTGAAATTAATGGCTTTTCTTTTTGAAAACCAGGGAGCAGATTTATTGACAGATAAACTTCAAAGCTGGTTCAAGTTTATTCCAAACTTCAACGTTTTACCCATCAACATTAAAGGTTTCAAACTCTCTACAAATCTGTAGCTTAAACTCCAGGCTGTGGCCCACATTCCATGATATAAAATGTAAGATGAAAATATAGTTAATAACATCAACTGAGATTGAGAGGGTGCTTAATCACACACACAATACTTGTACCATCTTAACACCATCAAACACCATGATCACATACCTAATATGCTGTTGCCAAAACAGCACCGACCCGCAGAGGAATGGACTCTAAAAGTCCCCTGAAGGTGTCCTGTGGTATCTGGCAACAACACGTTAGAGACAGAACCTTCAAGTCCTGTAGGTTGCGAGGTGGAGCCATTGAAGATCAAACTTGTTGGTCCAGCACATTGTATTGGATTGAGGTCTGGTGAATTTGGAGACCAGGGCAACACCTTGAACTCTTTATCACATTCCTCAAACCATTCCTGAACAATTTGTGCAGTGTGGCTGCGTCCATTATCCTGCTGAAAGAGGCCACTTCCATAAGGGAACACCATTGTCATTAAGGGGTGTACCTGGTCTGCAACAAAGTTCAGGTAGGTAGCATGTGTGAAGGGTTTCCCAGCAGAACATTGCCCAGAGCATCACACTCCGTCCACCGGCTGTCGTTGTCCCACAGTGCATCCTGGTACCATCAGTTCCTTAGGTAAACGGTGCACACATACATAGCTGTCCACATTATGTACAAGAAAACCGGACACATCAGACCAGGCAAACTTTTTACATTGCTCCATGGTCCAGATCCGACGCTCGCGTGCCCATTGTGGGTGCTTTTGATGGTGGACAGTGGTCATCATAGGCACTCTGTCTGCAGCTACGCAGCCACATAATGAGTGTGATGTACTGTGTTGTGACACATTCCTCCTATAACCATCATTAAAGGGGTGGTTGATTATGATTTCCCTTTTTTAATTTTAGTTAGTGTGTAATGTTGCTGTTTGAGCATAAACAACATCTGCAAAGTTTAAAAGTTTAAAGCAAAGGGAGATATTTACTTTTAAAGAAATCGTTTTTTAAGGACTACAACAAACGGCTGGTAGGGACTAACATTCCTGAAATTTACATAAACCATAGAAGATAACTACACGTAAGCTACTTAAATTCATCAACTAACCATTCAGAAATGTCCAGTTGCTTCTACATGTTGTCACTTCTTCTTGAGTCTCTCCATCATTGTCTGACTCCAGTTTGAACATAAAAGCCTAAAAGTTTTTGAAAATTTCAGTGCATGTCTGTGTGAGGTAAAAGAACACTAGCTCTTGAAGCTCCGCCCTCTGTGTCGGGAGCAGCAGCTCATTTGCATTTAAAGGGACAGACACAAAAACGGTGCGTGTTTGCTTACCCTCAAAAAGTGACAACTTTAACATGCTATATAAAAATGTCTGTGGGGTATTTTGAGCTAAAACTTCATATACACACTCTGGGGACATTAAAGACTTATTTTACATCTTGTGAAAAGGGCATTATACCACCCCTTTAAAATTGTGTGTGACTTGTGCCACAGTAGACCTTCTGTTGGCTCAAACTAGACGGGATAGCCTTGCCCTCGTACATCGATGAGCACTGGGTGCCCAACACCCTGTTGGCGGTTTGAGCTTTGTCCATCCTCCGACCACTGTTTCTAAATTCTCACCACTGCTGACCGGAAACAACCCACAAGCCTTGCTTCAGAGATACTCTGACCCAGACGCCTTGCCATAATAATTTGGCCCTTGTCAGAGATGTTCGGATCTTTATTCCTGGCCATTTCTCCTGCATCCAACATGTTTATTACGAGAACTGATTTTTTGCTTACCATCTAATCTACCCAGACCTTAATATGTGGCCTTGTTTAGAGATCAACAATTTTTGTTTCACCTATGACTTGTCATAATGTTTCTGCTCATCAGTGTATATACACACTCTTAAATCAACAATTTACTTGCAGCAAAACTGCACAATATATTAAGACTTATCTTTTTCTTACACATCTGCAAATTATTTTGTTTTATTTTAAGCTTTATCTAACATGTTTGTGTTATTTTGTTAAGGCTTATGCTATGAACAAGACTTAAAGTTGTAGTCTCTTAAAACAAGTGTACAGTAAATATCTAATATGTGTATACTATATATATTGTTTAGATATTTTTACTGGAGAGAAAAATAATGGATAAGAATTTAATCATCTCTGTGCTCCAAGACAGAAGGTGTTTCTCAATTCACTTAGTTGTACACTATTCTATGACGTTTTGTATTATAAATGGTGCAAGTAGTGTGTTCACGCTGAAAATTTCAAAAAGAAAAAGTGCACTTTAAAAACCCGGATGATGCACTCAATTAGTGTGGATTGCACTTGGCTATCTCACCTTTAATTACATAGCGGAGGGGGAGGGGCTATCAGACTCAAATGTTGGATGATAAAATAACCATATAAAATTCATACATTACACAGCTGAGTACACAGTTGAGTGCATAAGTACATAGTGTATAAGTGTATAGTGCCTCATTTGGGACACAACTAGAGGCCATCTCAAGCTAAAATCAGGCCACTTTTATGGGAGGAAAACCGGCATCGCTGTTATGAAACATATTTAAAATAGGATGAACTGAAAGTGTAATAAAGACAGCAGCTTGCGTGAAGGCGGCAGTGTGGTTGGAGAGGTCACTGAAGCGTAAAGCATCTCTGTCTATTTTTTTCCTCCTCACTGGGATTGATTCACTAAAAAGGCTATAAATGGGATATAAATATTTAAAGAGGTGCAAATGGTTACTCCAAACAAAATATTTAGCTTTTGGGAAGTTGGCGAGTAAATCCTTTTTTTTGTGTGTGTGTGTGTGGCAAATGCTCATGCTGTTGGACTCGTTCTGCGCTCTCTGTCTCTTCCAAATTCATCTCTTTGATGCGAACTGCTTAATTTGGGTGACAAAGCAGAACTAAGAAGAACTCGCCTCTATTCCAAGTAAGAAAGAGGCAGCCAGGGGCACAGGGGCAAATTAAATTAGTAGATCATTCGTTTGGAAGGACGATACTAATAATATGGATGGGTAAGAAGTTGCATATTCCATATCTCTATACCTCTTTTTGCTTCTTTGTTTTATAAATTGGTTTTTAGCATTACCATGAACAGTAGCAGTTCTTTCTCATGGTTGCTGAAAAGTTTCTGCTCACACGGCCACGACAATTTGATTTGTTCACATCCCTTTTATGATGTCACACCTTATCTATTGCAGCACTCCCACAGCGACGCAGAGATCACAGCTTTTCTTGCAGGTTAGTGCCAATAAGTTGTCGGATTAGTACATCACTTTTTTTTTTCTCGGGGGCTTATTTTATTAGTCAGAAATCTGTCTATTTTTTTAGGCTGTTAGTTGTTTTCCATAGAGGCAAATTTGAGGCATCACATTCTGTGACACTAAAAAACAAGCACATGCTGCCTGTCAGCCAAAGCGGGTCTGTCACTCTGATGTGTCACAACCAACCTTAACCCCCGACTGAGCCTTACCACTGTGTGGAATCAGACAGCCTATCACACATACTTTCATTCTCTGGCTCTCCGATCCTTGTCTTTTACAGAGGAGATGGATGGCATCAATGACAAGTCACTGATCTGTGCCGACTCCATGGAACATTCTCCCTCTATGCGTGTGTGTTAAGTGCAAAATCAAGTCGCTAGCCTTTTCAATCCCCAAGGACCAGAGTTGTGTGTGTATGGTAGTGTGAGAGACACCCTATTATTCTAAACCACGTCATAGATGGAGAATTCAATGATGTTCTAATTGCCCTGAGAGTGAATAGATTTGTCTGTCTGTCTGTTGATTGTTAGTTAATTGGTTCTTTCTATCTTTAGTTCATCATTCTTTAGTTCTAACTTCTATCCATCTCAAAAAAGAAAAGGACAGAATTTGATTGTCTGTCTGTTGCAAGTGTGGTTCTAGCTCAAAAATTTGATTTAATTACACCACATTTTAAAACAATCAAATGTAAATGTAAAATAGAAAATGTACTTATTTTGACATCTATATAGTTCTTATTCGATCTACGTCATCAACGTTCGCGGCGGCCATGTTGTTGACATAGAAACCACGGCAACTGTCAGTCTGTCAACTGACCAGCGAGGCAGCGTCGGTATTATCGCTGTGTTTTTTTTTGTTTTTTTTAAACAGGGCGATGGTGTGTTGTGTAATACACGGCTGTTCTAACAACAGCAATAAGAACCCCAGAGTTAGTTTTTATGCGATACCGACTGTCAGAAAACATGAAGGGAAGGAGACAGAGGAGTTGAGCCAGCGCAAGAGAGACTTGTGGCTAGCTAGGATAGCTAAATATAGGCTAAACTTTCAGCCAACTCCCCACAGCAAAGTCTGTTCCCATCATTTTACCACATGTTAGGGGGGATTGGGGGGATGTAAAAAAAAATATTGCATCATCAGTGTATTGTGATTGTCAAAACATTTTAGAAACTAAACTGAATTTTGTTTAGTGACAACATGTTACAACATGGTACAATTTCTGGTAAGCTACCCTTTTTTTATTATTTCAATTCAATTAAATTATTGTGATTTGATTTAATTTTGACTCATTTGGATAAATATTAGGTAGGCTACACAAGATAGGCATTCATTTTTCTCAAGAAAAAAACAACTCGCCTAATGCTGTAAACATACAGAGAGAGATATAATGCGTTTTTTTTTTTATTATAATAACTTTATTTAATGATATAAGTAAACATATAATAAATATATAATATAGTACACATATTTAGCAAAATACTCTATAGCTCTTTTTTCTAGCCAACTAATGTGCTATAGGCTAGCCTATATTATGGTCATCAAATGGCTTTCCTGAGGTAAATGTTATGTGACATAATTGTTCTCCAGCAGTTTTATTGAACCCTTTGTTTGTCTGTTTGATTGATTGGTCGATATTATGTATGAGCAATATACATTTCGGTAAGTTGTACTGTCTCTTTCAACAGTGTTCGTGTTTATTTACTATTAGCTAGAGATGATCGGTTCACGTGCCGCTAGGGATCTGTCGCGTCACATTTACAAGCGCCAAAACGGTATTTATTGTTTGAATTTCGTAATAAAAGTGAAAGAACCTGATAGCTGATATTTTTTATATCATAAGTAACCTGCTCTGTCTAGTCTGTCGGTCTCCGTGCCCTCTTTGCTTCGTGAGAAAATGGATGTGTGGCGTGAGAGCGTGTGAAAAGTGTCTCAGTTGGCAGCTCTGAATTTAATTTAATAAATATCCGGATAAGTTACGGCTGGCAATAAGGACAGATCTTTACTTAAGGCTATTGGGTCTATTTGATATGGGTCCACACCAATCAAGCTTATCTTCTCTTGATACCGACGAGATGAAGCCATTAAGCTACTGCTCCCCTCATCTCAAACCTGCGTGCAGCTAGGGGCAGGACAGATGTCATGTCAACAATATGGCCGCGGTTAGCTACTTCTGGTGTTTGCGAATAAGGCCTATTACTATAATATAATTCTATTTAACAGTGTTGTGTAGCATACAGTTAAGATTAATCCATTTTATAACCTTTTTGTGCCATAGAATCAGAGAACACTTTGTAATTGTAAATGCGTGTGAGTGTGTATGTGATACGTATATATTTAGCTGAAATCACACGGCTATGCCCCACTGCCCATTCCATCAGCCAACTGATGCACAAAGTTATTCAGGAGTCATTTAAACCATCACACTCCATTGCCAAGAGTCACTCAAGTGTCATTCAGAAACAACTCACACTGAATGAATCTGCTCTCTAATGCAAAGACTAAGTCAAAATATTCAATGAATCTCCACACATGTTCAAAGAGTCATTGCATTCAGTTTACTTAGAATTACTTCTTTTTTTTTTTTGAAAAGAAAGAGTTATATGTAGCCTACATTTACAAATACAGTGCTTTTACAATTGTATTTTTATCTCATTTTCTGAATAAAAAATGTGTGAATGGTGCTTTCCCATGACTACAACATACAAAAATACAATGCTAGGGTTTTTACAGTAATTGGTAAAAATCATTTGAACCCTCAACAAAGTATCGATACTATAGCTTGAGCCCCTTGTTTAATGGAAGTCCATGTTGTTTTTTAACCTGTTTTATTTGCAGGCTGAGTCAAGAGAAAGATTTAATGCGAATACTCCAGGTATTTGTTAGTAGTCAGACTAGGTTGCTTCCTCTGTAAGTCTCCCAGAGGTGCTGTGGAAGGTGAGTGATGCTTTTAAAAGATATTGTTTACGCAGTTTTAAATGTATTCTCCCTCTATGGTTTGGCAGGAAGGATGGCCAGCAATACAGGTAGAGAGATCGAAACACTTGAAAGGCTAAAAGAGAGGAGCTGTTCATCTGTCTTTCAACTGCTCTTTGTGTCATGTGTGTCTGTGTGCGGTTGTTATAAGCAGGCGGTTGTACACCTTCAGTAGAGGGAGGGAAAGAGAACAAATGTGTGAGTCTATATGTTAGATATAATTAATATCTAGAAGGGTGAATCTCACCCCCGAATCAAAAGAAGAACATTGTCATTGAAGCACATTGTCACCCAAAATTCTCATTACTGTAATGTGTTGAGGTTTTTTCTTTGTAACTCCCATTATTCTCGATGTTGACTCATCGGTGTAAAACTGAAAAATACATTAAGGCCCCGTTTACACGATGGGAAACCGCAGATATTTCCCTGCGTTTTGGCCTGTCATTTACACGAAAACGCGGAAACTAAAAACTCCGGCCAAAGTGGAGATTTCTGAAAACGCTTTCAGAAAAGGCGGTACTGGAAGTCGCTCGTGCTATTCGTTGTTGTCGATTTTGAGGATTCTGATTGGCTTGCATGGCTTTATCCTTCTCCCTACACTGCCGCCCATAGGTTTGGCATAATTATGATGTTGCTCGACGGCGTATTTATGCGGGTTGATGTAAACGACAACTTTTTTGAAAACGATGTTGTGTGCACGATGTTATTTTTGAAAACGGAGGGGGAGAAATATTTGTTTCTCTAAATACCCGGCTATGTGTAAATGTGGCCTAAGTATTGACAGCATTGTAAAAGTTTTATTTATGAACAACTTTATGAAAATAAATGTTTATGATTCTTTTTAGTTTCAAAGAATATTGTATTCATATGCTTAATTGGTTGATAAAAAATAAAATGTTAGGTTTTTATGTTTAAAGTTGTGCATGCATAAATATTTTTATATTTTAGATGCTGTCAAAATGAATACTAATGAGATCCGTCTGCAGAGGCATGTTCTTGACAGGATGTGGACTAATGGTTAGAGGGTCAGACTGTTAACCCCGAAGGTTGCGGGTTCAATTCTCAATGCTGGCAGGAAACGACTGAGGTGCCCTTGAGCAAGGCATCTAACCCCCATCACTCCCCGGGCATCAGCAGTGAATGGGTGCCCACAGCATGTGTGTGTGTGTGTGTGTGTGTGTCCATGGCTTGCAGTGTGTGTGTGTGTGTGTGTGTGTGTGTGTGTGTGTGTGTGTGTGTGTGTGTGTGTGTGTGTGTGTGTGTGTGTGTGTTCACTACTCACTGCTCCTAATGTGTGCACACTAACTTGGATGGGTTAAATGTAGAGGAACTTGGCCTTCACATCACTTCATTTGCCCAGAAATGGTGTATGTGCACGCAGGTGTGAGGAGATGGAATATGACCTAAAGTGCATATCCCACTGTGATGGTGCTGTGTCTATTAATGGAATGGGTGTGTTTGGGTCAGTAGAACCTGCCTGAGATAAAATGTTTGTTCTGGTCCACCTAATCTCTCGCCTCTCTCTCTCTCTCTCTTCACTTTATTATTTTACATTTATTTTATCTTCATTTACTCACCGAACACGCGGAACAACCGCACAATCTTTGAAAGTTCATCTCAAGTGCTGTCTCTGAAACATTACCCTTTCTATGGAAAGTGCTTCGCAGATAAACACAGATGACGGTTACAATGAAATTCAAATGTAGACTCTCGATGGCTACGGGAGTGGAGCCACTAGAGAAGCTGGAGGGACCATAAAGAATTAAATCTCTTGGTGAAGTTTAGTACTCCTAAATGAAAACGAGGGATCCGTTAGATGGGTTCACATACCCAAACATCAGAAACCCGTTGGGGAGCAAGTGCAGTTGATGCCGCAGGCTTGAATCAGTAAGAGGTTTGAGAGCCTTTTGGTGTCTTTTTTCCTTCTATCTATCCTTTTTTTCTCTTTGCTTCTTTTCTTTTGAAAGAATAATCTGTGTTGTATTTCTTTTGCAACCAGTTCGAATTGACTCCCTTTCATCCTGCAGGCTCCCAAACAAAACAGATAAATCACTCTTGCATCCATCCATTTATTCTGCCTGCCCACAATTCCACTCAGTGATTAAACGATTCGCTTAAAGGAGCGGGACAGACTCCACTATTAATGATTTTCTGTTTTTCCATGAGGAGATGAATGACTAGTGTTCTGACTGGTCACGTCATGCTCAGCGGTCTGGGGAATAGAAGGAATTGTTTGCTCTTTCCCTCTGTCCCCAATGCTTCATCTTTTCCCTAAACCGAGTCAACATTGTTATTTATTAACATGATAAGTGATGTACTAATCATTATTATTTGATGTGGGATTGTCAATATGAGGCTGTAGTGCTCCTCCATCATTTCTTTGAAATTGTGATAGCAGGTCAATGACTAGGACGATTGCTTTGGTGACCTTCAGGACATACAGTTTTATTGTAATATATTATTAGAAAAATAGAACCGGTCGATTGTACATGACATTTGTGACCCTGGACCACAAAACCAGTCAAATGGGTCAGTTTTTTTTTTAATTGAGATGTATACATCATCCGAAAGCTGAATAAATAAGCTTTCCATTGGTGTATGGTTTGTTAGGATAGGACAATATTTGGCCGAGATACAACTATTGAAAATCTGGAATCTGGTGGTGCAAAAAAATCGAAACAGAGAGAAAATCACCTTTAAAGTTATTGTAAGTTGCTGCATTCACTCACAAAAATAAATGTTTTATATATTTACGGTAGGATATTTACAAAATATCTTCATGGAACACGATCTTTACTTAATATGCTAATAATTTTTGGCATAAAAGAAAAATCGATAATTTTGACCCATACAATGTATTTTTGGCTATTGCCACAAATATACCCGTGCTACTTGTGACTGGTTTTGTGATCCAGGGTCACATTTATGTGTGGATTCTGCATGGTTGAGGTGTAATTGATATCCATCTCATGGGAATCAACCTCAAAGCGAGTGTATGTGTGTGTATACACAGGTTTGGCTATACGTGTGAGGGCCTCACTCATATACTGAAATATTTTGACAACCGACTAAGACATTTTACTGGTCCTCACTAGTTAAAAAAGCTTATAAATCAGCCAAAACATGTTGTTTTATTTGTTTTTGTTTTTTTTCATTATTGAGTTTTTTGCATGTTTTTGTGATGGGTGGGTGTTGGGTTAGACGATGGAAAATATCATTAACATTATATAAAATCAATGGAAGTCTATGTAGGTCTAATGTTCTCACTAATGTAGTGAAACAAACACATTTGTGTGTGTCAAGTAGATCAGATCATGACTGAGGTAAGATTTAGTCAGGCCATGATACATGCTTACAAAAAAGGCAATTAATATTTAGCGGGTGTGTGAGGGTTTGTATGTGATATCAGCTCCACAGTCATGATCCAGTGCAACATATGCATTTGGTTGATAGCAGCAGCATACTGTGAGATTAATTAAAGTTCTGCTGTGATCATGTTGAATTTAATGCAAATTGTTTTCTTCTAACAGAAGGTAGAGGGAGTATTTCCTCTGAATATTCATCTTACTCATGCTGTTTTCTCTCTGTCTGTCCGCTTCTCTGGTGATTTGTCAGTATGTGGGAAAGGTTTTCAAAAACAGTGATAACTATAATTTACTTTTAACTCTGTGTGGAGTCAGCAGATTGTACTGTAATGTATCTGTTGTTTTGTTGGATTAGACAAGCATGGTCTTTTTTAGATGAAACTGGATGACCAAGAAAGGCTAGCTGGTTCAGTGAGTTAAGAAGGTCCCAGTCTACAAAACAAAATATTTGTTTGCTACCAGTGCTGGTTGCTTTGGTTACATATGGTTGCCAGCATATGTTATGTTCTTTTATTCAGCAAAGATGCGTTAATTTGATTAACAGTGACAGTGAATTATTTTTAATGTTACAAAAGATTTCTATTTCAAACAAATGCTGTTCTTTTGAACTTTATTGTCATCGAAGTTGTCAGGAGTGCGCTGGGCATCACCGTCATCCACCCACTCTCGCTTGCCAGTCTCTAACTACGCACACCTGCTGTCCATTATCTCATTTGAACCACTATTTAAAACCTGCATGAACACTCAGGCAGAATTAAACCCTCAATCACTATTCCCGACATTAGTCCACTAATACAGTTCACTTGAAGGAGTGAATGAAAGTGAGAGAGTGAATTTGGACAGCTGTTGAGTGTACATCGGCTGTACACTTGTTATAGCAGTGCAATGTGGGATTGTATAAGTGCACTCAATAACGTCCGCTATGGTTTCGGACACCACTACAAATGGATGCCCCCTCAAATAATACCCTATATGAGGGTATAGGGGACGATTTGGGATTCAGCCTCAGTTGGTGTCAGTCTTTGTAAATGATTCTAGGTCTCACTATACTCTCTGCTGGAAAGGAAAATACTTATCCGCAAGTATACTGACCTGTTGTGCTTTGTGTTTCTGCCCTTGTTCCTTTATCTGGACATTTGTGAGGAAAAATCACAAACTGAGAGTGTACTCTCCTATGATCCACTATATGAAAGTTAGGTGCTCCATCTAATTTCTGAGTTATCCTATGTTCCTGAGTTTGGGCTATTCTAAGTTGAAGTCTAAAGCGTCAAGAAAGTATTATCGCTGAGTTTACCTGGATTTGCTTGCCTGCATTCCCCATTGTTTGCCAGAACGGTGGATTTCCATTGCGATTGTTACATCACCAGATTATGATGTTCTCCGCATTCACAAAAGACTGTTTAAAGACTTGTCTATGTGGTCACCTCAAGATATTTATCTGGGTTTGTCATTAACTTCTGTGTTGTTAACATTATCCGTTAAGTTTTCAGACATTTCCTTTGACCCCAAAACACAACACTGTAAAAAATAAAAACGTTAACCCACGAAATTTACGTTAACCCTAAAACGCAACACAGCGCAATGCATAATTCAAAATACAGGTAACTGTAACGTGTATGTTATGTTTTAGTTTAGTTTTCACTCTGTTTGCTCTGTTCCCGTTCCCTAGTTAGGTTCCTTGTTTGTTAATTAGTTTCCATAGTTCCTAATTCCACACACCTCTTTGCTTTCTCTTTTGATTACGTTCTCTGTGTATATAAGCCTGTCTGTTATTGTATATGTTGAAAGTGGTTGTTACATCAATCTCCAATGATCTCCTGTGTTTTTCCATTGAGCAATTATTGATTAAAGACGTGTAGTGTGCTTAATAACAGCCACACACCTAACAGAAACACCTGTAAAGAAAAAAAAAATCAATACGTAAAATTCCTTATTCCATATTGATTCAGTACATTATGCCATATTTTCCACAGACTTTTTTTTACAGTGAATATTTTCCAATGCATAATTAAAGATTGGGTAAAACCTGTGCAACTCATTACAGAAAAATCCTTCATATATATCATATATCATATTATAGTACATTTTGCCCAATCTTTTTTATATTTTCTGATGGATCATTGACACTGAATGGATTAATGGTTGCTGAAAATTCAGCTTTGCCATTACATGAATAAATACAATTTTTAAAACAAGTTCAAATAGAAAAAATATATTTTATATATATATATTTTATATTGTAATAATATTTCACAATATTAAAATTTTTACTGCCAATGATCCTGAAATATGATGATCTATTTTTGTGTACAAAGACCCACTATTGTGTAAGGATAATTTTTAAATTACATAGGCAGTGTGATATTTGCAAAATTAAATAATTGGCTTTTATAATTGCCTATGTTGCTGAAGCCAACATATATATATATATATATATATATATATATATATATATATATATATATATATATATTAGAAACTTCTTTTAACCCTCCAAGGGACTCTGGGCTCTGGCCACGGTTGAAACCCCCTTTTGAAATTTGCAGATTCTGTAAGTACATTTAGATTTTTCATGGGCAGCAGGCACTAATAACTGTCTACTTCAATCAATGAAATCCCTCTGAGAGAATTTTGTTGGACACACACACACACACACACACACACACACACACACACACACACACACATACATGTCTCCTGTGGACCTTCCCTTTACCTGTTCATTTCGTACCCCCTTCGGCTCCTCAGTTATCAGCATAGACATCTAGCTGTTCTCTTTCATTAGTTGTTGTTTGAGTGTCAGTGTGAAGCTACCCATGGACTGAGTAGGCGTCCGAGCTGTCTCCATTCTGAAGTGTTTGACAGCACCTAAAAAAGAAATAATAAAAAGGCACACAAGAAGGTGACTATACTTCCAAAACTGAACCACAGATCTTTGTCTGATTTTATGATGTGTGGTTGTCTTATTTTGCCCATGTGAGTGTCAGACTGATTGGCTTGATCTCTGCATGAAGAGCTCTAGAAGGTGCCAGAAAGTTCCAGAAGGTCAGTGAAGGTGGCTGGATGGCATAAGAGGTTGAGGTGTTAGGACTGACTCATAGGGGTTTCATCTCAATTATGCTTTTCCATGGGTCATTATGGGTCAACTTCGCTTCAGATTATTTCATTCGACTTTTATCAACACCTACACACTAACAACTAAAGGCTGTTTTTCCTCTCTTGTGCTTGTTTTATCATGGTAAAGAAGTTTGTTGATATGTTCGCTGACTACTCCAGGAAAAGTATTACCATTAAACTTGGACTGATGTGAAATTTTGCAAGTAACTGGCTCCGTCCAAAGATGAATCAACCATACTGACTCCCTTTCTTTTAATGTGTTGGTCGCGGGGAAGAACTTGACCAAAGGGTTCGGCAGAGCCCATAGATACCCTCAATGTTCCTATGGACCAAACACGCTTGAATAAATCAATAGCCTCGGTTTCTGTGGTGTTAAGTGCTCACTCAGGGGAAAAGGTGGGTGGGTTTATTTCTGAGCATAATAACAGGTCAGTCATGACTAAAATGACACTGGCCTCCAATTAAAAACTGAAATTTCAATAATTGTCATGTCACATCAAGCAACACCCTGAGGTCTTGAATGAAAACAGGCTATGAAATTAAGTCTGTTTTGACTTGTGTCTGTGCAATAGCACAATTTAAGAAAAAAAATGTCAAATACATTTTTGTATTTCAAGTACATTGCTGACTACTATTTCCAACTGCTGGATCTTTGAAGGTTGCGTGCAAATATGTCATTACTGAATCGAATATTGATTCATTGACTACAATCTTAATGGAACTCAGGGGTAAACGAGCATGTGGTAATTAATTTACAGTCCATTTGAGACAGTGAACTGAACCATACCGCTAATCTGAGTAGGAGATGTTTTCTTGGAAAATGATGGTCCTTATTTGTGGTATTTCTTAAATGTTTTGCTTTAGAATAACCTTTATGTGGGTTTGTAGTTTATGCTGGTTCAAATACATTAATAGACATTAAAAGCCAGTCAAAGGTTTTTCTGAAGGTCATCTGCAATTCCTCGAAAACCGTGATCATGCTATAGGTAATTCACTATTTGGCCTTTTTGTTTGAAGTTATTTTCTGAAGGTTTACATTATTAAATGTTGTTCCCGACAATATTATTTAAATGAAGATGGAGTGTTCCTGCATCTTCTCTTTGAATTCCTAGATTTTCATTTTGAACCATCAGGCCTCTTTTATTTATCTGATTTTAAATATTCATTTTAAATACATCAAGCTTTCCATGGTAATTTTACACAGTCTGAAAAAACAGTCAGTTAAAACAACACAATGCAATTCATTTGCAGATTAACTTATTTGCAGTGTCTTTATTGACCAGGCATCCAATCTGGGGTTCTCTGTTCTCCTCATTGTGCATGCTGTGTGTCTTCTGTCTGGTCCTCACAGCGCCTGCAATGTGGAGGCCAGGGGACTCGGAGACAACAGATAAAAAACCTCAAACACTGCAGCTTTAACACAGCAGCTGCCATCTAGTTCAATATTATCTATTATGTTTTACATTGGTCTTAATGTAGCTTGGGGAAACACCAGGTAATTAGATTTAGACAAACACTGCCCTCATTAAAACAGGGCTTAACATTTCAACTAGTTTTTTTATTACACTCTCTCATTTATACACAGTCTCAGAACCATTTTCATCTTTTAAAAGATTGGTTTGTGTCAGTCAGCAAAATAGTTCACCTAGGCTGCTTTTGATGGAAATTGGTTTGCAACTAATTATCAGTGTACAAAGAAAGTGCTGTCTGTTTTTCAGTCAAAGTGGTGTTTTCAGCCACCTATTTCCTCTTATTTCATTAAAATGGCTGAATGGAAGAAATTTTGTGTAATAATAAAATCTTTTCAAGTGTTACAGCAGAGTCACTTATATGTTTAATCAAAGTCTGTGCTCAATCTCAAAGCACGAATGGATATAGTCATGATTCTTTGGAAGCGATTTCAAAAATTTGAAATGAAAAAGATCTTTGAAGTTTATTATAAATCACAGTGCACAGTGACTTTATTATTTACAAATGTCATATTTGAATTGATTGCTATGAATTTTTACTCGTTATTTAAATAACTTCAAATAAAAAGTGATGGCATGATGATAATTTTGGATGTTGAAATAAGTTTTCTGGCTGTTACTTACATATATCGGCTATGAATTAAATGTTATGATTTTTATATCTTTTAATGGATGCATCAAAAGCAGCTTATATTATCATATAGCACATTTGTCTTTACAATTTCTTGTAAGACAAATACCGTTGATGCACTGTGTTTATTTGCGGGCAGGTTAAAGGGGTTCTTCGCTGGCAAAATGGGCTTTCAATAAAACTTGGCTGCCTATACAGTAGAAAGGCTAAGCAATTTTTGAAATCGATGCTACCTGACTAGAGAAAACAGAGAAAAGAGGCTGTTGTCTTCCCTTTTGCCAAATAGGTAGGAAAACTTCAGCAGCCATAATGCATTGGGCATGTTGCCATCTGTCACAGTCATCTGGACTCATTCACCTTTAGTTTCGTTTTCATCGACTTTTAGTATGTTTTAAATTGTTTGTATTTTCCCGCTACTCATCAGTCACCATTGACAATAATCCTCCATCACAGCTGTTCATCATTTAGTTCATCACCACCATGTTTTTAGTTCACTCTGTTTACTTTGTGTTCGTTCGGTCGTATTTACATTAGCACTTGTCTGTACCACCAGTTAGATTGTCATTAAACTCTGCTTTGGAACTATGCCTGATCATCTTCTTCTTCCTTGTACCTTGCTGAAACCATCCAAGGCCACTCCCACCATTCCGCTATGGCTAAGTTTACCAGTCTCACATACCGCCTTGCTTTAGTAGGAAATACTTCTTTGCAAACTATTCGTCATAATGGTGTGGACTTGTATTTTTCCTGTTTGCAAGAATTAAAGCGTAAACCTTTAGCAAGTGTAAGTTACTTTTGCTTTCCAGTGAACGATCTAGTGGCTAAAGGCTGCAAAGAATCGTAAATATCATGAGAACGCCACAATGGAAAATCTGAAAAATCTCTCTGTTTGTAATCAACATTTCAAACTGGATGACAGCAAACACAGTGTTCTAAGCCAAACGGAAGGGAAAAACTGAAAGAAACTGCCGTTCTGTCAGTTTCGCCCCAAAGCAAAAAGCTGTATCATACAGGTAAGAAAGCTGCTCCCATAGTGTTCCATTTTTACCATAATACTGTTTAAAGTGTTGACATATTAGCATGATACAATTTTCAGTGATAAACCTACCCTTACAATAACTGTTCATTTAATAATTCTCTGTCAGTCCGACTCTCCGTGGGTGGGGATGCGAAAATTCAGAAGTATAATCAATAGTTTTCACGAAAGCCCTTGAGCTGTCAAAAGTCTGCAGAGTGACGCATTTTGCAACATCCAGACAAATAAACCTGTATTTCTCGGTCCAGGTAACACAGAGAATGAGTAAACATTGTTCATTTACATATACTACTGACATTGTAACAATACAAAGTGGGTTGAAAGTTGGCGAAGTTAAACTTTTAAGTAGTAATTAATTAGTTATGTCATCATATGGATATTTGGTGGAGACAATGTGAAAAAGATCAGAAAAGAGTAAAATGCTTCTTTCGTCTTGAAAATTGCTACTTAATACCATTTCTACAGAAAAAAATCTGAGTCAACCTCCTGCCTTCTAGATATAATAAAAGAAATACCCCTCCTCCCTGTTGGTTCCTGTTGGTTATTTTCGCAGGGCCCTCATCCTCTTTATTGAGGGTCACATTGCTTTTAAAGGTAATAGAGCTCAAGCCTCAGCCTTGATTGGAAGCGAGATGTTCTGGGAGGAATGATTAATTGAGGTAGTTTGTTTGAAGCTCCAATTCAAATATGTCCTCCCTTCACAATATCCCTTTATTTTCTCTCCCTCGAGAGGAAGTGCAATAGGACCAAAGTCACAAAGGTGTGAAATGCGTAACTTTATTTCCTTTCAAATAGTTCTGTGCTCTTCTTTTCTGTGTGTGTATATGAGAGTTTATGTGTTTAGAAGACCAGTGTGTGTCACCACAATGAGAGTGAACTCATATATACAACCCAATATGCTCCTGTTACACTGTAAAAATCATCGTAATTTTAATGATGAAAATGCTATAATAAATTTTTTTTAAATCGTTAACGGAATGTTCCCTTACTCTACACAGTGAAAAACTGTAAAATATCTAATGAAACATTTTATGTAATTTCACACTAAAATACTGTTAAATGCTTTTGGAAGTGAATAAGAACAGGGGCCTCATTTATAAACGTTGCGTACGCACAAAAGAAGGCGTACGCCGCTCTCTACGCAATAATTGGTATTTATAAAAAGCAAACTTGACAGGAAAATGTGCGGTCCTTCACGCAAACTCTGACCCAGGCGTACGCACAAAAACGGGTGAAATGAGAAATGGCGACACCGTCGGCAGATGGAAGAAACACGTGAAATTGTGTGAAACTGTAGACCGTTGTGTAAAAGAAATGGCAATACTGCCTCTCATAAATAACATGAAGACTTCACAAAGCAAGTCTTACAATTAACAGCCTACACGAACACCCGCTTGATCGATCTGCAGTGTAAAACAAACCAAATCACACGAAGATTACAACAGAAATGCAAATTAACACATATTTGCAAAAAGAAAAGTGAAATATGTTCTGCAATAATATTGGCATGTTATGCAATTCATCCTCATTACACATCTGTAGCTTGTCAGATGCAATCAAATGGATGGTAATAAAATGCCATGATGCCTTCACAATGCGTAATGACGCACAATGGCTGATCTTGCGCTCTTAGAAGATGTAGCAAATGAAAGGATTCGAAGTGAACGCATCTTCAGACAGCAAGAAGACTTTGATGTCCGACCATTTCTTTTTTATTTCGGCCACGGTCCGAGGTTGTGAGGCTGCAGCATTAAAGGCGTCTGCAACCTTTTGCCACTCAAGTGCCTTTTTGGCAACACTGTGCCCTCCAAACAACATTTTACTCCTCTTTTCCCCCTCGCCAACGATCATTTCTACTTCACATTGAGTGAAGTTACGTTTCTTGGTTTTCCTCTCTGTGTTTGCCATGATTTCGCAATCGATGAATATTAACTTGTGGGCGTTTCACGGACTATTTATGGGCAACTATGGGCGTGACATGAAGCCGCAAAAGCTGCGCTACATTTAGAATTGATTGTGATTTATTAAGGGAAAACTGCGTAGGATGTGCGTGCGCACGGTTTTATAAATCCGAATATTTCTGTGCTTACGCACGTCCTATGTTTCATCCGTACGCCACATCTGACGCAAATCCTACGCAAAGTTTTATAAATGAGGCCCCTGGTCATCTTATAATTTACAAAAAAAATATGGAAATTGACTCAGAATTCTATATTTTCACTTATATTATTTATTAGCTATTTTTTTTTCTTAGTTCTTTCTTATCAGTTATGTACATTAGGGTATTATACATCCTATGTTGTTAAATCGATGTTTATTGCATTATTTTAGCATTGTGTTACCATTCATTTATTGTGTTACCAGTGTTTTGTATTTGTGTGCATGTGCACTTGCTATATTATTAGCATTTTCCTCAGCTTGCGGAAAAGCTAATTGTGATTAACTTTTTATCAAGTGGAATTTTCTTTACCACCCTTGCTTTTAAGGTGGTTGTCAGTATATTATGAAGGTATATTATATTATTTTGGTATATTAACGTATTTCAGTTATTGAAATATGTTTATTTAAATCTGTAAAACAAAAAAATTTGCTATGGTTTTACGGTAAAATTCTGGTAACTACAGCTGCCATTCTTTTACGTACGTTTCAGATATTATTATTTTTCTACAGTGTAGGGTAGAGTGGGGGAAAACGCCCCCCTGGGGTAAAACGCCCCCCACCTGTTTTTCCCAAAATAACCACTAAAAGTAGTCAAGATACATTTTTACTGTTGCTATGCACTACGTTGATAACGGGGATATACAAATCTCTATGGAGAAGCTGACACCAGCGACACATTTGAAGAGAAGAGGATTACATGGTAAATGCTATAATTTTCAGATATTAGTAAATAAGTGTTTAAGAGAATATTGTTCTGCAGGATATCGCAGTGATGTATGATAGATGAATAGTGAAGTCTGTAGTTTGAGATAATATATTATTTATAAGGAATATAATAATATTTTAAAAATTAAACATTTTTTTAAAAACTCATAGCTTGTGGGGTAAAACGCCCCCTACGCTGAGGGGTAAAACGCCCCCCCTGGGGGCATAGTTTCTCTCTATCATAATTACTATAATAAAATATTTCTGTCTATCAAATCCTTTGTTTTACACTTAATGCAGTATAACTAGGTGGTAAAATCAAAATATTTGAACAAAACATGAAAAAATTACCTCAAGTGAGCATTAACTAGCTAGCTTGCTAGCACAGTTAGCTCACTGATGGAAGGTAGTTAATTTTGCCTATTTTGAACATTGCTGAAATAAATATTAATATATATACATGTTGATACATTACTTGCCTTTTACCTTTAGAGATTAAAAACTATTGTCTGTTAATTTTGCTGTTGATCTATGAAGCAAACTGGTTGGTAAGAAAGGGGGCATTTTACCCCACCGCTGGGGCAAAACGCCCCCTTTGTACAAAAATATTTTCAGTGAAAATACTAATTAATTATGAAGGCTGAGCAATTTTAATATTTGGTGAATAACTCCTGCCATAGTCACTCAAAACCGGGATGGCAATTCTAGTCACTCACATTTATGTTTTGTTTCACTGTAATGTCACATTTTCCTTAAGGGGGGCGTTTTCCCCCACTCTACCCTACATGTTTCTAGCATGCCAAGGTCAATGATTCGAGTTCTAAGAAAAAGATGCAAGGTTTGAATTCACTTTGTTTTTGATAAAAGCATCTGCTATATGCATCCAAATGTAAATGTAAGCTGAAAAAAATACATTTAAAAGCATCTGCTACATGTAAATGAAAAGTAACCGCATTACTAATGTGGCCTTGTCTGCTGTTCAAGTGACGACCGCAGTCTCCCTTCAGTCTGTGGTGAGACCGCATGCGGCGAGATTGACGCTGTCAGATAAACGGCTCAGAGTCCACACACCTGAGGAGAGGGGAGGACGAGAGAGTGATTATTCTCCTGATTGTGTGTGTTTGACTGCAGAGGAATGTCAGATGCCACACTGTATTCGCAAAATGGTCTGTAATGTTTAGATGCCTTTGCTTTGTCGTTGATAGGGTGTTCTGGGTGGTTGCCCAGGTCTCTACGATATTCATATATTCCCTTTAGAAATTATATATAGTCTCATATTTTATGTTTTTGCTGCATTTATTTGATAAAATACAGTAAAAAATAGTAATATTATGAAATAATTATTACAATTAATACTTTTTTATATATTGTAATGTTTGTGTAGGTTTGGTGTATCCCTGGGCTCAAGTACAGTATACAATGATGTGTTTTATATAAAAACTGTTTTTAATAACCTCTGGCCAATATGGTGCCTCTTTATTGTTGTTTTTTATATTGTCAGAGAGACAGACTTGGATATTGATTACCCTTTTTCTGAGCCTTTGGAACCATTCACACGCAGACAGACAGACATTGCTGAGAAAGTTAGCCAGAATCATCTGGAGGTACGCCAACACCGGCAACCAGTTCCTCAACAAATAATTGATGTATTGTAGCTGAAATACTGGCCTGTGCAAAAGCAATTGGTCTATAGTCACTCCATTACAAAACATCCATTTAATAGATTTTTGGACTTGGCCGTGCGTTCAGTCACTAGGAGAAGAGCAGGATTAAAAACAGGGACTTTGCAACATAGCTGTGATAAATTGTTATTCAAAACTATTTGGTGATTTTCCAGGACAAAACAATCTAAGAGCGCGAGACTTGCAATCACTTCTCTTGCTGTTATACCCATAGGTGTCTGGTGCAGATGTCTAGTGCTGTGCTGATTTATACAGCGAGGAGCTCAGCATATTTTGACATTATTGTAAATGCATTTCTTTTGCATGTTCTCTGCTCTTTTGTTTCTCTGCCGATGAAAATTGTATTTGGTATTGTATATTTAGTCTTTGAGTTTAGTGTTGATAACTGCATCTTCAATTATTATGACCGCCGCTAGCGTAGCTAGCGAAAGCAGTCATATAGGGATTGTCAAAAAAATGTTTTTTTTTTTTTTTCGTCAATCTACTGAATTTTCCGTCAACGATACCAGGGACACCGAAACACCGGGGAACATGAAATTTGGTGAGCATGTAGCCCCACTAGACTTTTACGGAAAAATTTTATTTGGTCCCCGGGGGCCACTCCCCCCCCGCGCTGGGCCCCCCCAAACCCAAAAAATGCAGTTTTTCCTAAATAACTACCTGAACCGTGGCACCGAGGATGAAGAAATGTGCAAAGTATGTTGGTCTTAAGGGCCCACATCAACCTAGCCCATAATCGATTGTCAAAGTTTTTTAGTTTTTTTTCTTCCGTCAATCTACTGAATTTTCCGTCAACGATACCAGGGACACCGAAACACCGGGGAACATGAAATTTGGTGGGCATGTAGCCCCACTAGACTTTTACGGAAAAATTTCGTTTGGTCCCCGGGGGCCACTCCCCCCCCCGCGCTGGGCCCCCCCAAACCCCAAAAATGCAGTTTTTCCTAAATAACTACTTGAACCGTGGAACCGAGGATGAAGAAATTTTTATGGTATGTTGGTCTTAAGGGCCCACATCAACCTAGCCCATAATCACTCATTTGTGATTTGCGCCCCTCCCATAAAAAATGAAAATGCAATATTATTCTGCTTTAATCGCCCCTATCTTCAGTGGAGATGTTCAGAACTGCACCATATTTCATGTGTATGATTAACTTGACATCCTCTGGGGGTATGCTAAGTTTCGTAGAATTTCATCCATGGGGAGGTATAAAATAAATTCATTTATGTGCACATTTAGTGACTGTACACTCATCGGCCTGTAGATGGTGCTGTTGAGCGAAGGGTTGCTGGTTTAGGATGACACTGTCACACACACACATGCAGGAATACAAACAAACGCAAGCATGCACACACACTGACATCCACACGCACAGACACACACCCATACACACACATACAAATCCACATGCACAGACACACACACACAAACACACATGCGCACACACAAACACACACACATACACACACACACAGACAGACATGCACATACTACTACTTTTTTTAGGTATATACATAAACATGCAATACAGCCAAATTGCTCCACATCATTTATTTTTGTGGAAAGCCAGTGCAGGCCTGAGCGGCGGTCATATTTTGTACCGCGATGCGGTACATCTAGTTTTTAGGGGTATATTTAAAACTTTTTAGCAGTTGCATATGGTGCACGTGATGTGGTTCTGGCATCTATAGACAACTGAGTGTGTATAATTATGTGCTTGGTTTGTCATTGAAGCCAACTGTCTGAGTAACACTAATTATTGATGAAGATGTTTGAACAGTTTCATGGTGTGTGGCATATATTCTCTTTGTATTTGTATGTGTTGTCATTTTCATTTTTTTTTTTTTTTTAAGTGAATTAAAAAACATTCAGAAGCTTCAGAGACATAAACTAAAAACTGTTACAGACAGACTGGGAAGAGAGGTGCTGTTGACCAAAATTTGACATATGGTCCTCCTAAAATAGGAATTAATCCTAATTCTAATCTTATTGTGCATGAGTCATTATCAAATAAATACAGGCATGTATTAGAGACCTTCTTATATCACGATGCTCTCGTGGGTCAGCATGACTTTCAATCCATTTCATGCTTTTCATAGCCCTTCAAAATTC
The DNA here is from genome assembly GCF_951802725.1 of Rutilus rutilus. NCBI lineage: Eukaryota > Metazoa > Chordata > Actinopteri > Cypriniformes > Leuciscidae > Rutilus > Rutilus rutilus. The sequence goes on from NC_140211.1 coordinate 16,763,370, forward strand.
TATTGGCCACTGGAAAATATAGTATAATGAAGTTTTAGTCATATATAGATTGCTAATAAACTAGATTTTTTTTTAATACAGATGTAATTTGGAATGTGCTAATGAGCTCATGCCAAGCCATGTGCCATTAAAAAAAAAAAAATCCTGGTTTAGTCCTGTTTCACTCAAATCTATGCTACATTACATTTGCTTAATGGGGTGTGAATGCCGCTTCATGTTGACTTTAACCTTTGTTGAACTGAAATCCATTAATTCAGATAAAATTCCCTATGGAAACATTCCAGTCAGGCTGTACAACGTAGGGCATGTAAGTCTTGATAAGTGATTATTATTTGCTGTCATATGAACACCAGTGATCAAAGGATACTGAGCGAGATTAATTATTCATATATTGAATACGTGATCCTTTATGGTTTCAATCTGTATAGATTAAACAAGCATGTCAAATCCCTGGGCCCGTATTCATAAAAATTTTTAATGCAAAGAGTAGCTCCTAGTGACAAAATTCTAAGAAAATTCTTAGAAATGTGGGCATTTACTCTTAAAAATTAAATAAAAATCAGTCAAAAAAAAAGTAATTCAGAAAGCATCTTAACCCTTAAAAGAGGTCTTAAGGTCAAAATAGTTAGGAGTACGGACGAGGACTTTTAAGAGGCTTAAGAGTTTCTTTAGCAGTGGTGAAAATGGCAGAAAGATGAAGAAGGAGAAGAAATGCGTTGCAGACAATGGATGACAGTGAGTTAATAAGACACAATAAATAATAATAATAATAATAATAATAATAATAATTCGTTACATTTATATAGCGCTTTTTCTGAGACCTCAAAGTGCTTTACATATGGAAGGGGGGAATCTCCTCAACCACCACCAATGTGCAGCATCCACTTGGATGATGCGACGGCAGCCATATTGCGCCAGAACGCCCACCACACACCAGCTTACTGGTGGAGAGGAGACAGTGATGAAGCCAATCAGTGTATGGGGATGATTAGGAGGCCATGATGGACAGAGGCCAAGGGGCAAATTTGGCCAGGATGCCGGGGTTACACCCCTACTCTTTTTCGAAGGACATCCTGGGATTTTTAATGACCACAGAGAGTCAGGACCTCGGTTTAACGTCTCATCCGAAGGACGGTGCTCTTTTGGCAGTATAGTGTCCCCGTCACTACACTGGGGCATTAGGACCCACACAGACCACAGGGTGAGCGCCCCCTACTGGCCTCGCTAACACCTCTTCCAGCAGCAACCTAGTTTTCCCAGGAGGTCTCCCATCCAGGTACTAACCAGGCTCAGCCCTGCTTAGCTTCAGTGGGCAATAGATTAGATCAGACAGGGATCTGATGTTTGTGGCCGATCTTATAGAGACACGCTAACATCTCCGACACAGCGTAGAAATGCCGTAGCGCTAGAAATGAAAGTACGTTTCAAAGTACGTATCAAAGAAAGTAGTGGTTCAAAGATTGTGTCATACATAGCAACTGGGCAGCCCCGCCTCCTAACTAAGATGAAAGCTTTTGTCTTTTCCTTGCTCAGAGTTGCTCTTAGATCGGTCCCGAATCGCTCTTAAACTAAGACTCCTACGTAGAAGTTTTTAAGCTAAATTAGGAGTTTTCTGAAAGGATTCTTAGAAGCTTTAAGAACACAGGCCCTGGTCTTTTAGGTCAACTATTGCTTTAAGGAAAGAGAGATGGAGAGCATTATGAAATGCAGACTGCATAAGCAGATAGTCACATCAAGTAAACTCTGTGTAGGCTATTGTTGGGGTAATTTAATGATATCGCTGGCCAATTAGGAGTGTTCCTCTGTTGCAGAGCTGGTTATGCAGAGGCGGCAGCACAGACATCTACGACAACCGGAATAGAGGCTGAGAGAAAACTTTGGAAGTACTGTTATACATATTCAAATGCAGTCTGTTCAGTGCAAAACATCCATTGCCTAAATTGATGTGAATTACATGGAAAAATGTCAAAAAAAAAAAATCTAACCTAAAGCTAAAGCTAAACCTATACCAAATACATGTTGGGTAATGAAGTGGTTAAATCAGTGTGTTGTTCATCTGGAAGAGCATAATGCCAGGGCCTTCCTGTCAGAGTTGCTAATGTCTATGTTTATGAAAATCACTTCAATATTGAATCCTATTGCTGTAATACAACAGTTATCTGCATTATTTTCTGCAGAGAGAGAGAGGAGGGGGGAGGGGGAAGAGAAAGACTATAATTTTCTCTCTGGTCTTGGTTTGACAGGATCAATTCTTGTTTGTAATAATGGGTTCTGGGCGTAAGGCTGTCTGAAGACTCTCACTCAGAGTGCACACATTGGTATGACTCATAGTTTTACCTCCTGTTTGGTACAAGCGACTCAAAATGTGTGTGTTTGTTTGTGTGTGTGTGTGTGTGTGTGTGTGTGTGTGTGTGTGTGTGTGTGTGTGTGTGTGTGTGTGTGTGTGTGTGTGTGTGTGTGTGTGTGTGTGTGTCCGAGTCTGTGTGGGTTGCTGCATCTGTAGAAAACTTTGGCTCAGGGCATTCCAAAAATCGTCCACTTGATGGTGAAGACAGTACATTTCATCTTACCTTGTCCCTTGAGGTAACACTTCGGATGTGACAACAAAACATACACTTCTGTCTCTCTCTCTCTCTCTCTCTCTCTCTCTCTCTCTCTCTCTCTCTCTCTCTCCATTTTGCTCTTGCTTCCATGGCAGATGTATGGATGAAGCTAAAAAAAATCTGTCAAGAACATGTCAGCACCATATTTTACTTTAAAATTGGAAGGGAACTATAAACGTTTACACATAAGGGACTCGGAGATTTGAGAGTGTTATGAGGAAAAAGTGGTGACTGCAGAGAGATGTGTCAAGCCCGGTCATGGATTTAACTGCGTGGTCAGTTCTGATTCTCCATTGAGAGTTCTTTCTTTGTCTTGGTCTTGGTTTAAGCTTTGTCCAAGAAACCATCATGAATGGTGACAGATTTAGTCTATCATACCTCTTCAACGGACTGCATCAGGATCTTTACACCAGAGAGTCAGCAAGCTGCAGACAGACTTCATTACCTGCACACAAAGAAATCCTCCTCTCTCTCAATATGCTCTTTCTTTCGCACCGATTCTCCAAGGTCTGGCCCTGTTTGCTTCAAATCAGCTCACACTCTTTCCTCCATGTCCTCGCATGCTTTTTTCCCATATGCTCTCCAAGGACACTTCACACAAGTAAAAAGCTTATATAAACCATCCAAAGACAAGATTAAAGGAATTGAAATGAATAAAGAAGAATGATAAAAGAAGTTCTAGGTCTAGTTGTAGTTCTAAAGTAATCAATTTAAATTGAAAATCAAATTTTGTTTAAAAATGTGCACACATTCACTCTTCGTATGTCTAATATGTCGAAAATGCAAACGTTTCTTTACGTTTCTTTTTGCTGAAAAGCTTGAAATGCTTGAAACATGTACTCATGGATTGACAATATCTAATTTAAAAATGTTTTTTTTTATTTGAATGGCACTAAATGACAATTCAGTGATGTCAGCTGGAACAGATGAGTTAAATGGATAAGTTGGAGCTGAGAGTGAAGACAAAGCAGCCAGCCCATAGCATGCCAAGTGGCACCTCATGAAGCTGGTGGAGAGAATGCCAAGAGTGAGCAAAGCTGCTACCAGGGAAAGCGGCAGCTACTTGAAGAATGTAGGCTTTTTGGTCATGCAAGTGATAGTTTTAATGGCTTTACTCTTATTCTAAAGTCTAGAAAATTCTAAAAAGTCGAAAAAATGAATGAGGTGTTGTGACCAAACCTTTGGACTGGTAGAGTGTGTGTATGACATGTATAGTCGATCATCGATTCCATTGCCCATCCTTCACCGACACCGCATTGAATCCCCGGGTTTCATTACAGCAGACTAATTTACAGCAATTACATGGCTGATTTTGAATGGAGATTGATTCTGTGTGTGTGTGTGTGTGTGTGTGTGTGTGTGTGTGTGTGTGTGTGTGTGTGTGTGTGTGTGTGTGTGTGTGTGTGTGTGTGTGTGTGTGTGTGTGTGTGTGTGTGTGTGTGTGTGTGTGTGTGTGTGTGTGTGTGTGTGTGTGTGTGTAAAATCGAGAGAGGGAGAAAGAGAGGGATTTTAAATGGAGACATGGGAATAATGGAGAGAAGATTGTAATTGTTGCATCTGCTTGTATTAACACACCTCAGTTACAAAGCGTGACACACCTCTCTCATCTGAGAGTGTGTGTGTGTATGTGTGTGTCAGTGAAGGCTCCATCACTTTATTGATCTCACATCTGTAACTCTCTACGCTTGTTGAAGAGCTATGGTTATCTCAAGCTTTACAAACAAAGCTTTAGAAGCAAAACAGATTATCTCCATTTTTTTTTTATTAAAATTTCTCAGAGTTTTCCCCATGTCTCAGCAGTTCTATCAGTGAGTTACTATACTGATTTCATAGGTAAAAAAAATGTCATTCGTTGAAAACCTTCTGTCTGAGCTTTCAAATCTCATTCGTATTTCACGGTAAGCATTTATTTGATCAAAAATACAGTAAAACCAGTAATATTGTGAGATATCATTACAATTTTAACTTTTCTATTATAATATAGGAATACATTCAAAATGTAATTTATTTCTGTGATCAAAGCGGATTTTTCAGCATCATTACTTTAGTCTTCAGTGTCACATGATCCTTCAAAAATCATTCTAATGTGCAGATTTAGTGCTCAAGAAACATTTCTCATTATTAACAATGTTGAAAACAGTTTGCTGTTTAATATATTATGTTCTTTAAATTGTTTAATGAATAGAATGTTCAAAAGAATAGCATTTATTTCAAATTCATTAAATTGATCACTTTCATACAATGTAATGCATCCTTGTTAAATTCAGGAATAATTAAATATATATATATATATAATAATAATAATAAAAAATCTTACTGACCCCAAACTTTTGATCGGTAGTGTAGGCCGATATATAAAAACATTTTTTTAGAATCTTTTTATTTATTTATAGGATAGTAGAGGATAGACACATGTCCAAATTCCAGTGTTTTTATTAATCCAGCTCTGCCATGCAGTTTCATTATATGTTGATCTTGAGGACTTTAGCATGCATGAACTTTTCAAAAAAATAAATAATAACTGTTGTTTTAGTTGTTGTTTTTTTCAGCCAAATAAAAATGGACAATTCTTATATTTTCTTAATGGAATTTTGCTGTATTTATTATAAATAATTTATTTGTGCATATCGTTATTTTCTGCACATTCATGTGTCCTCGTAATCGTTAATCAAAATAACTTCCTCTCCCTTTTACAAAGGCCTCTCGTCTCAAATGATGTGGGCGGGACAACCTGTGACTCACACGAGATCGCAGCAATATCAAACGACAATGATCTATTTAATTCCCGAGTCCTGCCCTACATTTATTCTTGTTCAAGGAGCCGTTTCACTTGGATAAATGTCTGTCACAACTTAAAGATTGAGAGACCCTAAGAGAGAGCAAGAAAGAGAGAGAGAGGGAACTGTCAAAGATCCCGGGCATAATGAGGGCTTTGGGGTCCAGTATTCACTTTTCCTGGCATTCATACGCAGACCACCAGTCTGAATAATTCATCACAGGGACTCAGGGAGTGAAATGTTCTTCCCAGCACACAACAGCATTGTGTAACCAGAGCTCTGTAAGTGTAAGCACCCGCTGGGGCCCTCTGTCATTACATGACCCTGACAACCGGAAGTCAACTCTGACTGCAGCGCTGTGTTGTGAGAGCCGACAGATGTTCACATTGCATTTGCTTGACAGCGAGTGCAGGTCTGTGTTTTAGGGTCTACAAAAGATTGACTATGGAAGTAAAATAATGGCAAATATTTTTGAAACAAAAAAGTCTGTTGAATTGCACCACTTGAAAAAAATATGGATTGCATTAACCATGCTTGCATTTTAATGCATTGTATTTTTAGGACTTGCATTTTTATTGGGTGAAATTCAACATGGTTGAATATTTAAGCTGTGAATATTTCAATTCAAAACATTTCAAACACATTTTCATGATTAAAAATTCAATAATCCATATTCACCTTTCATATTTCACTTCCAAAATGTTTAAAAATAACTTTTCAACATTAAAAATAAGCTTCAACAGGCAATTTTCGGTCCATTTTATTTCACTTTACAAATTCACTTCCACAAATTCAGTGGTTCAAATTCGACAGTACATTCAACATTGACATCCAGGAACTGCAGGAAAAGCAGTAGATTACCGAGCATAATCTCCATCTGCTGTTAGTCGACCTCACCAGCAGGGGGTGCAAGCGCATGTTATTGACGAAGACCGAGCAACAGTTAGAACAAGCCATTCATTCATAAAAACTGATTTACAGAAATAAGTGTATTTGTGATTATTATGAGGGCTCTTTTTATGTTTAATTCAGTGTCTTCACGATTACTTTACTGTGTAGCCTACATGTATCTTTCTCTAACGTGAACAATATTATAATGTTATTCCCCCGATGCTGATGTAGATCAAATGTTACATTTTAGGTTGACATATATTTCTCTTGGATGTTTAGTTGCCTTAACCTTAGCGGCAATGTGCTGCATAGGGTTTCCCTCAATACTTAAGGATTGCTGGACAAATAAAACGCTTAACGTAGCTAAATGGACTACACAGTGATATAAAAGACCAAACTAGCACCTTATTGAGAAGGCTGTACAGGCAAGCATGGACTCAGAATATGAACTTAATGCACAAAGTTTCTAATTGGTTCCTAATCTAGTGAGCTGTCTACCCAGAAAGCAGTTTAAAAGTCACATTAGTCCTTTATCTTTTGTAAGTGTTTTGTATTATAGGTCCATTGTCTATTGTCAATAGCTTAACGATGTGTGATGCACTACTAAGCACCAAAGCAACTTTCTGTTGGTCTCTTGGTTTCTGTTGCTGCAAATTTGCTTGACTAACTGAAGCTGGTGCAAAATCTACTTAGGGAAATCTTTCTCCCTCATGAAATTCCTGTAATTTCCAGTCGAATCCTAAAAAGTGTCTATAAACAGTGTAATCTAATTAAAACAGACAGTTTTGCACAATATTTGTGAGCACTGTTTTGCTTGTGCTCATTAGAATATTGTGGTTTCGTTAAAGTTAGGATGCTACTTTAGACGGCAGTTCAGTAGGTTTAGGATATGAGTTATTATTATTATCAGATGAAAAGCATTGAAATCCACATGACATTACTAAACAGAGCATGCATGATACTGTTCCAAAATTTCCATCCCTACTGGAATCACAGATGTAATCAAAATTATGTCCAAATTGCTTTTTAGCACATGCTGTCTTTTTGAGAACCCCAAATGGACTGACCCCGTTAAAAGCAGATGTTGATCGTTGTATACTTGCCAATGTTTTAATTGACGTGAAACTGTATTTTACAGTGTATATAATTAAGATTTGTTCCAAAATAATAATTTAGCTTTTTTTCCATGGATATTTGCGTCAAACAGTGCATGCGACTGTGTCATCATATTCAGAGCAGACTATTTAAATCTACACCTGTCAGTAACAAGGTTGGTGTAGATTTTGTTAGTAAAATTTTTGTGTTGCCTCAGTGCCAGAAAGCATAAAATAAACTTCTGCTTTCTTAGTGCAACATCAGATAATATATTTTCAGCAGTTGGAAATGTTTTGTTGATATTATTTTTCATTGTAATCCCAGAATGTACTCCAAAGGGCTAACATAGCGAAACGTCAGATAATTTTCAGCTGTTGGAAAAGTTTTGATGATATTATTTTTCATTGCAATCCCAGAAGGCACTGCACAGGGCTCAGTGGAATAAATAAAAAAATCATTTGAAATGGCAAATGAGTCTAGAGAAATTAAACTGAAAAATAAATAAATAATGTAATACAGTAAATCTTTTTAAAGTGTTAACTTTGGACCCTGTGCGTATAAATTACAGGGTAACCCTTTTTTTTTTTTTTTGCGTTGCCGTTAGTTCATTTTCTCATACATTACATGTAATTGTAATATTAAAGGGATAGTTCACTTTGAAATTAATTTTTGATATGTTTTAGCTTACCTCAAGGGCATCCAAGATGTAGGTGTCTTTGTTTCCGCAGTAGTTTCAATTTTGATATTTTTAGGTCAAACCGTTCTTGTCTGTCAGTCATATAATGCATGTCGATGGTCACTGGCTCAAAACACAAGCACAGAGTCCAAATTAAAACAATTCCCCATCGTCCAAATGAAACAATTCCCCATCATAAGTACACATTGATGGCCTAAGACACGAAACGAGCGGTTTGTGTGAGAAAACGAACAGTATTTATATCGTTGTTATCTCTTGAAAACAGCACACGTCCAAATGATCTGACGCGCGGGCGGGTATAGATATATACATAGATGTCGCCTTGGCTACTGCAGTTCATTGGAACGAAACCGTAGCCAAGCGACATCTAGTGTATATATCTATACCCGCCCGCTGGCGGGTATAGATGTATACACTAGATGTCGCCTTCGCTACTGCAGTTCATTGGAACGAAACCGTAGCCAAGGCGACATCTATGTATATATCTATACCCGCCAGCGCCGTCAGATCATTTGGACGTGTGCTGTTTTCAAGAGATAACAACGATATAAATACTGTTCGTTTTCTCACACAAACCGCTCGTTTCGTGTCTTAGGCCATCAATGTGTACTTATGATGGGGAATTGTTTCATTTGGACGATGGGGAATTGTTTTAATTTGGACTCTGTGCTTGTGTTTTGAGCCAGTGACCATCGACATGCATTATATGACTGACAGACAAGAACGGTTTGACCTAAAAATATCAAAATTGAAACTACTGCGGAAACAAAGACACCTACATCTTGGATGCCCTTGAGGTAAGCTAAAACATATCAAAAATTAATTTCAAAGTGAACTATCCCTTTAACAAGGTCAAAGGCAAAGTATGGCGGTCATGACACCAAGAAAAGTGAAAAGAGAATTTTTAGTTAGAATAGTCATTTGCCTAGCACACCTCAAAACAAAGTTACAGTGAGGTTACAGCAACAAACCGCCCCCAGTTATTTGCTTCAATTTCAGATGCAGAAACACAAGCAAATTAATAGTGTTAACTCATATTTGTTTTCTTACCGATGACAAGAGGTTCGCTATTAGCCTAATAAGCAGTCCAAAAAGAATACAGCTCTTAAATAATGTCATCAGAGTAAACATTAAAGGTGATGTGTGTAATTTTAATGTTCAGTATTTAAATATTTTTCTTCCACAGTTTTATATTTATAGCCATTGCTCTGTTTACAGATATTCGAACATCCCAAACAGCCTAGCTTAGCAACATTGGCTCAAACACAAGTTTTGGGTGAGTCTATCTGTTTGTTGAACAATGGACGGTGGAAGGAGTGTTCAGGAAAGCTGTTTAAAATGTTTTTGTGCAATTCTGTGATGCTAGTGGTGCAGAAACAGAGTACTGCAGTGATGACATTTTGTAGGCCAAACTGGAAGTTAGCATCACCCTGGTTCTGTAACGATCACCAGCTGGAGTGCCCTTGAGAGCCATCAGAGGGCACTCCACACCAGACTATTATCACTCCCTCACAAACTACTGCCGCGTTTACACCAAAATTACCCGGAACAATTTGTCCCAGAAACTTTTTTACTAGGAACTTTTTTTGCCCCAGACCGGTTGCTTACTGCGTTTACACCGCTGTTTAAAGTACCGGGAAGATTATGCACAATAGTCTGGTGACGTTGACGCCTTTTGAGTTTTGATTTTTAAGTATGGAGGAGATTCAAGCTGTGCTGCTTTTGTGTGTGATGTATTGGTTTACTAACGAGGTAATTAACAAAACACCAGAAAAGAGACGAGCACTGATACAGCGCACAAGTCCCACCCCCAAAAGTTCCGGAACTTTAAAAAAGTACTACCTCGCCAGCAGGGACTTTCTGAGGGGAAAATATTTACCCGGAACTTCATTTAGACCCTGGTTCCTGCAGTGTAAACACAACGAGTACCACCCCAAAGTTCCTAGTTCCTGGGTAAAGTTCCTGCGGTGGAAACGCGGCTTACATTTCCCATAACTCACTGCCCGGACTCATCGTCACTGATTGCATTCACCTGTGTCTCATTACCCTGTTAGTCTCAGCCTATTTATACCATGTTCACTCATTCACTCTGCAAAGTTTTGTATGTTGTTGCACTGCATTTCTGAGCATTTTCCTTAGTTTCATGTCTCTTGGTTTTTGGCTTTTTTTTGCCTGTTCCGCCTACTCTTTTGCCTCTGACTAGTGATGGCAAAATGAGGCTTCCTGAACCACTGAGACCTCGCAGGCCATTGCTTCAGCTAAAGGTTCATTACTCGAAGCTTCATTCAGCATTGCTCACTAGTGACACCTAGCTACTGTGTAAAGAAATAGAAGACAAATTAATTCATTCTGAACCAGTGTCGCTCCCTCCCTCCCTCCCTCCCTCCCTCCCTCCCTCCCTCCCTAATTTTCTAACAAATATTTTTTTTAATATTTTTTTTTATATTTTCTAAAAATACTTTTATAAATAAAAATATTTATTTGTAATGTAAATATACAAATAAATATTTATATTTATTTGTATATTTAAATGTATATTTTATAAAAATATTTTTATAAATAAAAAATATTTATTTATTTATTTTGTACTCACTGTTGATGTCTGTAACCTTTCATTTGCAATAATAAAAAGACATGATCAGACATTTGCCCATTACTGTGTATAATATAAAATATGTATCTTTCTCTGTCTGAATTTACTTGTCCAGAGTCACACACACAGTTAATTAATTATTCATAAATTGTTTGGATAGGGGCAGTATGAACAACAACAGTGACACTGTTGAGTGCAGTGCTTATGTTAGAGGGAGTGTAATAAAGTAGCCTACATTTATTAATTTAACAGATTATAGATAACAGATTAAAGTAAACTGCAACAGAATAGTCCGGAAGGAAGGAAAATAAAAAAATATTTTTTATTGAGAAACAGAATTATTTCAAGTGTGTTGGGGTTTAGACGATTCCTCTTCTCGGACAAAATCTCTCAAGCCTTGGAAAATATCCTTTCACAAGGAACAGAGGATGCAGGGGAACGTAAAAATGGCAGTGGTACAAATGAGGACACTGATGCTTCTGTTGAGCCCAGACAGGGGAGGATTCCCGCTTTCTTGCTGGCTCCATTACCAGGGAAAAGGAAGAGTCACAAAAAGCAAACAAATCCAAAAGGGCAATCCAAATCAAAAAGCAGTCCAGTCCAGATCCAAAAATCCAGAGCAATCCAAATAATCTTATCTAATTAATATAGCAAGACTATAATATAGGCCTACTATAATAATAATATACTATAACTATTCTAACCTAATAATGTAATAATATAAAGCCCTCACATATGACACAATAACGACAATGAAAATGATAGTTATCTAACTCTCTGAGACACTACTACAACTGCTTCTACTACTGCTGACAACACCCACAAGGTGGCGCGAGTTTCGAACCGGCTTTAATCCGGAAGCGACACTCAGACCGAACCGATGACGTATCCACACAAACCGAGGCCTCGTTTGTCATTAGTCACGTGATTTTCACGTTAACAACACAAGCCTCGAATCGCGGCTTCATCTGGCACGCCCACTTTTTCTCGACACACGCTCCGACGCCTCGGTTCAAATGTCACATCACTACCTCTGACCCCTGCCTGTTTTGTTTGTTTGTTTGGACATCCTACCTGTGTTTTGACCTATTGCCTGTATATTGGATTAAGTGTCTGCATTGCACCTTAATTAAAGCTGCATTTGGATCTCAACCTTCGTGTCTCGGAGCAGTTCGTAACAGGTTCCCTTGTCAAAAACCCAATAGGATTTTTCCATTGGCTTTTGGATTATTGCAGAACATAAGCTTTGTGAACACAAAACGTTTGTGATTCCAACACATTTTGTTCGTCATGATAATCTTCACAAATGAGTACAACTTCGATTAATTTTGAAGCCTATATACAATCAGCAGAAGTAAAATACCCTATATTTAGGTTAAACAAACTACTCACGGGCTTCCGACAACTCTTTCAGTCTTTCTCAAAACATTTCCCCTGAAAGTTTAAGTTAGAATAGATTGCAAAGAGCATGATTATAGCGGATTAGTGAGTAGGAGTTTACCTGTTCAGTGTGATGATGTTTAATGTCCCCAACAACCTCTGTAGTCACATTTAGCCACTCGCTAGCAACCTCCTTTTTCAAGACACAAAAACTTTTGAAAAAATTACAGGGGGTATTACTTATGTATTTTAATAAAATGGGAAAATATCTTGATCTTGTTTTAAGACCTTGTTCAGAACACACACACACACAGATTATTGCAGATTATCTCTGAAATGCTATTCATTTTTCATCTCTCTGGACCCTGACAGTAAAGAAGCATAGGTATTGCCTGATTTACGTCTGCATGGACCTGTCTCTAACCAGCTGTCAGAGAAAATAAAAACATTTGTAAATTATTCATCTCCCAAGGTGTCGGTGGTTAAAATGACATGAATTATTCATTGGCATAAACCTGCTGATACCTTCACATTTAAGAAGTTGGATATATTGGATATATATTCTTAACCAAGGTTGGGGTTTTTTTTTTCTGTAGTTTACTGGCTGAAAGGAGGTGATAGCACAGATCGATATCAGGTCCAATCTCACACAGCTGGGCTCCCGGCTGCTGATTTTCTTTACCGTGCTCTCTGATTACTAAAGAGTGTGATATCTGTAAATATGACTGACTCTGATGGTGTATATGCTTTGGTTTATGTGAATGTGAATGTGTGTTTCTGTGTAGGCTTTTCTAAGTTCTGGAGGAAAATAGTATTGAGCTAGAGTTGATTCTTAGACACCTGGTAATTACTGTAGTGTGCTGTGACTCTTGATATACTGTAGCTGTGAAGGACACGTAACCACACACGCATGCACAAACACACTATTGCACAAACACACATGTTCTTAAAGGCATAAACATGCTGTGATTGTGCCGTGCATCTCAAAAAGATTTTTTCTATAGTGGGGACTTTTTATTGATTCTATTGTGATTATGATGTGTTCTGTCACATACAACTAAATATAAAAACCTCACAAGCTTTTTAAGTTTTTACATTTTCTTTGAGTTAATATTTAGAATATTTTAAAGACGTTTTCCTTGAAGGTATAGTTTATGGCGCCCACATTGTAGAGAAAACTGGACCCATACAGACACACACACACACACACACACACACACACACACACACACACACACACACACACACACACACACACACACATGATCTGAGGCTGATTACAGAGTTTAGGATTGCAGTTGCAGTACTCTTCACCTTGAGAGGAACCTTGAGGAAGAGGAGAACGAAAGAAAGAATCATGAGATATTTGTCTGAGTTCAAGAGATTGTTCTTAAATGGACAGAGTCATGGAAGAAGTGAAGAGGAGGAGAGCAGAGAGTGTTTGATTACACATGAAAGACAGTTGTAAGAGAAGAGTTTCATATTGGAAGACAGAGTGTTTCAGAAAGATGGATTTCTGATTGCTGGTGAACAGTATAAGGTATCAAACATGGGAGGATGGTTGCTGGTCCCCAGCATGGGAAGTTTTGCTTGAGAGCAGCATGACTGCTGGTCCAACATGGAATTCATGCTGGTTTATGCTGGATTTTTCACCAGGGTAAAAAAAAAAAGAAAAAAAGTGCATATATATATTGACTCTTGGAATAACCTCTAATATCTTAGCAAGAGGTCATCAAGTTTTGCAAACGTTTTCATTCACAAATCCAGTTGTTATCATCATCTCTGTCAAGAGGTGAAGACAGAGATGATGATAACAACTGGATTTGTGAATGAAAACGTTTGCAAAACTTGATGACCTCTTGCTAAGATATTAGAGGTTATTCTTAGAGTCGGTATATATGCACATTTTAAAAAAAATCATAAAGTCCATTTTTCATAATCTTTTTTTATAGAATCATAAAATTATAATTCATAAAATTCATAAAATAAAAATAATAAAAACTACGGGTGTTGGTAAAATCTCTTACAATAGTTATGGTGAAGCTTGATGATTATAATGCCACAATAACAAAGACTAAACCATGATTGTTCAAAAGTATTTTCTCTCTCTTTCTCTTGTGTGTAATTCTATTCTTGTGAAATTTCTCCTTTTTGGCAATGTTCTGGTGTTTGTTCTTGCTGTTATCTATGAATTGCAGATTTCCATTTCAAAGGGCAATTTTACCCCTGGGGGAAAAAAAGCTGCTGTATTCTCTGCCTTTTCGTTCTGTTTAGCGCATCACTCTAAATTTGATACAGACAGATCAGAAATCTTTTGGAGCTGAATGAATGAATGAAAATTTCTGCGAAAGAAAGGGTGATGGACAGAGGAATTTAACACCTCTCTGCATGTGTCTCTCTGGGGGCTCTCCTTCCCAGCATTCCTCTGGAAATTACACCTGTCAACCTGCAGACTATTGGCCAACCTGACTCACAAGAGCAATGTAATATTGAGAAAGAGAGAAATGGATGGATGGATGGATGGATGGATGGATGGATGGATGGATGGATGGATGAATGAATGAATGAATGAATGAATGAATGGATGAATGGATGAATGGATGAATGGATGGATGGATGGATGGATGGATGGATATTTAAAGATTAAGAGACAGCAGGATGGAATGATGTCCAGGAAGATAAAAGGAAGAGTTTGGTGACAAATGGAGAGATAAATAGATACGGGAGAGGGAACAAGACAAAGGATTAGACAGACATAGAGGGGGATCGTAATGGAACAACAAATCAAATCACTTAGAACAACAAACCACTTAAAAGGAAAGAGACGCTCCTGTCTGCATTAACACTCCAGAGAGGCCAGGAAATGGATGTGTCCAACATAGACAATTGAAAAGTGAAGACAAATCACTTTACTAACAGCACAAAGTCAGACATAAGTGAAAGAGGGTAGTCTGGACACACTTTACTTTTTGAATAGATCAGAATTTTGGCACTGACGTATGGACAGGGGTCTCAAACTGGGATACAGGGGTGCATGGTATTTAGTTATTTATTTGTTTGTTAAATATATTTCTAAGAATATATTGTTTTTACAAAGTATGGGGTTGATCAAACTATTTCAGATAAACCCTGCACTCTTAAATGGCATGTAAAAAAAAAATGGAGTAGTTGGTCACTCTACGTGTCTAAGTGGGCTGTGTAAATAGTCAAAATAAGCGGACTAGAATTTATGCCGATGATTGTACATGAGAGTGAAAAAGAAAGCCGGATGTAAATCAATTTCAAAACACCATAGGTATCCATACTTCAACATACAGTACTTAAGGGAGGGTTTGGTGCCTCTGTGTGTGCATATAAAGGTCCAAATTCAAAGACAAACTCCATGTTTTTGGAATGGAATTAGTTTAGAATAAGAGAAAAAGAGGGACAACATCATCCCTTTTAAAAAGAGCGCACATCTGTGTGTATATTTATTTGGCTCTTTAAATGCACAAACTATAGGCTAAAGAAAGGGGTCAGATAGGTGGGCACAGCTAAGCTCTGGTCTTAAGTCCACAGACTGTGTGTGTGTGTGTGTGTGTGTGTGTGTGTGTGTGTGTGTGTGTGTGTGTGTGTGTGTGTGTGTGTGTGTGTGTGTGTGTGTGTGTGGGTGTGTGTGTGTGTGTGTGTGTTTGTTTATATTACATTGTGGGAACCAAATGTCCCCACAAGGATAGTAAAACCTGAGATCACCTCCATTGTGGGGACCAGCCAGCGGTCCCCACGAGGGAAATGGGTTAATAAACATACTAAATTATATTTTTTTGAAAATGTAAAAATGCAGAAAGTTTTCTGTGATGGGTAGGTTTAGGGGTAGGGTTAGTGTAAGGGGACAGAATATACAGTTTGTACAGTATAAAAACCATTACGTCTATGGAGAGTCCCCACAAAGATAGTGAACCAGATACTAGTGTGTGTGTGTGTGTGTGTGTGTGTGTGTGTGTGGTGTGTGTGCGCTTGAGAGAGAGAGGGCAACACATGCAGTCACATCTGTGATTCACAGCATGCTACACTCACTCACAGTCATCACAATCACAGTCACACACTCTTGCAGTAGATTAACAGAGGACTCCTCTTGAAACACACACACTTAAC
Organism: Rutilus rutilus; assembly: GCF_951802725.1. Classification (NCBI taxonomy): domain Eukaryota; kingdom Metazoa; phylum Chordata; class Actinopteri; order Cypriniformes; family Leuciscidae; genus Rutilus; species Rutilus rutilus. The sequence goes on from NC_140211.1 coordinate 16,779,540, forward strand.
GGAGGGCTCAGCTTGAGATAAGAACACCGCGGGTCACTGCATTCTCTCCTCCACCAGTGCTCAAATGAACATAGAAACCCCGGCAAACAGAACACACAACTGGGGGACGGGGTATGTGGACCCGGGTCACAAAACAGCTGCTTTTAGACTGTGGCATGATACTTTACTGTAGACAACTTTACTGTGTTTTTTTTTTTTTTTTTTTTTTTGTCAGCCCAACCCCTTAGATGCAAAATATTTACTTTATTTTATATTTAATTTACTTGTAGTACCCCCTGAGATTTTAAGTTAATATTTCAATAATTTAACAACACATTTGCATATTCACTGTTCTCTGATGCTGGTTTATGGTTAAATGGTATGCAAGATAAACAGATAAAATATTTAATATGTTTTTCAGTAAGTGTTTTATTTTGATTTGTTTTTATTGTACAATTATTCATAGGGCTGCACAGCTGGGACAAAAAAATATATATATTGCAATTATTTTGTCAGCAAAATTACATTTCATGTCATAAAAATGTTTCATGCTGCTGCTGCTGAAACCAACTGACTTCTTTCAGACTATTATTATTATTAGTAGTAGTCAAGTCACCTTTATTTATATAGCGCTTTTTACAATACGGATTGTTGCACAGCAGCTTTACAGTTAGTAGTAGTAGCAGTACTTTTAGCTGTAATTATTAAAAATAAAGACAAATATATTACTGCATTGTAAAAAAAAAAAAAAAAAAAAACTATTTTACACTACAGGCTACAAATATATATATTTTTAATTCTTCACTTTCAAATGTTCAAACCCACGAGCTTTTAAGAATTTAAATCCGTGAACATTTATTTTGGCAGAATACTGGTGATATACCGAATACAGAATACTTCTGTCCACAGAAATATTGGAAATCATTCCCAAAATGCATGTTAAACCCGCTGCAGTTACCTCACGAAGCCCCATTTGGGAAACCCTGCTGTAGACCCACAGGACTGAGGCTTCTTTCACACATGTGGAGAATTTAATAAGATTTCACAAGTTCACATCCATCTTACTTCTTAAAAAGCCATAAAAGTAAAGAGATTTGGTTTGTTTTGCGTAAAGGAGGGGCTTGAGCATAAGTGCTAAGCCCCCGTCTGAACTAATTAATGGATTAATGTTAATATAAAGTGAAGGCATTAAAATAACGGTTGGGGCTGAGGTAGTGCAGGGATGCTTGAAGAGCTGTCACAAGAGGTGAGTGTTTGACGGGACACTTACTTTTAAACCTAATACTAAAACTAAGGATTTTCTTCAAATTCATTTTAGATAATCTCCTGTAGTGCAAGCAGTAGAGCAGAGGGGAGATTGGGAACATTGTTTTGAAGTAATTCCCACGTAGCTTTGGATTTGGCCTCTGTAAACAAATGTTCTCCCACGTTGCAGGTGTCTTAGACTCCATGAGGTTTTCCGTGTTGTAACTGCGTTCACAAGCCTCACAAGCCTTCCAGGGCTGCTGCAGGAAACCTCCTCACAGCATGTTGCTTCCGACACCATGATTCACAGTAGGGACATTGTGTTTACTATAAATAACGTTGCACAGTATTTGGTTTGATGCCATGCTTATGACAAATATGATGTTTAGTAGTGATGCACCAAAATGAGTTTGGGGTAATTCAGTTTGGGTAACTATACTCAGTATGCTGTTCAGGGTGTTGTGTTCTCAGTTGAGAAATTAAGCCAGTCGTAGTTCTTTAGCAATGAGCCGCCTCTCAATATTTCAGCCAAACAAATTTTACAAATTGCTAATTTAGCATCCTTGGTCACAGTGAAGCATTGTTGACATGTGTCATCGGAGAAGCGCTAATTTGAAAAAAAAATCTGTTGCTCAGTCAATAGTGTTTAGTCTGATTTTCTTCTTGCACGGTCAGGTTTTGAGGGCTGCTTTATGATTTGCAGCTGCGCCAAACTGTTCCCATTTCTTAATTACTGACTCATCTGTTCTCTAAGGAATACTTAATGACTTGGAAATGTTCTTGTATTCTTAAATGCCTAGTGCTTTTTAATTATTTTTTCGCAGTGTTGCATGGAACCCATTTCTTCTTCTTTATGCTTTAAGGTGTGCAACTAAACTTCAGATACATCAGTACCTTTCAGACAGAACTTCATCAATTGAAATCTCATGATGTCTCAGGTGATTTCCATAAAAAAAATTATGTGAGTACTAAAAGCCAATTGGTTACATTAATTCTGTTGGATTCATTTATATTGTCATTGGATACTAATGTGTCATTCAAGTGGAAAAAAAATTCAGAGCACATGAATGATTAAGTGAAGTCACACTGTATTACGAATGGGTAACTTGGAATTCTAGATGATACACAAGTTGCTAAGTTATAACGTTGGAAGTGTTGATTTGAAACATTGTGGAAACACTGATCTATAATACAGATAATGTCATTCTTACTATAGGGTCCGTGTACTTTCTGGTCATTTGATCTTCTACTTAAAAAGGAATTAGTTAAATGAGAAACAAATAATTATATATAAACTCATTTTTTACTCATGAACCAAAAATACAAGAAACATCTGTCAACTAGTTTTGCCTTTCACATTTGCAACTGCAGCTTGTTTCTTGAGGGGGGAATAGAAGAGGGAGCACATCCCCCCATCTTAGTACATTTACATTGGCTACCGGTCAAATTTTGAATTTATTATAAGGTTTTAACTTTTGTATTTAAAGCCTTGCATGGCCTGGTCCAGCTTACATTCCAGATCTTATTTGTCCCTACTCCACCCCTGGAGATCTCTTAGATCCCGTTGTCTCGCTTGAAACCTAAGTACGTAAGGGTACGTTTACACGACAACGATATGCTTAAAACGGAGAAGTTTTTCCTTTGAGTTTTCCGTGCACAGACGACTCCATTGTCAAAACGATCCCCATTCACACGGATCCGCAAATAAAAAGTTAAAAAGTTCTACATTTTTAGTTGAAAACGGTGTCGTGTAAACAGCCCCTAAAACTTAACAGAGCTTTTTCTGTAGTAGTGTCACGGATTCAGGCCCCGTTTACACGATGGGAAAACGCAGATATTTCCCTGCGTTTTGGCCTGTCATTTACACGAAAACGCCGTTTTTATCCAAGAAAACGATTATTTCTAAAAACTCCGGCCAAAGTGGAGATTTCTGAAAACGCCGGTTATGTGTTGTCGTGTCAACTGGGAGGTTTTTTAGGTTCTCAAACGTCACATTATGCGCCAGAAAATGCTTACGTCATGTGAGCGCCCTATGTTTATTTATTTTTTGGCTACTATTTGATCATGGATGCTGTTAAGGTGGTATTCATTTTTACTTTTGTGCAAACGTTTTTGGTCTGTTTGCATTTGCTTCGCTGTCTGTCCGCACAAACGAATCTCGCACCATGTCTGTTGTTTTGAAAGGAACTGGAAGTCGCTCGTGCTATTCGTTGTTGTCGATTTTGAGGATTCTGATTGGCTTGCATGGCTTTATCCTTCTCCCTACACTTTGGCATAATTATGATGTTGCTCGACGGCGTATTTATGCGGGTTGATGTAAACGACAACTTTTTTGAAAACGATGTTGTGTGCACGATGTTATTTTTGAAAACGGAGGGGGAGAAATATTCGTTTCTCTAAATACCCGGCTATGAGTAAATGTGGCCTCAGCCAGCATGCCATCAGCACCAGGTCCTTCAGCTCCACCCACTCGTTCACAATCACCAGAATACTAACCTGCCACACCTGTCGCTCCCTCATCAAACACCATTCATAAGCACAAAGCTCACACTCACTCATTATCCAGTCTCGTCTCTACAGGAGAGTGAACCTTCTGCTCACCTGTGTTTCTTTATCCTTCTTAAGCTACCTGTCTATCAGACTATATCTCATCTTCCATCCTGCAAAGAGAAAGACTTGTCAGTTAAGTGTGACTGTCCATTATACTGCTAAGGCTCTTCACTTACCCGTTTGGCGATCCAAAAGATTGAAACCTATCTGTGAATAAAAACCTGTTCAGTTAATCTCTGTCTCACCTCCTGTTTCATGAAAATTATCCCCAAAGCTGTGGATCTTGCTACCTCAATCTGTTAGATTGTCTGCTTCACTACCAGCTTTCAAATCGTCCTTGAAAATGTACCTCTTTTCACAGGTTTCAGCTTTTAGCTTTTTTGGGGGCTTGTTTTTTTATTAATTTCTTTGGCTATTGTGGGATGTTTAATCTATTCATTTTGAACCGTTATTTATTTTTATTGTAAAGCACCTTGGTCAGCTTTCATGTTGCTTTAAGGTGCTATATAAATAAAAATGACTTTGACCTTGACCTCTTAATTCTTGTTTTTCTGTTTCTTAAACAAAAAAAACTAAAATCAAAGTGTTTCTCATTTCCCTTTAAGTGGAAAATCAGATGATCAGAAGGTACACAGACCCTACAGACACTGTGGAAAATCATGGGAAAATTTATATTTATAATTAGTTTGTACTATAGACATTCATAATTTTATTTCAGAAGGATGCGCTACAAATAGTAACATGATTTGTCATCTGAAAGCATCAGGCGATTCTGGAGTAGACAAATTCGTTTACTATAATAGGGTTTCGCATTTCAGCCTCACACTGTGACGGATGTAAAATTAAACTATGCCTGTTTTTGATGCAAGAAACCTTGACTAACATCATAAGTGGATTTCAGGAGAAACAATCATATAAAAGAAACAGCTCCAGATCAAAGATGTGAGCAAGTGTGTGCTGTTCTGATTGGTGGGTCAACTGCCACTGTGTTTATTTGCGGATACATATTCAGAAGATTCTATCTCACACTATTTGTCAATTCAGTAACACTGTCCTTGTTACATGTGTTACATGTATAGTAATAACAGTAAATTATGCATAATTACATGCAACTAACCCTCAATCAAATCCTAATCCTACCCTAACCCTATAGTAAGTACATGTACTTGCTTAATATTACTCTGATTACTCTACTTAAATATATAATTAAACTGTTACAATGACACCTTAAAATAAAGTGTAACCGTCAATTTTACAGTATGCCATTCTCTATTTGTGTGTGTGTGTGTGTGTGTGTGTGTGTGTGTGTGTGTGTGTGTGTGTGTGTGTTTGTGTGTGTTTGTGTGTTCCGGCCACTATTGGGGAAATCGATGTAGTCTGAGGGAAAGGTCATATCTGTCTCTGCAGTTAATTAGTTACTTCAAACACCCTGCTACCAACCTACAAACCTCTCAGTCTCACACACATTGTTTAATGTACATAAGATGATTCTGCTTTTATCGCTCATTACTGGAGATGTCAACTTCAGAAGAGGAGAATAAGGGATGTTCTCACACTCAACATATATTTATAGCGCAAGTAAACTGTAATGGGGCGCCGTTTGTAAAACGGCTCATGCTGAAAATAACTGCAACATTTTGTCACATTTAGCTTTAAACAATGTTTAAAAAACTAGTATTAATTTTTGACGGTCACTTTTTAGCACATTTAGAACAATATTTGTCAACTTAGAGATATTTTAAATAGTTAAATCTAAATATTAAATGTTACACCTAAATGTTAAATCTAAATGCTAAATCTAAATCTAAATCTAAATGTTAAATCTAAATTTAAATGTTAATCTAAATGTTAAATCTAAATCTAAATGTTAATCTAAATGTTAAATCTAAATCTAAATGTTAAATCTAAATCTAAATGTTGAACCTACATGTTAAATCTAAATCTAAATCTAAATGTTAAATCTAAATCTAAATGTTAATCTAAATGTTAAATCTAAATCTAAATGTTAAATCTAAATATTAAATTTAAATCTAAATCTAAATGTTAAATCTAAATCTAAATGTTAAATCTAAATGTTAAATCTAAATCTAAATGTTAAATCTAAATGTTAAATCTAAATCTAAGTCTAAATGTTGAATCTAAATCCGGTTACCGGCATTTTGAATTTGCATATTAGTTAAATATTTAGCTTCACCCGAAACATGTAGGTTCAACATTTAGATTTAGATTTAACATTTAGATTTAGATTTAGATTTAACATGTAGGTTCAACATTTAGATTTAGATTTAGATTTAACATGTAGGTTCAACATTTAGATTTAGATTTAACATTTAGATTTAGATTTAGATTTAACATTTAGATGTAACATTTAGATGTAACATTTAGATTCAACATTTAGATTTAGATTTAGATTTAACATTTAGATTTAGATTTAGATTTAATATTTAGATTTAACATTAAGATTTAGATTTAGAGTTAACATTTAGATTTAACATTTAGATTTAGATTTAGATTTAGATTTAACATTTAGATTTAGATTTAGATTTAGATTTAACATTTAGATTTAGATTTAGATTTAGATTTAGATTTAACATTTAGATTTAGATTTAGCATTTAGATTTAACATTTAACATTTAGGTGTAACATTTAATAGATAATAGTAGATTTAACTATTTAAAATATCTCTAAGTTGACAAAATATTGTTGTAAATGTGCTAAAAAATGACCGTCAAAAATTCATACCAGTTTTTTAAACATTGTTTGAAGCTAAATGTGACAAAATGTTGCTGTTATTTTAGCGTGAACCGCTTTACAAACGGCGCCCCATAAACTGTAACTGTAACTGACCAGATTTAAACAAAAACTAAACGCGACACAAGCAGAGTGAATGCCTGAAGCCATGCCCATGAGAGAAGCCAATTCAAACAGCTCACTTTTGGTGTTTTTAGCTGTTTGGGTGTAAGACGCTTAAATAATGGATAAAATGCATCCCATATGGATTTAATATGAAACGCAAGTCCGTTCCCTTCAGTCCGGAATGATTCCTTATTAGAGAGAATGTTTGGCAGCCCTACTCATTACAAGCATTTCCTTGTTTGTCTATGATCTTCTCTACCTCTGTTACTCTCTCTCTCTGCCTTATGTCAGTCCTGTTACACTCTATTTCATCATTTAGCTCTATTTCTGCCAAATGAATGCCTTATCGCGCATGTGTCATATCACCACAGAAAATCACAGGTGTTTAAGGATATTCTCCAGATTCTCCCAGGAGCGATTTCGCTTAAATTGGTTCAGTGAATCAGTGGAAACTGGCCAATGTCTTCTGAGAGATGCAGCACAGAGCTGGATAATGAGAAGGCCTAATCAATCACTAAACGTCTGCTGCACTGTCAGAAATAGGGGTACAGTAGGAGTCCATTTCTGTCCCTCAAGGTACAATCTACACTAGCGTACCCCATAGGGCTTATTAATGGACCTCAAGGTACATACAGTATATGGACCTTTTTGAGGGTCAAAAAGCATTAAAAGGTACATATATGTTCTTTTAAAGGTTAAGGTACAATATTGTACCCTTGAGGGTACAGCCCCAGTGACAAGCCATTGTACCCCGAAAGGTACAATTATGTACTTTATTTTCTGAGAGTGTGTAGGAGAGATTTGAGGAGCCCTCTGACCACACACACTACTGCTTTTCAGTTATAGAAAACTTATATTGTTTTATATAGAGCTTGTGACATTTTCTATCCTCTTACCCTAAACCTAATCCTCACACAAAGCTTTTTGCACTTTTAGATGTTAATAAAGTAGTTATTTAGTGTGTTTATTAAGGCATTTTCCAAGACTTTTGGCTGATTTACATAATGCATAAGATTTCAGGTTTTAGTATCCTTCTGAGCAGTGGCGCCTGCAGCCGTACGGTTTTGTATACCATGAGATTTAATTATTTTTTATTTTTTACATAAATGTAAAGTGGATTATTAATCACTCATGACATATTAATTCAAATGTGTGTATGTACGTGCATGGGTGGGTGAAAATAAATTTGATTGGCTAGTTTAGTTTTGTTTAATTGTTCCACAAACAAAAAATTACATTACAGTAAATATGCTCATTCAAGGATGTGCATTTATTGCTTGGACAGACCAAGAAAAACAACGTGATAAAGTTTACTTTCTTGACTTTAACTTCTTGACTTTTACTGCTGTTGAACTGAATATATACGAAGCAAACTGTTTGCTAAAATAACCACAACAATAACAAAAACACTGAAATAAGAGTGCGCGGTCTGTCAGTCAGATGCGCGTGAAACTTGTTTGTTACTATAACAAACCTTGCGCATTTTCTTTCATAACCATCATTGGTCGGTAAAAATAAAAATAGAATACATAAAAGCTTTTTATTTAAAATGAAGAAAAGTTAAAGACCCACTCGTCATGTGAGGAATGTTATAAAATATCAGGTATAGAAAAAATATATATTATGAATAATGCAATGAAATTTCAATCACCAGTGAACTAGCCAGAGAAAGAGAACAAACAGGGAGTGTGTTACGTCACCAGCTGGAGTGCCCTTGAGAGACACCAGAGGGCACTCCACATCAGACTATTGTCATTCCCTCACAAACTACATTTCCCATAACTCACTGCCCGGACTCATCTTCCCTGATTGCATCCACCTGTGTATCATTACCTTGTCAGTCTCAGCCTATTTAAACCATGTACACTCATTCATTCCCTGCGACGTCTTGTTTAGTGTTACACTGCAATTCCGAGCATTCTCCCTGCTTTCATGTCTCTTGGTTTTTGGATTTCTTGCCTGTTCCGTGGATTACTCTTTTGTCCGTATTCCCTGCCTTGTTGTGTTTGTATGTATGGACTGCCGGTGTTTGACGTTGCCTGTACTTTGGATTACGTCTTTGGATTACCCTGTTCAATAAATACTGCATTTGGATCCTCAACCTTCGTGTCTTAGAGCAGTTCGTAACAGAGTGAGTGACTGGAGGTAAAAGCTTTTTATTTAATTTTTGAAAATTATTTAACTTTTTAAAACTATTTATAAATCTTATGTGGATATCTCCATATTTAGACTTTTTCAGCTTTAGCTGTAGTCCCCAAAGTATAGCTTTCTAAAAAGAGTCTTTCTCGTACTGTACAAAAACACAGTTGTGTAGCATTGTTTGAAGGTTTTTTTTTTTTTTTTTTTTTACTCTCTCACACACATCCATGTCAACAGCCTCTCTTCTGCAGAACTGTGGGATCTTGTGTAAGTGCTTTATGGATGTGTGTTAGCAGGGCATGTTTCCTCCGCCTGTTACATCAGAGCTGGGATTTTAATCAACTCGCTGTATTCCACACACACTCCATAAAAACATCTGTAACCCAGCCAGCTCTGAGATAACATTTCTAGCATATCCCCAGAGCTTCTGATGTGTTTGGGTTTCAGGTTAGAGGAGATTTGATGTCAAATGTAATGACATTTTAAGGATTTATGGGCAATCTGCTTATTTATTGTAATCTGTGAATTGTGAAGTGATTTCTGTGCTCCAAATGGCATTGCAAAAGTAATGACTGTTTGCAAACAGATGTTCCAATTTATATCTAAGTTTGCAGATGTTTTTATCTAAAGTGTCTGACATTGCATCTAAGATATAAATTTGATCAGGTATTAGATTTCCTTGGAATCGAACCCATGATGGCATTGCTACAGTAGCTGCAAATTTTCTGTTTGGCTGCTTTAACAAGGTCCGCTTTCATAGATGTACTTGTTGGATATGAAACCCCAAATGTGCATATTGAATGCAACGTCAGTCACTTTGAAACACAGGCAAAACGGTCCAAATGCGCACTAGTAATTCAAAAACGTGAATCACAAGAATGAAAACAATGGTCATAACAGTAATCATCAACAATGGTGTGCAATACGGCAGTGTGAACACATGGCTTAAATACAAGCTGAACTGGAAATTACATGACAGGAGCTGATGTGGTAGAACCAGGAAGTGACAGAGTTGACAATATTCAGATGAGAGCTCCCTCTGGCAGACCGGAGCCTGATCAGATGTTACAACTAAATGCTGGTTAAAATTTTGGGCCCTATCAAGCACTCGGCGCAATGCAGCACCAGGCGCGAGGAAAGTGTTTTTTGCTAGTTTCAGCCTGAGATGAAAGCAAATGCATTTGCGCCCATCTGTTCGCCCATGGGTGTGCAGTGCTGGTCTGAAAACGAGGTGTGTTGTTGAAACGAGGTGCAAGGTCCTTTATGTTAACAAAATTGATTGGACAAATACATGCAAAAAACAATATTGTTAAAAGCGCTAGCCTATATAAATGAAGGTGACTAGACTTGACGTGCCTTTTTTAATACCTGTCAGTGTGTCTCATTACTTCAGTGCTTTTTTAGCTGCTTTCCCTCGGACTGTAAAAATATCTAATATTTGATGAGGTAATCACTGAAGAGGTTTATGATTGGTTGTCTCTTGTTACACACTCAGGGTAGCATTTTAGCACCACATAGTTTCACACTAAATAACTTTGGCACTAACTTAGGGTAAAAACTAGCTTTTATCTCATTAACCCAGGGTTATGTGAAAGCCCTAGAGACTGTCTCGGTTACTGATGTAACCCTCGTTCCCTGAAGGAGGGAACGGGAGACGTAACGTCGAACGTGAGCGACTGAAAGGGAACCATGTCATTTCTCAGGATTACTTTTTCAGTGGTTTCTTACAATTTAATACCTAGACATGCCAGGTAGTAGAGGGACATTTTGTGCTTGATACGTGCCTGATATTCAAAAGCAAATTCATTTTTTCCGACAGTTGACCACGTGACAGAAAAATGTTAAGAGTTGTTTTTCCTGTGCATATGCTGTGGAGATAGATGTGCGAATGATGAAAAAAAGAAAAAGAGAGACTAAGGCATTCCCTTCTAAACTATCTTCTTTAGACAGGCTTGAAAACAGAAGATGAGTATTATTCACACTCTGTTCTTTTCTGTAATTTGGTAAGTGAATATAATTTTATTTTCTCTCTGAACCCCTCTCAGTTACTGTAGACCTCCATCTTAAATTCCTAAAAGCAGGGCTTGTTCTCTCTGCGGACAAAAACTTAAAGCCACACTTTAATTGCCTTATAATGCAACAGCAAAGCTTTTTTGGGGGGGGGGGGGGGGCTTCACATAGTCATTCTAATTTACATAGATATTTGAATTCTGTTGTCCCCCCAAAGGCTTGTTAAATTGTCTTGAAAGATAAATGATCACAGCCTTTCAAAGAGGGAACTCCTTTTAATTTTAACAAATAATTTCTGGCCTTTAATGGTTCACATTTCAAAAAGAAGTGGATTAGAAATGGGCTGACAAAGCAATTGGCTCCTAGGCATATAATGAGGGGGCAAAGGTGGCACTAACTTTCCAGTTTTCCCTTAATTGCTTGTCTTTCATTATGTCCCCTTGACACTCGCTCTGCATCTAATTAAAATATCGGATGAATATTCTGCATAGGGTAGGGATCCTTCATTGTTTGGGTGTGTAGAATTAGAACGAGTATAGGAGGGTGGAAAAGAGCTGCGTCTGATCAAGTGTGTCTATTTCCCACAGCGGGCGGCACTCAAGTCGGAGAGCAGACTTTGATTGACAGCTGACTGTGGATAAGCTCCGGACAGTTCACTCTGCAGTCCTGCACGCTGAAGGAGCTCTCAGGTGAACATTTTCACAGGTGAACATTTTCACATCAGGTGAAAATGGGAGCGCAAGTGAGAAAATGTCTGTGAAATGAATGGATGAATGTCAAAAAGTGAAGAGTGAGTAAAAGAATGAATAAATAATTGTTAAGATTACACTACACTTTATTTAGATTTTCCACTTTAGACATTCTACTGACTATAAGTAACTTTGCAACTACATGTCAACTAACCCTCATTAATTTGCAACTCATTAGAGTATTAGACTGTTATGTTTGGGTTAGGATTAGTAGAATTTAGTTGAAGTTCAGTATAGTAGAAGTTGGCATGTACTCGCAAAGTTGCTTATAGTCAGTAGAATGTCAAAATAAAGTGTTAGCAGATATTAAAGGGATAGTTCACCCAAAAATGTAAATTATCCCATAATCCCATAATTATTCCCTCAAGCCATGAATATGGCTTTCTTCTTTCAGCCAAACACAGAGATATATAAAAAATCTTGGCTCTTCCAAGCTTTATAATAGGAGTGAATAGATCCTGAGTTTTTGAAGCTCCAACGCGAGTCTAGTTCCGGTGGAAGTGACCTTTGGTCCGATGTATGACGTAATGACAAACGCAGAAGCGCAGAGTATTGAGCAAAACAAAACACCGGACACAAATTAGAAGCCTAAAATAAGAGGAGCTTGAGTTTGTTGTCCAGCCCTATTTGTTTGAAACGTGAGAGGTGTCTACTCTCACCTTACGCCCACGTCGGGTCAGAGGTCACTCTTCCGCTGGAACTCGACTCGCATACGGCCGTTACCGGAAGCCAGTGATTATAGTTATATAAAGTTATAAATAGGGATATTTTTAAAAAAAAAACGTGGTACCATTGTTTATTCATTAATTAAATAATAAATTGAATTAATATTTGATACATTAATAATTATAAAAAATTATTACAATAAATGAATGAATTCAGTAATTTATTAATCCGTTATTGGATAATGAATCCAGTGAATGTTAATGGAGTAACAAGTGAGAAAATGGCTGAAATTAATGAATATGAGAATGCATGCATGAATGAATTAATTTATGATCGAGTGATTCAATGAGTTATTTAGTCAGTGAATGATTAAATGAAAAGGGTAAGTCAGTGAGTGAATAAATGAGTGAGAGGGCGTGTAACTTGAGGAGCAAGTGAGAAAACAACTGACTGGATGGATTAATGACGTTAGAAATGAATTAGTAGTTTATCGAGTGAGTCAGTGAATGAGCAAGAGAATGCATGAATTAATTAATATGCAAATGAATGAGGGAGCCAGTAAATGAGTAAGCGTGTAAATGTGGGAGTGAATGGATGGATGGATGGATGAAAGCCTGACTGAAGAAAGTAGCATGTAGTTTGAGTGAGTGTGAGGATTTTTGCACAGTTTCACAAGCGAATTTATGCAAATGCTGCATGTTGAATAATGATGAGCAAGAACAATGAAAAGACTGTTGTACAAAGCTATCTTAATGTTCTTCATTCTTCACTCTCTTTTAATCCTAATGGAAGTACATTCAGTATTCCCTTGACAGCCATCATGGAAACTATGAAGTGAGAACAACGCTCATCTCAGGTTGAATGCATGAAGCCAATGAGAGCAAACACTCTCAAAACGTTTGAGAGCCAGCAAGGTGAAGAGGACGACAGAATGACACAAGCCCTGTAAACAGTCTCAGGGACCCTGTTCCTTTTCAAAATGAGCACTTGCCACTCCTGCTTGTTGTCTTGTTTGTTTTAGAGAGCAAAAAGACAATAAGCAAAAGAAAGAAAGACTCTCTCCCTCTCTCAGTACTTCAATTCCTCAAAGCCAAAATCCATACAGTACCTTGACACACAGGTGGATGTGTGACTGTGTAACCGAGAGCCAGATTAAGCTTTAGTCTTAACAGTGAAGGGTCGCAATTGCGGGGAACAGTGTTGGATTTAGTGACATTTGGCTCGCCTGTAAATTCAGTTGAAGAATTAGCAGCTTTTTCCACTTTTTTTCACCGAGCCAGAGGAACGGCTGTAAGCATGAGGTTTTCTTTAGAGCTGAATGAATGGTCAATGCGAAGTCAAAAGCAGCCTTGGTTACGTGCTAGAAATGAGGCAGAACACACAAACTGTGTCATCTATGTCCTTTCAAGTGGCTAGTTTAGTGAAAGAACTCAAGGACTTTCAGCACTAAAGCAGTTTCTTATCCATTTTTGGTTATTTATTTCTTTATTCACCGTGTCTGTGTGTGGGCAATGAAATCCGTTGGATTTTTTTAGCAAGTAAAGTTTACAAACAAACAAACAAATCCTATTTAGCATAGACTCTCACAACATTCCTCAGGAAGTACACACTCACACACTTGCGACATAATTATGGTCTTAGGTGGCCTGAATGTCAAAAAACACAGGATTTGTCGGATGACTCATGAGAGTTGTGAGGGTGAGTTAATCAGAACAGACAGTGTACGTCCTCCAAATGTCTAGACCTCATTTTTAAGATAAGATGCTGAGTCTGAGAATAAATGTCTGTTTCTGTACTCACACCTCTCAGTTGTCTTGAGCATGTGTGTGCGGAAGTGTTATGTCAAAGCAAAAATTGTAAATATTTTGTAATTAAAAATAATTTTTACATTTTTAAAAAATATACTTCCTTATTTTTATCTTTTCTTATTGTGTTTTATTTATTTATTATAAATTATTATTATTTTTTTTTTTTTTTTTTTTTTTGAACAGAACAGGAGCCCTCAGTAAGTTATTTTTATTTATTTATTTTTCATATGAGGGTCCGCTTATGGAGGGTCGGCGACCCATGCACCCGTCAACATTTGCTGTGCTAGATACACCTTTCGTTCACTCTCTCATCCTCACACAAAGCCTTCAACCATTATTACAACAATTAATACCTGCCATAAATCACAGAAAGAGAGAAAGTCGAAGAGGGAGATGAAACTTGTCATCTTCTGCACAATCTGTCTGTTTCACGTTGATCGATGGATTCCACTCCAGACGTTATTGTTTTTTCTACTCCTCTGTACAAAAGGATTCATTTCATTTTTCTTCCCTCATTAATCACCCCATTCAGATGATATTGACAGGCACCATTTAACTGACATCGTTTATAATAGAGCATCACTGAGATACAAGTTAGGACATCCTGAAAAGGGAAGGAAGTATTTATAGACCACATGCCCTACAACTGAAGTGTCTCTTCGTTTTTTCGTGGACTTTAATTTATTTCCCAACAGTTCCACTATTATAAAATCAAACGAACACTGTAATCATTTACTACTATATGTAGATTTCAAAGTATTATGGTAATGCTTTCTGATGCCATAACTGCACCACCGCAGTATTCCCTTTTTTTTATATATAATATACATTTTCCCTCTTGGCCTCTAACAGTGGTTTCATAAATGATTAACCTGCAGTGTAAGACAGATCACATTTTAATTCCTGCAGTGTAAGACCGATCACATTTTAATTTCTTCCTGTAATATTAAGTCATAGAATATCCTTAAAAATTAAATTAACTTCACATTTATCAGGACATTCTCTCAGGCATCTTTGGGTTTCTGAATGTTCCCATTTTGAGGCACAACTACAGGTTGTATCCTCAATGAAATGCAAGGTCCCCTTGTCCTATTGCCGTTTTGTCATGCCAAGGGAGTATGCAGGGGGCGCATTGAATGCCCTACGACAAGGGCTTTTTGCTAATGAGGATTCATACTCTGTTCTTTTGCTGGCCATATCAGAGGCTTTAGTAGCTCGCTTTGTTGTAGGAAAATCACAGGGGGTTGTCCACAAGGACAGCATGAATGATGCTAAGTGAAGACAACCTTACCTACAGCATATGCTAATGGCTGGGCTAGAGCATGTAGTTTGATGATGGTCCACCATCATCTCTCTCTCTCTCTCTCTCTCTCTCTCAGAGACTCAGAGAACAATACATGTTTCACATTGTCCACAGCCCAAGATTTGCACTGTTGGCACCAGTAAAACCGACGTTTGGCATTGGCAAGGTTTGGCTATAGCAGCCCGACCATTAATGTGTAGCTCTCGACTAACAGTTTTGATGGAAACAGGAGAGTCAAGGTGGCATTTAATTCTGCATTGAGTTGGGCAGCTGTGGTTTTATTATTTTTGGATACAAAAACGGGTTAGTGCCTGGACATCCCTTTCAGACAGCTTCCTCTTTCGTCGACAGTTACTCCTGTTGGATGTGGTTTGTCATACATGGTGGTATGCCGAAATTAACTAAATTAATTTGACTAGTCTAACGAAATTAGACGCCACCAACAATTTGTCTTCTTTTGAACGATATGTATCCCATTATTTTGTGTGGATTGCAATATTTTATGTGCAACGGTGCTATTGCTCAGCTTATTCAACCTTCACACTCTGTTCATACAGATGGAATGAAAAATCAGTGAAGATTGTCCACCAGGCCGTGAAAATACATATGCGTGAAACCTCCAACACTATATTGGCTAGTGTTTCAGTGTCATTGTCCATCTCCTGTCAGTCAGCCAGCCAAATGGGGACATTAGAAGTATTGGTTTTAATAGAAGTATTTAATTACTTTATTTTTATACCCGATTTAGAAATGAGGACGTATGAAGGAAGGTTTTTGGAAATTTTGTCAGGTTTTGGTCACTTCTGGGAACAAATTTGTCCCCAAAATATAGTTAAGTAGGTACACACACACACACACACACACACACACACACACAAAGAAACAAACACAGATGCACAATAATTCATGGGTTGTGCTTCCTTACATTCAAATTCAACGGTTGTAATAGATAGAGGTCTATCGTCTCCCTCAGCTCACTTCTTTTGCTGTATCTCAAGAATGTCTTTGATCAATGTTTGATAAAGCAGAATAGGCTGCCCACAATATGCTGCAAGGTAGTGCTTCTGAAAGCAATCAGCCCCAAGACTTGTATTCAGAGGTCAGCTCTGCCCGGATCCTCATCATTCCCCCACGTGCCTCTGTATGTTTGTTCTAGTGAACACTTTTAGATGATTTAATGGGTCAATCAGGACGGCAGAAGGCATTCAGAGGTTTCTTGCATCCCTCAAGGCCACTGATCCTTCAGTCTGTGTGGCGTTAGCATTAACCCAGGCCACTCCTCCGGTTAAACCTTGCTGTAGAGGCCAGTGTAGTGCTCAGGGTGATGGCGTCTCGCTGATTACTCTTGAATATCCAAGCAACTCAAGTGTCATTGAATCAGCTTTGTAGAAAAAAAAAAGTGAACAAGGGATAGAGGAATGCATCACTTCATCAGTGAACCGTGGGGTCACTGGGAGGAAGTGAAGAAACTGAAGTGGTCAGTAATTGGACTAGAAAAACATAGTTATTTATCTTTGATAGTGTGTTATAATTGTGAAAAACTAAAAACAGATTACTGTTCATCTGAATGTTGCTATAGCAAACAAGCAGCAATTATCATAAGTGTTGGTTCAGTGGAAGTCTAGAAGGAAAGGAAGACTGATGCAGCAGGTCGGGAAGGGTATATAGTAGAAAGACTAACTCGGATATGATTATAGGATGAAGAGGTGCTAATGAAACCCTTAGAGGAAAACAGTCAATCACGCAGTGCAAAAGACGCTTTCAAGCAGTATTGTGTTTGTTAGTGTGTTCGGATAAAAAACCAGGTGTTATATAAACAGGCAGGCTCATACATTGAGTAAAATCATGGAAAAAGCTCAAAGGAGAAAAAGAACACCATTCCCACAGAAGAAGCAAAAGGTGTTGCTCTGTTTGATGGAAAAAGAGAAGAGAAAAGGAAAGTGAGGTGTAAGATACTCAGAGGGAGAAAAAGAGTGAAAGAGGGTGAAATTATTGCCGATGGTGCTCAGTCAAGGTCATAGAACACCTCAACGGGCTCTTCACCAACTGCTCCTGAAATGTGCAGAAAGAGAGAGCTAGAAGTTAAAGAAAGATAGAAATCAATAGACTGTCTCCTTGGTTGCCAATATAACCCTTCCACTCCCCAAGGCCTGCAAAAATAAAAAGAAAGAACAAATATTTGATACTACAAATGGATGGAAACTAATAAAATGCAAAACCGAGAGGAAGACAGCAATAGTGTAGATGTGCGTCATTTAATTGTTTAAATTCTATACTGAATGCAAAGAGGAGCATTGAATGCAATTCATGCATTACTGAAGTCCAGATATGGTTTAATTTCCAAAATGAAAAAGAGGCTTTACACTTGTTGTTACGACCAACTAGGGGTCAGCCGCAACAGGAAAAGGAAGAGAGTCACACTACCAGAGAGATGACGTGTTATATGAATTTTATTGACCACGAAGGGTTAGCGTCAGGGGCAGATAAGGCCAAAATAACAAACAAAACAATCTTCTTTTTAGAATCTAAATGACCTTAAACAAAAGAAAGAAATGAAAATACAGTTCAACTTACCTAACTCACTTGAACAAAGTGAAAAAGCAATACAAATAAAATGGCGTCTAACCCCCTACATCCCTTAATCTGGTAACAATGTATATACAAGAATATTTACACGCTTATTTAAAGCTGCATTCAGTAACTTCGGGATTTCTTCGCTGTATACTCGCTTTTTGCTCACAGGTTTCTCTCTAGAGCTCCCCCCACAGCTTCGGAATAGATATTTGACAACACTGTGGTAAAAACTCGTTGGCTATTCTCAGACACCAGAGGCTAGCAGATCAACGACATCAAAGCAGATGGGATATTCTTTAAAACGTCTTCTTCATTCAGGTTCGGACAGCGTGAGGGAGCGCAATAATGACAGCATTTTAGCAGATTTATTTTGGCCGTAAAGCAGTTGTTTAAATCGCGAGACCTGATATCACGCGAGACTTCCTGACGCGGCGGCCGGCGGCCCGCCGCCCCAAAGTTGCAAGTGCGTATTTTCCACTCACGGGCACCAGGGGGGTGCGAAACGACCACCATTCAACCCGAAATAAGTAATATAACCATTCCAATGACTCCGAAGCTGTTCAGTTAAGGTAAAAAAGTTACTTAGTTCACCTTTAAAAAGTATCAGGTTGACAAGTTAGAATCGGAATCCAAGGAGTAGTCAAACAGGCAATAGTCAGATATAGGAGAAAACCAGAAGTGGTTACATTCAACAAACACTCACAGTTTCACTAAACACTATCTCTTTGGCACGACACTTCAATCACAGTTTCACTAAACACTATCTCTCTGGCACGACACTCTTACTCAATTAAATAATGGTGAAACGAACAAAGCTGAAGAGAAGCACAATCAAATGGTGCGAATGCGAAGTATAAAGCACAAAGTCAACGAGGCTCAAAGGCAACCACTGTGTGTCAGGGGCGGTCCTTATATCCAGGTCAGGTGCATAGCAGGTCCAATCACAGTCTTCCACAGGTTAACAGGTAACACCCATCTGAAACACAAACTTGTCTACACAGAGAGAGAGAGAGAGAGAGAGACCCACACACAAGGACACTTGATACAGACACACAAAATCTCTGAGTGTCCTAACACTTGTGCATACATGCACAACATCAGTTTTTTTTTTTTTTTTTTTTTTTTTTCATCATTGGAGACTTGGAACTATTATATGTGATCTGTTTGCAATATCTTTTTGATTTACAAAAAAAAAGTGCCTTACAATGAACTATTATACAATCATTGTAGTCATTGGAATGGAAAGAATAGTTAGAATAGTTTTTAGAATACATTTTCTTTCTTTAGAACTGAAACAAAAAAGCTTCATCTTTGCTTTGTAGCAAGAATGACAAATAGTTGCAATTTCTGCACCTCACCCTAAAATAGCTGATCATGAGTGGTAGATTGCTAATATCAGAGATCCAACCTGACCTCATGCATAAATTTAAAGAAGGCTTATTTTACTTTTGTTAATACATTTGGAGATTTTGGAGAGGGCAGATGTGCCGCTCAAAGGCATGCCAATGGCCATTGTAACTTAACCACAAAAGAAACAGGAAAATGTGGAGTTTCAAATGGAATGCAAAAAAGGACAAAGGCCTATTACATGCGTTTTGCAATAGGCACAAGCAGACGTGAGATGTTGACCCTGGAAAGGAATATGAGAGGAAACTTTTATCAATCACACCAGTTCTGGTAAACAATAGCAGGTGCGTTTTAAAAAGTTTGTGTGTGTTTGTCACCTTTATCAGATCCTGTCTACATATTCACCCATCCAGGAAATACATCTAATGAAAGAGATTGTTGTCCCTATCACATATTAAGACTTTCTGAAAGCTTCGTCTCACAAAGGTGTCAGAGACTTACGCTAATCCAACCGAGTAAAGCCCCGTTTCATGGTTCTGAGAGGTTTCTTGTTCTCTCAAATACATAAGTTTGTATATGTGTTTGTCTTCGTTTGCAAGCATATGTGTGTATTCTCCTCATAATTAGCTCTTTATGAAACAGTATCGATTAGTAATTGATTTCAGCCTGTTAAATGCACATTAGCAGTCTGACTAGCATCTGATTCAAAGAAAAAAAAAAAGCTTACCACAAACCTAGACCTTTGTCACAGGATCTTGTTTCAGAATATCTGACGCGCAAGAAAAAGATGCTGCATGCTAATATTTGAATTTAGATTTCTGTGACTTTCTCAGTGTAATCACAGAAAGCAGAGGCCTTTTCATCTTTTACATTTTGTAATTGCCGGAATATTGAAGGAACATAAATTTGTCGCCAGCGGCTTTTGTGACTCCTGTAACAGTCCTCCCGTATGAGCTGAGTTATTATCTCAATGACCTTCTCCAGAGATGTGAAGAACAGGGCGAAACAGACATATATGAATAGATTTAAAATCATTAGTCTGGGTTATCTTACAAGAGCAGATTTTAACGGTAATGTACCGCAAGCTGCAGATTAATCACTGTATCATAGGAAAGAATTTTACTGTAGTGAATATTGTAGCCTAATGTATATTTGTTGTATAATGTTGTTGCCGTAAGGATGTTTAGTAATTTTCTTTCAAAAGGCTACCCTAAGTATTCCACCCTGGTAACAGCAAGATAAAATGAAAGGAAAAGGCCAAGGGCGACAGTTAGCCGAGCCGTTTGTGTTAAGCTGTTTATTTTGATTTTCTTTTCTTTTTTTCGAGTGCTGTGCATAACGTGGCACACTTGAAAAATGAATCCAGAAACCACTTCCATTCTGTAGAAACAAGTTTTCATTTTTTTATGTCACGATTTTACCCTTTCCCAGGACAAATTGAGACTGGAATTTATTTTCTGTTCCATTAAAGTGCTGCACTGAACGAAACTAGGCAAATGGCTTTCTAGGCCCGCTGGTTACTTTCTTAATACGCTATTCGGCCCCGCGGACAAAAATTATAGTCTCAGCTATGAAATGCAGTGCTGAGTTAAACAGAACAATAAATTAGGGGACATGAGTCTTCTCTGTGGGATCACAATTGGGGTCTGTTTCATAAGCACTTGCCGAGAAAAAATCTGGATGTGCATGTGTTTAGTGCCTGCACATTGTGTTATCCCTGTAATTCTGTTTATTTATTTGTGCCAGACCCCACACGCGCCTGATTTTACATTTTGTTTCTATTTCCAAACAAAACGACTGGGACCGTAATATTATATTTGTAATTCTACAGATTCCTTCACTTTGTGATGCTGTCAGAGTCACTCAATCTAATCTTAGTCTCACAATGCCTTCCTCGTTCTTCATTTGTCTCTGTTGATCTCGGTCGACAGCACCAGGACTAATTAACTACTCAGCATTCATTTCGTATGCTTATTTCACACATACTCACCGCTCAGATTTAGCTTTGGAGGAAATTTAACCCTCCTGTCAGGAAGTAAAAGGGTTTTTAAACGTTTCTTAGTGGGAGGAAATTTCAGTCTCCTCCGGCAGATTCACCTACCCACAATTCCCATCATGTAAAAACATTTCTGCTTCTCATTTTCCAATTCAAATATGAAATGAATCGACCAGTTCTAAGAGAACATTCATATAGGTCAGTGCCTCAGAGTTTAAACCACTCTGAGGCAGAATCATATTTTGTACTCCTTTTATGTTTTGTTTTGTTTTTGTATTCATTCTATTACAAAA
This sequence comes from Rutilus rutilus, assembly GCF_951802725.1. Classification (NCBI taxonomy): domain Eukaryota; kingdom Metazoa; phylum Chordata; class Actinopteri; order Cypriniformes; family Leuciscidae; genus Rutilus; species Rutilus rutilus. Next base: position 16,801,055 of record NC_140211.1, read on the forward strand.
GAAAATGTGGATGTTTATTTGTTGTTTTGGTGGATCATAAGGGAATCTCTGAATGCTTTGTTAACATTTTCCCAATGACAGCCTTTCCAAATGAACCTAAAATCTAATCTAGTACTGATCATTACCAGATTAAATGCTGGAGGGTATTTGGGCATTGTCCTTGTTTCCTGTAGTCGTTCAATTTCATGCCAATTTATCCCAATGCACAGTTACCTGATTGGCTTCTGCTGAGGAGGCTAATTACCCATTGTTGGAATGCAGGATCTCACTTAGTTTGTGAGTGCACTCTCGTCCACTTCATTAATGGAAGATGAAGAGGTGTCTGAAAGGAAAAGAAAGTGTTTGAGGGAGAGCAATAGAGAGAGAATGAGGAAAGACTAAGATTAGGATTCTCATCAGGTGAGCCACAATCAGCTTTGTCAACTTTATAACAACTAAGAGTTTTATAGTTCAGCGTTCTTTTCAATAAACTGCGTGGTTTGGGCTCGTTTTTGCACTTCGCCAACACTCTGAACCTATAGTATTTGAACAGCTAAAATATTCATCTAAAAGAAATATCAAAGAATCTTCTGACCTTTATGTGATATATAAAGTTCAATGTTTTTGAAACAAGTCTCTCATTCTCACCAAAGCTGCATTTATTTCACAGCGATACTGTGAAATATCATTACAATTTAAAATAACAGTTTTCTATTTTAATGTAGGCCTATATTAAAATGTAATATATTCAAGTGATAAAATTTTTATATTATATGGATTTAATTATCAGTGTTGAAAACAGTTTGCTTAATAATGTTGATGAATAAAACATTTTAAATGTCTTAACTGGCTGCTATTTTTGATCAATTTCCTTGCTGAATTCTTTCAATAAATAAATTAATAACTTAATGACCCTAAAGTGCGTGTGTGGTCTCCAAATACTTTTTGGTGTCACTGTGAGACAGACTACAGAAATGCTACAGTTCATAAACAGACTTCTAGTTTTAGACCATTTCAGAGCCGCTTAATACTGATATGGTCTCTTAGCCCTCTGCAGCCCATGGTGTTTATTCTCTGTGCCCACCAGCATGTCTCCCAGGAGATGCTCTGTTCTTTTATAAAGGGGCCTGGAGTGTCATATTAAGATTCAGAGCTCGCTGTAAATTTGTTTTTAAAAAGTCTTGTGGCTTTTATGCACTTTCTTTGAACCTGTATATGATTGCATTTAAATGCTTATGTGTATGTGTGTGGTACACAGGAAAGTGACTATCCAATGATTTTTTTATTGTAGGGCTGTTTTACTTTTTTATCTCAAGTCTCCAGAGAAGAGGTGAACTATCGGGGTCTCTGCATGCTCTCAAGGAACTCTCTATTTAGATGCAGGGAAACATGTCTGTATATCAGAAAACTGCCCTCCCCTGCAGTGAATAAACCTATTTCTTAGCCGGGACAAGGTCGTGTCATATTTTCCCTGTGCATTTTCACATTTTCTGTCTAGGGGACAATTTCAGCTGTTTAGAGAGGACTTGATTTAGGGATTTGTACTTTTGTTCTTCTCTTCTGTTAGTCTTTATAAAGATGTATGCTTAGTCATGACGAACGACAGCCATTGGAGGAGTGTTCTCAAACCAGAGTATTAGTGGTGAGATTCATCACGTTGCCCATTTTCAGCTGCTTTTTCCTAATTAAAGCACATGGTTAGTTGTGGGGCACAGAGCACTGTGGGTACTTGTTATTCCCACACACGTACAGTAACATGGCATCAGTCTACACCTACTACAATGCACAGCCTAACTGATGGGGTGAAAACTGCAATTACCCACATCATTATTAGACATCGTTCGGTTCTAGGGCTACGTGACTGGCTTTATGAAGTGATAATTACCCACTTGTCCATCAGTAATAATATAATAATGTCATAATAATGACATTACATCACATTACCTTTGACAGGTGTCTTGAGTTATTAATACAGCTAATTGAATGACGAGTAACCTCCGATCTGGTGAATTATGATGACTCCCTGTAGGCCAGTACAGCGAAGTGCGGTAGTTTCGCAGAGATTTGGATTGTAGTGTATCATTTGAACTTGTGAACTCAGTTACCCTCTATTACCGCAGAGATAGGGTGCCAATGGTTGCCTGAAATGGATGGATCTTTCCGTAACTGATCATTTGTGCGTCTTAATATTACAATGGCAATATTCTGACTGACAACTGGAAATAAATTCAGCAAGTCAAGTCAACAGTGCTGTCAGTCACAACCTTCAATTTTGATTCCTATTATTATTTTATCTGAGCAACTCTCAGTGATAGTCTTCTATGGGTTCATATTGTCTAGTATTCATTGGTATTGTGTGTCTCTCATTGTGTTTTACAGATACAGTTTCCATGAATAAGATCCTGAGCCAGAAACTAGGAACAGGAAATGCTATGGATATCCTCAGCGCAGTGGATTTCTCCTTCACATAGCATTTTGAGTGGATCGCTTCTTCATTTTTGAACTTCTAAACTCGTCTTCCCATACGTGGCCATCAGTGGCCATGAGTGGAAGGAGCTCTGATTGATACAGGGGACAGGAAACGGCATCAGAGGATGGGGGCACCTGGCGGGCCAGTTGTGGGTGGGTTTAGCTCTACAACATCCTCCCTAGACCTCGTTGGCTGGATGGCCTGGCCTGGTAATACCACTGTGAGCCTGAACCAGAGCTTCTTCGGAACCGATTACAGTGTCAACCTCCCCTCCTCATCTTCATCTTCTCCTCACGGGGTCGAAAGGAAAGTGATGAAGGAAAAGAACTGGCCAGCCCTGCTAATTCTTGTGATTATCTTTCTGACAATAGGAGGGAATATTTTGGTTATTTTGGCCGTGTCGTTGGAGAAGAAGCTGCAAAATGCAACAAACTTCTTCCTGCGGTCCCTTGCAGTGGCGGACATGCTGGTCGGCATCTTGGTCATGCCCATCTCGCTCATTAACATCCTGTATGGTGAGTTGACACAGGGATTTTCAAACTATTTAATGCAATGGACCCTAAAATATAAAGATTTCCTTCCTGAAATAAAAAGATAGCTATATATTTTCATATAAAGACCCGTGTATATTATGAAAAATGATGAATATTATGAACATACGTAAAACTTGTTTTACATATGTTTTATTTATAATATCATTAATATCTAATATTTATAATATGATACTCTTAATATAAATTATGTATTTTTAATATTTTTACCAATTTATTTGCATTTGAGCATATTACTCTGAATTTTTCTACGGTTGCTGTAGCACATTGGGGACCCCAATTTGAAAACCTCTGATTGAGCATAAAGCTCACATTCGTATTCCACAACGTTTTGGAGTGGTGTATTGTGGGTAAAGAGTTAAAGGGTTAGTTCACCCTTTCTGTCACTAATTACTCACCCTCATGTCGTTCCAAAACCGTAAGACATTCGTTTAGGTTCGGAACATCTTCTTCGGATCTTTTGAATGAAATCTGAGAGCATTCTGTCCCTCCATTGACAGTCTAAGCAACTACCACTTTCAAGCCCCAGAAAGGTAGTAAAGACATCTTAAAAGTAATTTATGTGACACAATGGTTTGACCTCAATTTTATGAAGCAACGTGAGTCATTTGTTTCATCAAAAAAAACAAAAAAACACTTTATTTACAAAATATTAATCTCCAACGCTTATTCACGAGAGCACCACGATGCCAGTGTGCTATGTTGACACGAGAGCAGACTTTTTGCGTGAATGCGCATAATATTTTCTAAATAATTGTGGGTACAGATTACTAAAATATTCCAAGCTGGTCTATAAGCCAATGTGCACTGACTTTTAAGGTGTATAAAAATGCAAATGGGAACTTTAAAATAATGCATCTCATTAGAAAGTCCCCATCACCTACAAAATATAGCCTCACGAGAAGCCACACTTCCCGTAATATAACTTTAGTGGCATTTCCCTTTAAAACCCAGGGGCTTTTTTCACTGGTGCGAGGCAGTCCTTCTCCTCCAAATAACACGGCTCATTATACAAATGACACGATAGAATATTCTCTGGTTAAATAACACATTTAATTGGTCTGTTTCCACCAAAACTCATGAGATGATAACTTCTATTTTGAAAAAAAAAGTTAGAGTTTAGGTTTATTTAGTTGAGAGATTGTACATGAGTTTAATTACAGTACAGAGCACTGACAAATGTATAAATAAAAATGGCCAGAGGTGGCAAGATTTAATAGCTTTATAGCACTGTATAGCGTGAAATCTACTTTCACAGAGCAAGAGAAAGAGAGAGACAGGCCGTGGGGGGCATATTGAGAGAGACAGAATCTTCTTTGGCATTGCTTTGCTCAGAAGCCCACAGAAGTATTGCCTGTGGCAGAATTCAGATCGTTTTCCAGTCCGGCCGCCTCGGAGTAACTGAGCTGTCTGCTTCAGAGTATTTCTGGCTCTTGCTATTCATACATGGGGCCACACTGTCCATCTCTCCTCAGCCACGGGGAGCTCTTTCAGAATGCGTCGCCTCGCCAATCTCTGGACATGAGTGGGTTAGCCGAAATCTCTCAGACTCCTTTCATATTGATTGCAGAAGATGTACTAGCTTTAAATGATCTTAGTTGCTTGTCAGTTGTAGATAGTGCACATGATGAGCTTGCATTTGTCAGTTTGAGAGGAGAGGACGTTATTGATCACAAAGAGATATTGATCAGTACAGCATCCTGCAGACCCTCAGAGCAAACAGAGCATTGGAAAAGAGGCAATTTAGTTGCGGGAGAGAGCAAACTGGCATGGATGCATGCACACAGATACTCTGGCACTGTCTTTTTAGAATCAATGATATAGTTTTTGTTCATATTTTGAATTAGATTTTATTTTTATATGTTCTGTTTTCATTTTAATTTTAGTTAAAGTTTAGTTCTAATAATTTGTATTAGATTTGTTTATATATGTAGTAATAGATATTATAGAAATCGAATAGAAAATAATAAATATTATAATAAATTGAAACAATGCAAATATTACAAAATGTGACATGAAAAATGTAAAAGTCACTGGTTTTTATAAAGTATCAATGCCCAATGGTGATACCCACAGGTGAAGTAACAGCGTCTCTTGTGCCTTCTCTTCTGTAATATTTGCATTGTTTTATTTTTGTAATATCGATTACTTTCCCATCCAGTTTTTTGAGGAGACACAGCCAGCCTCCCTTGCCTCCTATGAGGCATCTATATGCCTCCTATAGAGTTTTGATTAAGTTTTAGTTTTAGTTATTTGAGTTCTTCAGCTTAAACTAAACAAAGATTAGAGGTGTTGTTTTGGTAACTAGCTAAAATAAAATAAGTTTAAGTTATATTTTACGGAGCCCCAAACATGACATGCAGACAAATATATAGTGGCCACAAATTAAGAATTTATTTCCACAAATTAAGAATTTGTTCCCTCATCTTAGTTCAAGGTGCTGTGTGTAATTTTTTTGACCATACTAAATCATAAAAATGGCATAATATAATTGTAGAGATTTAAAAAACATTCTAAGCTCAAATAATTGTTTCTCCAAAACACAATTGAAATGTGCGTTCCGTGTCAGAGCGTCTGTTTTTCTTTTGGTCTGTGTAATCCCGCCCATTGCCAGTTTACCCAATATTATTTCAACACCCCAGGTTTCCAGTTGGAGTTGCAGCCATGGAAGCCACCAAAAGAACTCAGAGATCGCAATTTTTACCCGACCTAAAAAGCATCGGCAATAAAACATTTTAAACTTATACATTGTGAATGAATGATGTATATTTATATAGCTCATTTCCTATGTACTTCTGTACACCCAAAGCACTTTACAATCAATGTCAGGTTTCTCTCCTCAACCACTACCAAATTTGATTACATTAGCTTGATCAACTTGCAGTATTAGGCTTGTTGCTTTCCATTGTCAACTGCGCTCATTCCTGTTGTGTGTCCTCAATCTGGCAACTCGTATGAGTGTGGAGTCTAAGGAGGACGGGGTGGTGCAAGCAACTCTCTCCAGTATTTTGAATTTCCAGTATCTCTCCATTTCAACCACCTAGTGACAATACAATTTCCTATTATCAATGTAAAGCCACTTTGGAACAATCTACATTGTTAAAAGCGCTATATAAATAAAGATGACTATTACATACTGCACATATAAATCATGGCCACAATTTAAAGGAGCATTTCACCCGTGGGAACATTAATCTTTATTGAAAGTGGGTCATATTTGTAGTCGAAATGTAACATCAATTTCGAATTTGGTGCCTTCTTGACCGAGGAAAGACAGAAAGTAACTTTAGGGCGCATTTGTATGGAACTCCCACAATGTACCACATTGCACTGCTCCACAAGCCACTCCCACTAATTTTCACAAAACAAACGTCCGTGTCCTCGTCTGATTCAGAGATTTCGTCCAGGAGAAATTGCCATTGTTGTAATTCTTTGCAGCAGACGGACTCTATCT